>NW_006291073.1:2038-3166 GCF_000327345.1 Myotis davidii
CTTTCTGGAACTCATTCATTCCACAAATAATGCTCCGATGCTTACTAACATGTGAACAAAACAAATGGAGCTCAGTTCCCTGTTTCCTTTGTCTATTCTCTCTACAAAGCTCCTCAAATCCACGGCAAATCTCACTTTCCTCAAACTGAGGGCATCACCACTAGCTCAACAGATGTGCTGGGCCACTGTTCAGAGAGGAGCAAGAAGCCATGAGATGGGGACTTTTCAACAAAATATTAAAAACAACAACACTGTGTTTTCAAATATTTAGAAGACTTTTTCCTGTTATGCATGCAAATGACTTAAATGCAGATCAGATACACTTGTTTATCTCTTTCCAAAAATGCCATTAAAAGTAAAATATTAGATGAAAAGATGCTCAATGTCACTAGCCATCAGAAAAAAATGCAAATCACAAGCACTGTGAGATAACAACAGACACACACACAAAAAGGCTAGAAGCAGTCTCGCTGAGAATGTCGAGAAGGCGGAACCCTCACACGTAGCTGGCGGGAATGGAAAATGGCGCAACCACTTTGACAAAGAGTCTGGCCCGTCCTCAAAATGTCAAACAGAGAGTTTCCATATGACCCAGCAACTCCACCTCTAAGTACACACTCATGAGACATGAAAACACATGTCAACACCAAACTTGTATACAAATGCTCACAGCAGTAGCATCCAGTATTAATAATACTCAAAAGGTGGAAACAACCCACATGTCCATCAACTGATGAATGGTAAATAAAATGTGGTATATCCATGCAATGTCATATCTTTTGGCAATAAAAACTATTAATACATGCTATAACATGGATGAACCCTGAAAGCATTATGCTAAGTGAGTAAAGCCAGTCACAAAGGATCACATGTGATTCCATTCATATGAAATGTTCAAAACAGACAAAACTAGAGAAATATAAAATACATTGGTGGTTGCTTAGGGCTGGGGGTGGGGGAATAAAGGGGAGGAGAGATGACCACTAAAGGTTGTAAGTTTTCTTTCTGAAGTCATGGAAATGTTTTAAAATTGACTGTGGGGATGTACCTATCTGAAAATACTAAAATCATAAAATTATACACTTTAAATGGGTGAATTGTATGGTATGTGAACTATATTTAAACAAA
>NW_006291073.1:3242-5266 GCF_000327345.1 Myotis davidii
TCAGACAACAGATGTCAACACATTTCCGGACTCAGAGAGGGAATGCAGGCAAGAAATGTAAGGAAATGACACGGCTTCATTTCAGCAGTTTATAATCTAAAAACAGGAGCTGTAGTGGTTGTAACCATTCAAGGATTAGCTGGCATGGGGAGAGGAAGTAAATACATATACAACATCAACAAAAACTACATTATTTAAAAAACTATAGAGATGCCAACAGGAACTTCAGTAAAAACTTAGTAGCTTTTGGAAAACAGTCATTAATTAATGTTTAATAGAAGGAAACATCAGTGTGAGTAAAACAAACAAACAAAAAACCACACACACACACACACACACGCACACACACACACACACACACACACACACACACACACAGCTTAGTTTCATGATTTGATCCTGCCTTCCCTCTAACTTCTTTTGAAGTTTTCAGGAGTCCGTTCTAATGAAGTTATTGTTTAAATATCAGCATTGCTCAAGATTCTCATCTAGGCTCCCTTACCACCTCACTTTCAGCGGTTCTCAACCTGTGGGTCGCGACCCCTTTGGCGGTCGAACAACCCTTTCACAGGGCATGGGAAAACATATATAGCATACCAGATATTTACATTATGATTCATAACAGCAGCAAAATTACAGTTATGAAGTAGCAACGAAAATCATTTTATGGTTGGGGGTCACCACAACATGAGGAACTGTATTAAAGGGTCACGGCATTAGGAAGGTTGAGAACCACTGCCCTAGCATATCACTTGTATTTCAAAGGAATATAATATAAGGACTTGGCTACAAACAAGTTGGAAGGGCTGGAGAAGCAAAATAGGAGAGAAGCAACACAAGTAGAAAGTGATGAGTATTATTGTGGTCACAGTTATTGGAAGAAGAAGAGAAGAATGAGACTGAGAAAGAGGACGAGATGTTCTCAGCGTCTGGTGAGAGATCTCGGTGCCAAATCACCATCCAAATATATCGTTTCTCAAGGAAACTCAATACCCTCATCTTGTGACATTAAACCCGGCCTCTTTATTGATTTTTGTGTTCAAATAAAAATAGAAAAAAATTAAAAACAAAATAACATAGCAACAGAGCATATATGAAAAAAAATCCTGAGAAACAGAATCATCCGTGGCCTCTTGCCCCAGCCAGGTGCTGCAATTCCTTCGCTCCCCTGAGCCAGCTGGGGCAGGCCTGGGAAGGGGGACTGGGTCTCACAAAAAACTTGGGGAAATGGGGCTCTTTGGATAGACCTTGTTTCAGGAGCTCCCTGGCCTAGAAGCAGTGCAGTGTTAGAGGCCTACATGTTCTCAGTGAAATACAAACATTCAAGCGTAATACTCTCTATTCAAGCACAACCTGAAATAGACAAAGCAGCCATAATGTCGAATAAATGAGATATTAACAATTATAATTCACATATATTATTGAGCTACTATTTGGCAAGTACTTTATTGGTTTCATGTTTATACATACATCTCATGTAATCCTCACCCAAAACATTTGCGGTAGTGACTTTTGCTATTCACATTTTAAAGATGGGGAAATGGAAGCTAAAAGGTTAAGTGGCGTACCCAAGCCTATACAACTAATGAATGGAGCTGTGATATGAACCCAGGCTGTTTAATTCCAGAAACATACTCATCACCAGAGCTGTTTTCGTATGTGTCGTTGGAAGGGTGACTACTCCACATCCAGTGCTAAACCCCTCAGTCCTTCTGGATCCGTGGAAGACCTGCTGTTGCTTGGCCAAGAAAAGTCACACAGGGTATCAGCCACAATGTGCATCCTGATTATATTATACTCAAGTGCATCCTGTCACTTATAGTTCTTTACAGCAAGTAGTGAATCATTTTTTTTGGTGGGGGGGTCTTTTGTGTGTGTGTGTGTGTGTGTGTGTGTGTGTGTGTGTGTGTTTTGGCATACAGTACATTTTCCCACATGTACATGGCATATAGCTGGTGCAATTGACTTTATAGTAACTGTTATTTCGTGCATTTTGTTTTGTTTTGTTGTTGGTTTCTCCTAAA
>NW_006291074.1:0-401 GCF_000327345.1 Myotis davidii
CATTTTTAATGAGATGTATTAGCTATTGCACAGTTCTGCCTTGGAGTCCCCACCCCACCAACCCCAAGAAAAAAAGAGGGCAATTTAATATCTAGAACCATTTTTTTTATTTTAGTCTTTTATTGTTTAAAAATCACACTCTCCAGAGGTGGTGTTTCCTGGGCTTTGCATCACGGCCAGCAGGAAATCATTGCTCATGTGCGTCTGTGCACCACCCAGCACCACGTCCTCCACCCCATGCACACACAACCACATCTGTGGTGATGGGCGTTCTCATAGTCGATACCATCTCAACCGCAACCACTTCTTATGATTCTCAGCTGCATCCTTAAGACCTGGTTTCTTTGAAATGAAGGCAGTTGCCATTGCTAGAACCATTTTAAGCAACATATCTACACTGG
>NW_006291075.1:0-283 GCF_000327345.1 Myotis davidii
ATCAATAAAATATATTTAAAAATAAATAATAAAAAATATAAAAAAAAGAAAAAGAAAATAAAATAGTCTGAGTGGTGTGTCTCAGTGGGTAAAGGTCCTACCTATGAACCTCAGGTCACAGTTTGATAACTGGTGAGGGCACTTGTCTGTGTTGCAGGCTCATTCCCGAGTGATGACCTATTATATCCAGCAATCCATATGGGGACTGAAAACTTTGAAATGATGACAATTAGAGAAGATATGAATCAAGTAAAATAGTTGACAAGGACAATTCTTCCATCTT
>NW_006291076.1:0-2220 GCF_000327345.1 Myotis davidii
CTTTGAGAGTTGAAGCATCATCTGCTATTTATACACTCTTGCTATTCTCACCGCCTGCGTGAGAGAAACATTTAATGAATGGAAAAAAATATTTCCTGATGCACCAAGCACAATTCATCCGTTTTAACATAATTCATGTCAAACTGAAAAGCAAATTAACAAATGTGCGAAATACAAATATGCAACTCAGCTTTCCTCATGCTCTGTTATGCTATATGAAATAGCAGTACCTCCTGATCACATCGGGATATATGGTTCTCAAAGGAAATATATAAAACCACGCCTTATTGGGAGATGAACACACTTCTTCCACAATGGCTAAGCCACCAGTTATTCAACACAGAAGATATGTGGTATATTCTCTTTAGTTCCCGATCACAAAATGAAATCAACCGGATATGCAGCTCTCTACATCAGCAGCACTCCATCCCCCGATCATATCCCCACTCTGTTTTCTCAAACGGTTCGTCAACACATTTACCATTGTGCAACTCCAGAGACGCAAGAAGGCATGCAAATGAAATCACATCAAAAACAACCCTCCACGCAAAAAAAAACAAATTCATGATTGGTTTAAACTGAAAATTAATTCGAACGCTCTAGCCGTGAAAACTACCACATCTCAAAATGAAATATTAATCATCACACGCCAAATGAAGGATTTGATGAATATTCCACAAACACCCTTGAACTGGAAAACAACACATTGAGATTACTACCTAGATGGAGTTGCACAATTCAAACAGGTCCACCTTTGTCTTCATGACATCGGCCCAAAAAACGTCATTACACACCTGACGCAAAAAATTGACCGAATGTAGTTGTCTCCCATAACTCTCACACGCCAGTATGAATGAGATACTAGATATCTATGCCATATTCTACAGACTCAGCAACGCCAATCTCCAGCTATGAACAAAGCAACTACACAATGAACGTTTTGGTGGATACTCCACTAGGATGAAGGTGAGAATATCAGTAGACCTATATTTCTAGCGGATAATCCTTTGAAGGATATTCTGTAGAACACCTACACAGAGCAGAACTCAGAGCACTGCTTCAGCTGATCACCCCTTCATTCGACATTATGTACATTCCCCGGCGATGATATCATCATTCAATTAACAAAACGTGAAGGAGACACCACTGTGCAATACGTCCCGCCCTAGAATTTGGGACATCCACTCATAGATATAACGTATCAGAAGATCCACAAGGAAAGACGCAGTCAACCTTTGTCCGGCTCATGTTCTCATGAAATATCTAGTGAAAAAAGCCTCGGCCGCAGAAAAAGCATCCAGTTGGCGCAGAAAAAGCATCCAGTTGGAACAGCCGAAAATTACTAACACACAAGGCAAACCATCTAAACAATAACTAGCGGTGCCACAAGAGAAACCACATGATGAATCCCACTTTGCAAGCCAGAACAACGTGTCTAGGTGACACGGACAACACAAACCATGTGGAAGGGAAATGCGAAATCACGTTCCCCCTCTTCAGCTTCCCATTCAACAGCAGAAATATTGAAAAAAAGACAACAGTTTGCATTAAGGGTATAATGCATATCACGGAGGGACCAATGTCTAATAGCAAATCATGCACCGAAGCAGTCGACCTTGAGCAACAACACAAAGCAGAACCGACCTAACACATACATCTCCTATTACACCAGTACAAACCCCAACACACAAACAGATTTTTGGTAGAGTTAAAAAATAACATTAAAACGTTCAAGCTTAAAAGATGCCTATTCCACAGTTCCAACATTCATCCTTAATTACTAGTGCGATGATGCATCAATCCATTCGTCATATCTCTACCTGCTGCAATCTGACACGGTATATACACAATGTAGTCAATTCCAGCCTATCTTGAGCATTATTTGAATATTCTTCTGTTATTTATTTTTTCACAATGTCTTGGATGGGGTGCACATGACATCTTATGATTGATGGAATCCATCCTCGAACCCAAACGCATGTGAAGGATTTTTAACGGGCAGACATGGAACACATTCGTGACACTTCGAAAACAACATCATACATGTGTCCTCATTGAGATCGGCAAGAATGAAGCTGATTTGGCTGCAACCAGACAATTGACAGAATATAAGTGAAGAGTGGTTTATTCACCTGTTGATGAGCATAGTACATTATATTTGAATCTCCTAATACTTCAACGCAATGCCAATGAATCCGGCCCACAAAGGGCTTATCAATA
>NW_006291077.1:0-318 GCF_000327345.1 Myotis davidii
TTATAAAAGAGCCCTCACCTCGAGATCTATCATATTTCGCACTCTAGACACACTGTCTCATGACCCCTTTGGGCTCGATTCTGATGAGGGCAGTATGAGGGTGACATTTGAACTATGTTTGTTATCTAATATTTTTTGTTTTTATCGTGCTTCTCCTAAATGCCAACAGGCAAATGCCTGACATTCCCTTAGGACCCGATTCATATTTCCTTCCTACTTGGGGAAGAGTGTGCCTCAGTCCAGGTCATTGAGCTGGGAGTTGTTTTTTATATTTATTTCTTTCAAAGAGGAAAGGAGAGGGAGAGAGTTAGAAACATC
>NW_006291078.1:0-565 GCF_000327345.1 Myotis davidii
AACCAGGTGAAGTCCCAGAAGCGCGGGTGAGTGAGGCCTGGCTCCCCACCCAGGGGCATCACAAAGCCGGCGCATCTCAGATGCGCGCAACCAAAAGCACCTGTGGCCATGCGCCCCACTCCACCCAACGCATCCCCCCTCCCCGCCCCACACATGTCCAGAGGATCGCAGAAGACACTGCGGGGGGGCATCTTGGAGGGCTTCCTGAAGGAGGAGGAGATGTCTTGGGAAAATGAAGTAGGAGCAATTGGAGGTTGGAGGCTGGGAGAAAAGGAGGAAGGGCATGCTGTTCTGAGGAAACAGGAAATCTGGCGTGGAGGCCTGAGATCCCTGTGTGGCCCTTGGTGTGTGGGGGCTTTGGTGTGTGTGTTGACATTGGTGTGTGTGGGTGTTGGAGTGTGTGGACGGTGTGTGTGGATATTCGTGTTTGTGGAAGGTGTGTGTGGATAGTGTGTGTGGATGGTGTGTGTGGGTGTTGGTGTGTGTGGATGGTGCCTGTGGGCGTTGGTGTGTGTGGATGGTGTGTGTGCTTGTTGGTGTGTGTGGATTGTGTGTGTGGATGGTG
>NW_006291079.1:0-590 GCF_000327345.1 Myotis davidii
TTGTAGTTTCCTACCGATTCACGTGATATATCCAGATTTTCATACACGTGAATTCGGTAATGTCTGGCCCCATTTTTTTTAATTTTTTAATACTTTTGTTTTTCTGTTGTTGCACATGGTCAACGAGTGAAGGCCTTACCTACGTCAGTGACGTTTCATAACTTTACAGACTGACGAGTGTGTCGTTTGGACCTGTACGCAAATATGAATTAATAGGTGGTCGTTGAAATCAAGATATTACGCCTTGCGTGACTCTGACTTTCACCCGAACTGCTCTGCATGAATAACAGGTGAGGGAAGGGACCTTATCTGGTTTTCCTTCCTGATTCACAACAGATTATATGGAGGCAGAAGCAGCATTCGTATCATCTGGGACACAAGAGGACTCGTTTCTTAGTTGTGATATTAAGGCTCTCCGAAGTTCTACTTTATCCGGTACATGGAAGCGATACAGGCTTTGTTAACGTGTTGTCAATTGTTGCTCGCCACTTCAGGACAACTACTTCTCATCTTTCTTTCGAATTATTGTAGCAATTTTCGTTTAAGTTTATGTTACTTTACCAGAATTCGCATCCATAATACAATTTAGA
>NW_006291079.1:6373-9207 GCF_000327345.1 Myotis davidii
AAATGTTGTGTAAGGTGGTTAGCTCGTTCATTGTTTCATAGTGTTGTGTGATTCGATTCCTAAATGAAACAAAGATCAGCCTATCTTCCAACCTACTGGGATAGTTTGCTGTGACATTTTGGACATTGTGTCTTTGGCAGGGTGATTGCTTTCACTAGCAGGTGTTGCGACGATAGGTCATCATCAGGATTTTTGTTTGCATTATTGTCAATGCTTCATTTTGGTACAAAACAAGAGAGTCAGGGTGTCAATGAAAGCTGAAATTTTTTTTATTTAAAGCATTCATTGGTTTTTTCTCTGGTGGTGACTGTTGCGCATCAGGAAGATGACACTGGGTTCTTGTCCCTCTTGGTTTTGTTGGTGGTTTGTTTTTTTTTCCATTACCTGTCCATAGATATGAATGGCGATCAGCGTAGGGTGAGATTCCTACTTTTCTGATAGATATATCATTTTCTTTGTTTGGTGAATTTGTTTTGATAATCAGCAAGTGAGCCAAATGTCCAGCAGTTGAATTTCAGTCGAATACACGTCATGATGAGTAGCTGACACGTTCACCACACTATTATTGGGGACAGAAGTAGATATGAGTCTGGGACAAGCCTCAGGTTCAGTCCATATTTGTATGCTATTTGAGTTAGATCTGCCTCTAGATATAAGAATGATTCACACTTTGTCACATTTTTCGCTGTGGGGTAGTGTATCACCCACATAACAGAGTGATCGTCTCGGGTACAATATCCTGGTGGTCTGCTGTATCATGAACCACATATTGTTTATGTTGTGTTGTCGGTCGTTTATAGCAAGTGAGACAGATGTTCTGATACAGTTTTGTCTTGAGGTTCAGTGTGTTGTGTGGGGTTTGAGTTGGTGTGAAGTGCAGAAACATCACAATAATTGGTAGTTTCCATGGTTGTTTCAATATATTTCTTCTGTTCATTGCTCGTGATACTCATGGAGTGAGCGGTCATTTGGGTTGCTTTTGCCATTGTTGGTCGCTGACTACTGCACTAGTGAAAAATATGTTAAGATCTGGATAGTTGTGGTTTTGTGAGAACTGTTGAACTGCGTTTTGTTTCGTTGGGTTATCCTTAGTGATTTGCTTCCATAAGAGATGAAGGGATAGATCTTTTCTGTTGCACGTTTAGATTCTTGTTCAAGCTAAACTCAGAGCGATCATCATCGTCATGCTCGATCATATTTAGGTGTGGGTTTGGTTTGTTTGTTCCGCGAATGTGTTGAATCTTTTGTATAGCACTCTCACTTCGGCTGTAGTTTCTGTGTGAGATTGCTTTATTGTGAACATTCTTCGTCTAAATAGATGTGTTGCTTAAACCAAATGTTGTTTATTTGAATGTCTCAGCACCAATGGTATGATATGTTGCTTAGCATATTACGCTTTGGATGGTTGATGCTTTTTTTACCAGCAAGTGAGAGAGAAAGAGTGCTACAGCCTTGTTGGAGTTCTCAGTGATACATGAGCCATTTGACTCTAACGGTGTCAGCACTCATCACATTTTTTTCTGGTATACGGATTGTATCAACTTGTGTTTACAGGATGTTACTATTGTTGCGAAAGCGGTGGGGTGGGCACGCATGTCTTGTGTTGCATGGCTGTTCTTTGTTTAATTTTTGGTTGATCGGCGATGAAGAGAAATGTCAGCTAGAAGCACAGTGATGACAGTATTTAGGAGGGTGTTGTAATATGGGTCTCCGCTCACTGCTCCGCTTGCATGAGCAGCAGGTGAGGAAACAGCATTAGTTCATCTCATGGTCATGGTTAGCCGGAAGCCGAAAAGCAATAGCATTCAGCACAATATATATATATATATATATAAATATGACAAGCGTTGAAGCTTGATATGTGTTATCTCGTTGTATCTCGTAAGGCAATACGGGAACCGTTTCTAACTTGTCTCTTAATTCTGAGGAACAGCATTTCAGCTTGAGGTTTCCCGCTGCGATGTGGTTTGTCTCAGTTAGGACATCGTAATCAACGAGGTGACCATTTGATGTCAGCCTACAATAGTAGCGTTTAATATATCTCGAATATTGAAGAATGGTTGCTACCATTACTAGTCTCTGATGCAGTAGGAACACCACAGTTGTTTGCCGGTGTGGTGTAAAATGATCAGTTGTTCAATTTAATTCATGGGGAGTGGAACTGCATATCAGAGATAATGTTTGCTTACATTTTGCTGAGGAGGTCTCTTCTGTCCTTGGAGGGTTATTATTTTTCCATGTTGTGCAGGCCTTGAATGATCGTTCTGCTGGTATTGTTTAGAGGAAAACAATAATAGTACCTGCCGTTTTGATAGAAGTAAATGCCTTACAAAGAAACACATGATTTCGACTGAAGATTGTACCACTATCCCTTTACAAGTTAAATACCTACAACAACACACTATTTGAGGACCGTACGCTTTTATCTCCTGAAACAGGATCAGCCCAAGCAAATTGATAACACCGTTAGGAATTATGATTCTGGTGCTAATCTGAATTCGATCCATGGAAGGGACCACACTGCATCGCGTGTTTGTCTATGTCAATTTTGGAATTCTCTTGTAAATGTTGTGTAAGGTGGTTAGCTCGTTCATTGTTTCATAGTGTTGTGTGATTCGATTCCTAAATGAAACAAAGATCAGCCTATCTTCCAACCTACTGGGATAGTTTGCTGTGACATTTTGGACATTGTGTCTTTGGCAGGGTGATTGCTTTCACTAGCAGGTGTTGCGACGATAGGTCATCATCAGGATTTTTGTTTGCATTATTGTCAATGCTTCATTTTGGTACAAAACAAGAGAGTCAGGGTGTCAATGAAAGCTGAAATTTTTTTT
>NW_006291080.1:0-14297 GCF_000327345.1 Myotis davidii
GGGGGAGGGGAGGGGGGGCTAGGGCAGGAGAATTCTGACTTTGAGTCAGCAGGGGAAACATTCTTTCAAGCTAGAGTTTGCAAGTCACAACTAACTTGTTTTCCAAACAGGTTTTTGTAAATAACTGACAGGAGATGGGCTGCTTCTATCAAAGTATTAACCCAAGTGATGGGGGTTAATTATTAAACCTTCTAGCTGATGGCTTGCTTGTTTCTCTGCTATTCTAATCTGGGTCATAGAACGGCTAAGGCAGCTTTAAGTGGAGGGCAGGGTTTGTTTTATATTTTCCTTTCTCTGTTTGCCCTTAGCTTTCCACCATGAAACTGTGTTGTGGACTCTTTCTCCTGGTGGCTACTACTCATGTTGAACTCTGTGAATCAGGTATGTCACCTTGAAACTTAAAAATAGATTAAGTTCTCTGTTGTCTGATTGGCAAGTCTTTGACTTAAAGAACTAGTTATTTTTCTAAATTTGCAACTGAATGAAGGCTTGAAAGTTAAGCCTCTGTTCTATTAATTTGGATAAAATTATTAAAACATCTATGGTAACTGAATTTAACCTTTTGGGAATATTTGCGGCCAAGTATTTGTAGCTCTGTTTTCTGGTCACTCCACTTGCATTAAATATTATAATTTTGCAGGCTCTGTTTGGCACATTTTGCCATCACATGCTGCTCTTTCAAGTGTTCAGTAGCCACCTATGTCTGCCATATTGGACAGCACAGATACAGAACGTTCCATCATTCCAGATAGTTTCATTGGATGGCACTGTTCTGTATCATTAGCTTTAATTTTATACAACTGCCAGACCTTAGCATTGACCAAAACCATTCCCTCTGCAAGAAAATGCTTTTACAGTGAGCTTAGTATCAGGCCAGCTTGGGAGATAAAACAGTTAGTGGAGCATCTATGTGTTCATTTTTAAAACTTAGTTTCTAATAACACTGTGCTTTCTTTAGTAATGGGCCCTTCTTTATAATTATCTTAAGCTTGAATAAATTATTCCAAAGACCTCACTCTGATGTTTTATTAAATAATGGATTCAAATGGAAATTATTAATAAAATGGTTTTGCTTAAAGTATTTATGGTAGATATCCAAACTGATGGATAAATATATGCAACTAGTATGTGTTGCTGGATTTGTGAAGCCACATGTGAGATATAAAGATGTGTTCCTTTCAATTTCACACATTCATTGAGCACCTATTATGTGTCAAGTATATGCACAGCAGGCAGCTAAACTACTATGAACATTCCTGTCCCAAATATTCCCAAAAGGTTAAATGTAGTTCCTGTATGCTTTCTTTTCCTCGGATATTTACCAGGAGTGAAATTGCATATTTAGCTTTAGTAACTCTTTCCTTATCATCTTGTAAATTGTACATTTACATTCCTTTTATGCATGGAGACTATCTCTTTGAAATGTTTTGAATGCTCTAGCTTTCAATCCTTTAAAACTTACGCAAGATAAGTAGTTCCATTGGCAGGATACTTAATCTAGAACTATGTCAGTCCTGTTTTAATCTAAATCATTTGATGCTTTGGTTTTGTGAAGAAAAGTCAACTCCTACCCAACACCAGTTGGTTTACACTCTTGGAATTAAGAGGAAGCAATGAAAAGACAGAAGATCAAGTAAAATTATCCCAAACATCTGAAAAACAACTTAATCTCAGGCTCCAAGTAGATCTGGCTAGCATCTTCATCTATATCTGCTTCACTGAGCATGTCATTTTCATATTCATTTGAGCAGGCTTATCTCCATCTCAGCATTCTGTTAATAAGCCTTTCCTGTGTAAATAATGTCTGTATTTAACCCTGAACAACAATGGTCTTTTTTGAAGTTTGTAGACATGAAATCTTTCTACACTTTAGCTCTTTAAGCAGGTCAGAGGAACGAAAGGGAGAATGAAACTCAAACTCATTTTCCCTTATATTTATGAAAGTCACTTTGAGGAAAGAGGATATCAAAGTTAGTCACTAAAATGAAGATCTGGGTTTTATTTGTATTTCAGCAAGTCATTCTTTTTATGTCTGGATTTATTATAGGTAGTGAAAGAGAGCCTATCTAAACCCAGTCTTTATGCTCAGAAGAGTTGTTTCACTACAATGTAAATTAGTTTTTAAAATCCATCCTGTGAGCAAAATAGCCACGACCAATAGACATATGAGACAGCCCCTCTGGTTTTCAGTCAGTGAGAATACTTCGAACACAGTGGTGGCTTCAGATTTTGTCTAGTGATGAGTGGGAGGGCTATGAGGGAACTATGTTGAAATTACAAGCAAGCTTCCCTTTCACTGAAATCTATTTATATAGAATGGCTATGAGAGAGGTGCTGATGGAAAATATCATAGGCTAAATTTTCCCCAGCTCATTCCATGGGTCCACTACTGTCTACATACTTACACCTTTACACGTGTAAAGTTGCACACACATACAAAAAACCCCAAACAAACAAACAAACAAAAAAACCAGCAATAAGTAAGTGACACAGAGTAGCTGTTGCTACTCATATGGTACACAACATTTTCCAAACCCAAATTGGGCAATGGTTGACTACAATGATTGTCCTTAGGAAATGCTCTTCATTGTGACTATAGATCAGTGGAGAGAATGGTGGTAAACATGTGTTACGAAGGAAGAGAACTACTTTGAAAACAATAGGGTGGGTTGGGGGCTGCTTATGTTGGGTGATCAGAAGTAGACCTCTCTGAAGAGATGTGATTTAAACTGAGACTGGATTAACAAGAAGCCTGTAAGGGGAGCAACGTTCCAGGCAGGAGGAGCTGGCACTTGGCAGGACGTCCTGAATGGAGGGACGTGCTGGTCCTGCTGCCAGACAGTGTGAGTCCCAGCAATACTGCTGTTGTGGCTGAGTGACAAGGTTGCCTAATGAATCAGGATGTGTTTAAAATGCAATGCAAAGTCTTGAGCTGACTTCCACATGCCCTACCATAAAGGAGGCTTCATCTTATTTTTTTGTAATATATTTTTATTGATATCAGAGAGGGAGAGGGAGAGAGATATATAAACATCAATGAAGAGAGTCATTGATCAGCTGCCTCCTGCATGCCCCCCACTGGGGATCAAGCCCGCAACCTGGGCCTGTGTTCTGACTGGGAATTGAACTGTGACCTCCTGGTTCATAGGTCGATGCTCAACCACTGGGTAACACTGGCCAGGCAAGGAGGCCTCATCTTTATACAAACACTTCCCCTGTGGGGAAGGGCGCAACAGAATACTAGATGAGCTTGACGATAACTGCAGAGAGGTGGCCATATCCCTTGTGGCCCCTGGATGGAAGACATGCTTGGCAACTGGCTCAGGTTTGAAATCTTCTGCCTTTTAGAGATCTTTTGGCGCCAATGTGGGGCAGAATAAATTCTGGAGAGTAGCTGTTATGGAATGAATTGTGTCCCCTCAAAATTCACATGTTGAAATCCTAGCCCCCAGTACCTCAGAATGTAATTGTATTTAGAGATATGGTCTTTAAAGAGGTAATTAATGTAAAATGAGGTCTTATACATGGGCCCTAATCTAATACGAATGGTGTCTTTAAAAGAAGAGAAGATTAGGACACAGGTACAGAGAGGGAAGACATGTGAAGAGAGGAAAGCCATTGACTAGCCAAAGAGCGAGTCCTCAGAAGAAATCAACCCTCTCCACACCGTGATCTTGTACTTCTATCCTCCAGAATGGTGAGAAAGTGCATTTTTGTTTAAGCTATCTAGTCTGCAGTATTTATTACAGCAACCCTATCAACACAGTAGCAGACATCCATTTCTAGGATGGCTTCAGGAATTCAAATCTTGAACATTTGCTGTCTATTGTTTTGCCTACCCCATTATTGCTTATTTTATGAATATTACAGAAAACTTGAAGATACTGAGATGCACTGAATTGAAAATGTAGAGAGTAACTCACTAACGATAGTCAAGAAATAAACAGAATAATCAATTCTCTCATTTTCATCCCACTTTTTGCCTGGTCCTTAATACTATAGTATCTCTTATATCAGCTTAATCACCTCCAATGACAGACAATGGGAGAGAAGGCTGGGGATTCGGAGAGAGGCTGTGGCATTTCCACTCTTTTCCCCACAGCACTCGGGCGGGACTGAGTTCCAATGTGTATACACCTGCAGCCAGGTTGGGTGCTGACAGCTGGGCCCATGCTGAGTTGGGGCCCATGCCGCATCAGTGACTGTGTGTTCTGAGTGATCGTCAGATGGAGAATTGCTCATAGAGAGTACAGTTGTCTCTGAGAGGAGAGACTTTGTAATAGCCAGAGCAACAGGAAAGTTACCCATCTGCTCCAAATGTCATCAAGGAGTGAGGAAGTAAGAGCTGACAGCACCCAAAGGCAATGGTGAGGGAAACATGGATCTCTTTCTTTATTGTGCTCTACTGAGGCCAGCCTGTTGAACCGCATTGCTGTGGTAGGATCCAGAGAATTCTGTAACCTTACTGAAAACCTACTATGTGCTAGCCCTGAAATTACTATAAAGGATAAGACCAAATCTAGCCTGATTCACGCTTTTATGCAGTTCACAAACAAAGGATGACTTCTACATTTTTAAATGGTCAGAAAATAAAGAGGAAGAATATTCATGACACCTGAAAAGTATCTGAAATTCAAATTTCAGTGTCCACACATAAAGTCCCATTGGAACACAGCCATGGTAATTTGGGCACCTATGGTCTATGGCTGTTTTCCTGAGACAAGGAAAGACATGAAATATTTAGTGGGCCCTTTACAGAAAAGTTTGCTAGCCCCCATAGAAGACCATGACCTCTGATCCCAAAGGGTGTCAATCTAGCAAGAGAAAACCTCTTAGAAATAGTTCAATGACAAATTGTTTTTTTAATGATAGTCCTTACAGTGAATTGGTCTTAATCTTTCATAATGAACATTAATCAGATCAAATAATGTGAACTACTTTGAAGCATACTGGGAAAAACCATGTGTCGTAAATTATTAATCTCTATGGAATTCCCATTGTGCTATTCTATAGTTGTAGATATAAAAATCAGAATGGGCTATGTAATTGACTGGACCCCATGAAAAACCAAAATGCAGGCCTTGTTAAAAAATGATTAAGAATCTCAACATGGCAAAAGCAGAACTTTAAGGGCAGGGGCCTGTGTGTCACCCTGGTCCTATGCCCAAAAAGCTGGCCCTGGCAAGGATTATAGGAAGCTAGATTAAACGTGATGAAAATGAGGCAAGTCCTTTGAAGTAATTATTTACAAATTTTGTTAGGAAATGGTTTTATTATTTGCTTTAAAAATTTTTAATTATTTATTGTTGAAAGTATTATATATGTCTCCTTTTTCCCCCACTGACCTCTCCCCAGCTGCTCCCCCCACCCACCCCAGCACATGTCCCCACACTCCTACTGTCTGTGTCCTTTGGTTATGCTTATTTGCATGCATACACGTCCTTTGTTTGATCTCTTACCACCCCCTTTGCTTTCTTTCTTTTTTTTTAATCAGAAAGGACATGGATGAAAAATTCTGTGGAAAGAAGGCTCTAGTTAAATTAGGTCAGGTTACCTGAGGTTTTCATGGGACTTTGATTGAGGATGGCAAACAGATGTTTTCAAGTAGTTTTTTAAAAATATTTTTATTGATTTCAGAGAGGAAGAGAGAGATAGAAACATCAGTGATGAGAAAGAACAATTGATCAGCTGCCTCTTGCAGGTCCCACACTGGGGATCGAGCCCACAACCTGGGCATGTGCCCTGAATGAGAATCGAACGGTGACCTCCTGGTTCATAGTTCTATGCTCAACCACTGAGCCATGCAGGCCAAGCAATTTTTAAGTTTTAAAAATAGGATTTAGGCCAGATTTATTAAAACTGTTTCACCGGGAATTTTAAAAATTGAAATGTATTTTATATAAATATTGTGTAAGTTTAAGGTGTACAACATATTAATTTGATACATTTATATATTGCAATATGATTGCCATTGTAGCATTAGCTAACACCTCCATCATGTCACATAATTTTTTTTGTGTGTGATGAGAATACTTAAGACCTAGTCTGTTAGCAAATTTGATATTTACAATATAGTATTATTGTCCATCATCACTATACTGTGCACTAAATCTCTAGGACTTACTTATCTATTAGTTGCAAGTCACAGGCATATTATAATGTTGAAAGTAGTTTCTATAGAAAATATAATCTAAGTTTAGATTATTTCCCAAGATTACCCAATGTGGGTTTTTTTTAGAATAATTTATTTTTTTGCAAGAGAGGTAGAAGTCTAACTCAGGCATGACATTTTCTTTCTGAGTTAATGGTGTAGGGCACAAATGGCTTTCCTCCTGTGCCTATTCAAGGAAAAGTCTTGTGATCTAAACAAGGAACAACGTGCTGTTGTATCCATGGTAAGGGGATTAACAGCCTTGTGCTTGTAAGACAGCATCCCAGCTCCTATTTAGTCCTTTTGATTTCCAGAAACAAGAGCCTGATTCTTAGACCCCTTGGATGCACTTGGCCCTGTCTGGCGCCATTGATGAGAAATGGCAATGGAGCCAATTCTTGGAGAATCACCTTCAGTCCAGGGCTCCCCACACTTGAGGAAAGGCATTGGGCACTTGTACCTTTTTAGTGATTTGCTGAAAGAAGCCACTTATGTACGCATCAAAATCATTTCTTGGTAAAAACTTATTGGTCAAAATGATTATTGAAGTAAATTTAAAGAATTCCATCAGACCCATCTATATTTACAGTCTGAAAATGTAGAGTTTCTATTTAGCTGTGCTAATGGCATCTCAGTTTATTACATTAAAACACTCTTTAAAGGACATATTTAGGTCAGTAAGTGTTGGTTGATTAATTTATCCACTTGGGCAAACCTTAGAGCAATGGTTCTCAACCTGTTGGTCGCGACCCCTTTGGGGGTCGAACGACCCCTTTCACAGGGGCCGCCTAAGACCATCCTGCATATCAGATATTTACATGATGATTCCTAACAGTAGCAACATTACAGTTATGAAGTAGCAACGAAAATAATTTTATGGTTGGGTCACAACATAAGGAATTGTATTTAAAGGGCCAGAAGGTTGAGAACCACTGCCTTAGAGGCACTTCAGTATGGTCCCATTTGGAAGAAAGATCAGGGAAGAAGTCACCTTATTTATACACAATCTATTTATGGAAGGAATTTGTGTCTTTGGTTGTTAACCACTAAAGTCTATACCAGTGGTTGGCAAACTGCGGCTCGCGAGCCACATGCGGCTCTTTGACCCCTTGAGTGTGGCTCTTTCATAAAATACCACATGCAGGCGCGCATGTACAGTGCGATTGAAACTTTGTGGCCCATGAGCAGAAGTCGGTATTTTGTGGAAGAGGCACACTCAAGGGGCCAAAGAGCCACATGTGGCTCGTGAGCTGCAGTTTGCCGACCACTGGTCTATACAATCAGTCTTCATGTTACTTCCATTTTAGCACCAACTTTCCTCACATTTACATTTCCTCTTAGCTACCCCTATATACACTATGTTCAGGAATCTTTGTATACTACACAGTTATTTGTGTTACTATGTTGTCTGAATATCTCTGAGTGGGTAAAGTTCTGAGGAAACAATCTTCCTCCTTTCCTTTACCCCTTTTTTATTTTTGCAGTCCTGACCCAATTTACTTTCTCTTTGTCTCTCTTAGAATAATGTACACAGTGAGTAGAAACAAGAGAGTTCATTACTCCATTTTGCAATTCATTCATCCTCCCCTTCTTTTCAGTTACTGAGTGCCCACATTGGCCACAGGCCAAGAATACCAGGGCTCACAGTGTAGGGCAGATTTGGGCCTTGACCTCATGTCCCAGAGCCCAGAGAAGTTTTGTGTGGCAGATGACAACATCTTTGAAAGTCTCCCTAGTGACCCTCACCAGGGATGCTCTTTGCTTGGAGGCAATGAAGTTCAAATCTGGGCAGGGATGAGCAACCCTTCTGACAAAGGTGCCCTTTGCCCTCCCCACTGGCCTGAGTCTATTCTCAGACAGGGCATGGAGTCCTGTGAGCAGATTCTGACTTCAGGACTTATTGGCTTCCACTTGGGTTTCTCATCTTTTGGTGCCCTCAGGACACTGTGACTTTGGTCTTCAAGGGTCTTAGTGGCACTAAACACCTGCATCTGGCACTTATGAGCAGGGTCATGGAATCTAAATGCCCTTGCAGTAGGAAATCTTCCTAACCATCCCTAACTATATTGCCTAATCAGTGTTAGTTTTTAGTAAACATTTATGTCATATCTATAGTTCATTATATTGTACCCAGACAAGTTTTTCAATTACTCTTTAGCTCTTGCTAAAATATATCTATATATTAATTTATATGGACATATACATATGTTTTAATTTAGAATAATTTTAGATTTTAAGAGTTGTACAGAGAGTTCCTGTCTAATAATGGTTTCAACTGGGACAATTCTGTGTCCCATCCTCATCCTAGGACATTTGGAAACATATGAGGACATTGTTGGTTTTAAAACTGTGGTAGGTAAGGGAATATGATGAAAGAGAGGTGGTATTGTAATATAGTTGGTAGAGGCCAGGAATGATCAAAACTTCCTACAAGGAACAGGACAGCTGCCAACATGAGGACAGGTCCCAAATGTCAAAGTGCTGAGATTGAGAAACCCTGCTCTAGACTCTTCACCCAGCTTCTTTTAATGCTATTATCTTGCTGAAGCAATGCAGTCATCACAACTAAGAAATTAATGCTGGATCAATACTATGGACTCCAGAGTTCACAATTTAATATTGCCTGAGGGTTTCTCATGATTTACCAATCTAAGGATTTTCGGAGAAGAGAATCACAGAGGTAAAGTAGCTTTCTACACATCTGGTGTCAGGGTGCATCATGTCCACATCACATCACTGGTGATGTTGAACTTGATGCTTTGGATCAGGTGGCATCTGCCAAGTTTCCCTTTTCAACCTGTATATACTAAAGAAAGCCTCTAAACCCAATGAGTTGTGTCCCAACGGAAACATTAAATATAATTAAAGAACTTGAATTCATGGTAAGGGACAGTGTAGTTTCATGGTGAGGAGGACACAGGGAAGAACTGATGGAGTGTATGCATTCCTCTTCCTGTTTTATTTTTCTTACAGCATTTCTCCCACCTGGCAGTGTGTACATTTATTTACTTGGTTATCGTCTGTCCCCACCCCTTTAGAAATCAAGCTCCAAGGGAGAATACAGCTATTTTCTGCCTCTAAAGACAAATACCACAAAATTCATGTTTGAGCAGTATTTAAAGAGATATTAGGTGGGAAGAAAATCATAGGCAAGTGTTCAAATGACCACTTCCTTGGCTCCTGGCCTCCTCTCTTACGCCAGCAGTATTACATGGTGTTTAATTTATAAAAATGGCATGTGCTACATATAACATTACACCTCCCATCCTTTTCATTCAATAAGTGTAGTTTTGAGATTTATCCTTTTATTAAAAAAATAAGTAGCTCTAGTTCAGCAGATTTCCACTGGAGGTGATTTTTGTCCTTCAGGAGATATTTGGCAATGCCTGGAGACATTTTAAAAAATATTTTTATTTATTTCAGAAGGAAGGGAGAGGAAGAAAGAGATAGAAACATCAATGATAAGAGAGAATTATGGATTGGCTGCCTCCTGAACGCCCCACACTGGGGATTGGGCCCACAAGCCTGGTATATGCCCTAGACAGGAATCAAACTGTGATCTCCTGGCTCATAGGTCAACGCCCAACCACTGAGCTGGTTAGGCAACCAAATATTTCTTTCTCTCACTTCCCTACATCATGTAATCTGCCCTCGAAGTTCTTGTACTAAGCACTCTGTTTTAGACTATGAAAAGAGATGACAGCCTTAAAAAATGCCCCATTAAATCTAAACCAAGGACTTATACTATGGTTGCAAAAACTGTTCCATATTAAACATTTTGGATGTGGTCTGGGCGAGGGGCATGGATTTTGAGACAATATACACATATCTATTCATTCCCCTACTGATGGACATCGAGGTTGTTCCAGTTCTCAGCTCTGAGAAAGAGTTTGACAGAGAAGAGTCTCACCGATATAGTTCTCTCTCTTTCTCTCTCTCTCTGTAAGAGAACTGCTGGTAGCCACATTCTGTTCCAGGAAACACTTCCAGAATGGCTGGACCCAGACACCCCCTGCACTGCCTGGGATTCCAATTCTCTGCATCTTTACCGGCATTTGTTGCTATTGTACTTTTTAATTTTTAGCTACCTGCAGAGCTTAAATGAGTAGCTCATTTTAAAAAATCTTTACATTGTGTGATTATTAATAAGGGCAAAATCATGAATAATTCATATGCTACAGCTTTCTACAAAACTGGGGACAATACCTTGGCCAAGCATGAACTTCATTTTGTTCATTTCTGTCTATATCTTGGGAATGTTTTAAACACACCATTTTGGGAGAACAAGCTTGACTGTTTCTGCCAGTAGAGGTCACTTTCCCTCAGCGGTTCTCCACCAATGTCTTCCTCCCTTCCTTCCTCCCTCCCTCCCTCCCTCCCTTCCTCCCAATATTTGACAATGACATTTTCACAATGTGGGTATGCTTCTGGCACCTAGAGGTTAGAGACCAGGGACTCTGCTAAAACCAATGCAGAGGACAGCACCCAACAATTATCTGGCCCCAAATGTTAACAGTGCCAAGCTGGAGAAACTGTGGTGTGGAAGAACCCTATTATATGAATTGGTGCTTAGGTACCTTTCCAGGTAGCTGCCCATGATTACAGGGTAGTGGGGTGGGGGTCACCAGGGGCTATTCGGTTCCCAATCATTCCTGTTTTTTGGAGATGCAGAGCAGATAGGGCTAGATCGACAAGGGCTAGGTGGTAAGTGGGCATCAGGGTGCAAGGACAGCACGTGGGGTGTTGGCATATGAGGACCATCTGTGCACTGGATCCTGCACATGCCAGGCCAGTGCCACCTGCACACTATAACCTCACAAAATGCCCCCTGCTCTCTGAGGCCTGGGGAGCCTCAGGTTCCCACACTGCTGGCCCCAGGTGTTTGGCTCTAGGCAGAGGGGCCTAGGAGGCCTTGACTTATGTACTTGACATTTAAAGGGATAAAATGTAATCAGTTCTACCAGGTTCATAAAGTCACAGAACATTAACAGAAGGGCACATTGCTTCATTATTGAAAAAATGAACATAATACACTTGCATGCTATTTTAAGGAAAAACAATGGATTTATTTTTACTAGTACTAGTAAAGGATTCCTGTTTCATTCTTCTAGAATGGTTGCTAATGTCACTTTTTGCAATTTTGCTCTTAAGGAAATGGTGAAAGCCATTCAGGATTTTATGTTTTAGTACTGATGACGTTGATTTAATGTGGACTCTCACATAATTTTCTTTTAAAAAATGCATATATTTTTTATTGATTTAATAGAGGAAAGGAGAGGGAGAGAGACAGAAACATCAATGATGAGAGAGAATCATTGATCAGCTGCCTCCTGCACACCCATCACTGGGGATTGAGCCTGCAACCCAGGCATGTGCCCTTGACCAGAATTGAATCTGGGACCCTCAGTCCGCAGGCTGACACTCTATCCACTGAGCCAAACTGGCTAGGGCAACTCTCACATAATTTTCCATCTTCATTCATTCACGGGTAGATTTGTTCTCTCTGAACACTAATGTCATTTCTCTCTTTTCATTTCTACGGGTAATGTTGGAGTGAAATACATTTTCCACTATAGTTGAAAACATCCAAGTTCAAAACCAGAGCAGCCAAAGGCTCTGGGGAACTGATTATAGTGCTTATCTTTGGAGGTTGGTTCAAGGTGGTGTGACTCAATCTCTCCTTGTGAAAATTATCCTCAAAAGCTCATGTAGAAGGCATTACAATGCTGGGATGGGAGATAGAAAGAAAATAACAGCCCACAATCAATAAAATCCAAGAGTGGGCAACAGATTTTATCCAGATCTGAGAGGTGGACAGCTGAATGGCGAGGACACTAAACTTAATGAGGGAGAACCAGAAGGTTTGTGAGGTCCGTGATAGACTAATTATCTTGGGACACAGGGGTGTGGCCAGCTGATGGGTATTGGGGAATGAGATCCCTAAGACTCTCCATTCATTGATGAATTTTTTTGCTAATTCCTTATTTAAGGAATGATACCCAGGTGTATAATTTTGAAAACAGAAAAATTCCTATGGTGAAATTTTCTTAAGGCATTTTACATGATAGAATAACTCTTCAGAGACATCTAACATCTCTTAAGGTGGTAATAGCATCAGACCGAATAGTCTAATGCCATTGGGTATGGATTTTTTATCATACATTTTTTCCAATGTCTACACAATTTCCCACATCCTATCTGCAATAAAACCCAGTGGGTGTCGTTCTGGTTTGAGGCTAATGCCCCTGTAGCAAACCAGTCTTCTGTTGGTAAGATATATAGACATAAGTCAATTAGTCATATGATTTTACTGGTAAATCAACATGATGATTAGATAAAACCCATTTTCATAGCCACTGAAGACACATCAGTTTCTTTTTCTCATGCATCATGATGTAATGCATTTCATTAGTTAGTAGATATTGGAGATTAGCATATATCAGTGGTGCTCAACTAGGGTGAGTTTGCAATAGACATTAAAGAGTGATGAGAAAATTTTGGTTGTCATACTTGGGGTACCACTGGCATTCAATGGGCAGAGTCCAGGGATGCTGTTAAACATCCTACCACAGGGCAGCCTCCCACAACATAACCATTGGTATATTTACTGGGACTAGATAAAATTTATGGAGAATAAACAATTCATGGAGAATAACAACTTCAGGGAAACTGACATTAAAGATGTTTTTGGGATGACTTTCTATTCAATTACATGGTATAAATTTTATTTTTTATATTCATTAATAAATTTTTAAAAATCCTAACCTGCGGATATTTTTCCATTTAGTTTTTTTAAAAAATATTTTATTGATTTTTTTACAGAGAAGAAGCGAGAGAAATAGAGAGTTAGAAACATTGATGAGAGAGAAACATCAATCAGCTGCCTCCTGCACACCTCCTACTGGGAATGTGCCCGCAACCAAGGTACATGCCCTTGACCGGAATCGAACCTGGGACCTTTCAGTCTGCAGGCTGACGCTCTATCCACTGAGCCAAACTGGTTAGGGCTCCACTGAGTTTTAAAGAGTGGAAGAGAGAGGGAAAGACAGAGAGAAACATTGATGTGAGAGAAACACATCAATTGGTTGCCTCCCGCGCAAGGTCCAACCAGGGCCTGAGCTGGGGAGAAGCCTGCAACCAAGGTACGTGCTCTTGAACAGAATCAAACCCAGGACCCTTCAGTTCCCAGACCGACACTCCATCCACTAAGCCAAACCAGACGGGGCAAGGTATAAATTTTATTAATTCAAGGTTATTGTGTCCCTTAGGAATGTTTTACAGTTTTCTTGTTAACATTTTATGGTAAGTTCTTTCCAAAGTGTTTTAGTTTTTTAATTTCCATTATAAGTTGGGCTCTTCCGTCCCTTGTATTTTCTAATTGTGATTTTTATACATCAAAGGAATTGACTTCTATAAATTAATATGGGACTCCACTGATTCTCCAATTTTCTTTATCTTTTTTTGTCTAACTTTAGTGGCTACTACTGGAATTTAATTCAATTTTATTTACTACTAGTGGCTCGGTGTATGAAATTCATGCACATTAAAAGGGAATTAATTAGCAGAAATATTTTAATATTGCTATTTGCCCTTTCTCTATAATAGAAGTGTGAGAGATGAAAGGAAATTAGTAAAATGTATATGAAAATAATATATAAATTTATTAATAAATAAACAGTAACAAAAGGATATAACAGAGGCATGATATAAAACATATGAAAACAACAAAAACATGATATAAAAACAACAGTGATGCAGACAATGACTGATAAAGTGATTAAACTTATCCTAATATCTCTCTGTATACCACATTAAGAGTGAAAACACTTTCAGAGTGCTTAACTAATTTCCCTTGTGATAAAGTATTTAGAACTTTAACTTCAATGTCACACGCTCTTCGAACTCGAGAGAAAGCAACATATAACTGACCATGTCTGAAAACGGGTTCAGGTAGGAACATTACTTCTCAGTCTAGAGTTTGTCCTTGTGATTTATTAATAGTCATCACAAATGCTGGCATCATGGGAAACTGTCTTCAAATTAATTTAAATGGGAGGCCACGGTCAGATGGGGACAAATTAATTCTTGGAATCAGAACCTCTCCATCTGCAGATCCTGTTAATACTTGGATTATGTTAGGTCGCAC
>NW_006291080.1:15113-17643 GCF_000327345.1 Myotis davidii
GAGGAACGGGGCTCCCTCCTCCCTACTGTCAGGGTCTGGTTTGAAGGCCGGCTATGGCCCCTGTTGGGCCAGACCCAGAGTTCTACCACGCTGTGGCCTCTGCCTCAGCAACCCAGGACTGACTGCCGCTGGGTGCTCCTGGCACTCCAACGGTGGGTTCTTTTCTCAGGCCTCATGGAAAACAGCTCGGGGAGGGTGCACTCCTTGTCAAGGTGACCCAGGACTCAGTGCCTCTGAGCTCCGAGGGCCGGTTCCTGCCTCAAACCTCGCCCTCAGGGGAAACAGCTTGGGGAGGGCACAGCCCTTGGCAAGGCAACCCAGGACTCAGTGCATCCACGCTCTGAGGGCCGGTTCTTGCCTCAAACCTTGCCCTCATGAGAAACAGCTCAGGGGAGGGCGCAGCCGTCGCCAAGGCGACCCCTGCAGGACTGACTTCCTTCCAGTTGGTTGAGCCTTGGATGTGATGGGCGAACACCCAGGGTTTTTATATAAATAGACGCTAATAATAGTAGGTACCTAATCATATCATTCCTAATACTGAAACATCCTTGCAATACTAAAAAAATCCTACACTCGGACAAAGTACCGTATTTGCCGGCGTATAAGACGATTTTTTGGCCCTGAAAAATATGCCTCCAAGTGGGGGGTCGTCTTATACGCCAGGTACACTTCAGATAGACTGCCCATAGTGCTTGCCCCGTGCCATAGTGGCCTCCCGATGCCCGCCCACTTCATTCCACATACCGTTCAGGCAGCAGCAGCGATACCATACTGGGTGTATGGTTGGCCGTGTGCGATTTTGCGAGTGTGGTAAATTCGGGTTACCGTATATTTCTTTACATATGCATTGAAGATTCGCGATTTTGCACTATCATGGTGCCTGTTAGAATGTTGAAGAGCTCGCACTTGCACACTAGTGAGGTCCCAGGGAGATGCTGATGCAAGGGTGGACCAGACTGCTATAGTGACAGGGCGGGCAAACAGGGAGCAGGGACCAATCAAATCAGGCTTTGTATACAGCCAACAGCCAACCACAATACTGCCCCATTGTACAGTACAGCAGAGAAAATGTCGACCAGTCAAACCCCTATCATCCCTATCATGGCACCAAGATGTCGTTGATGAACTTTTAATATCAGATGATGAGGAGGAGTTTGAAGGCTTTTAAGGTGAAACTGTCACGCCAGCAAACTTGCTAGGGACTTGCCCGGCACTTGCTCTCTCCCTCTATTTGTTATCTTACTTCTATCATTGACAGTCCCTCTAGGTTGTGGGCTGCTTGCCTGTGTTCCTGAGAAGCATCTACGGTACCAGTCTATAGAGTGTGTTTTCTTTAGTGAATTCCCGGTATGTTTACCGGTAATAAACTTGCACTGTTTTATGTATATGTTTGATTACATACAGCCTTGTGACAGTTTTCCTGCATGTCATAAGCATTTGAATATAAATTAAAATGTTAAAATCAAATCTGATATTGTTTTACCTTTTATTTGGTGTGTGGAAGGTGTGCGGAAGAGGGGGTAGTCTTATACGGCGAGTATATAACAAACTCTGTATTTTGAGTGGAAATGTTAGGGGGTCGTCTTATACGCCCAGTCGTGTTATACGCCGGCAAATACGGTATATATTTCTTCTGATGCACTCTGGATTCCATTTCAATATTTTATTTAGCTTTCTTTTTTCCTAAACTTTCTTGAGAGATATTGGTCTACTGTTTACTTTTGGGGGGGGCATCCCAACATTTAGTGTGTTTTAGTTTCATTGTTACATGGCCTTGAAAAAAAGAATTTGGAAGATTTTGTTATGAAAAAAAAATCAATAAAAATCCAATGTAAACAAGTAAAAACAGTTATTATAGTTTAGTTAATTTATTAAACAGGATTTTGTATGTTGATACAATACACTTAATTTCTAAAGGAGAAACAAATACCAAGTCTAAACTCCCAACTTAGAATAAAATTTCTATTTAGGCTTTACTGGATTCTGTCTCTACTCTAAGATTCCTTAGTAAAATTTACTTAACTAAAACGTTTTAAACAGCTATTTCCAGCCTTCATTTTTTCTCATTTAAAAGAGTTTTAATTTTTATAGAGACTCTACCCAATGTGTATACAGCAAAATATAGGTCACTGTCAAGAATGAAAGCAAAAAGCCTATGTTCTATGTTTTAACACCTTTCCCTGGTTCACTAAAGCTTTCTAATTCATACCCAAATTAGACAAGAAGTTAGCACATTTTAATAAAAATGTATAAGCATTATAAGTTAAAAACTGATCCCAAAGTTTGAGCCCAGGCTTGTTTTGAAGAGGAAAACTAGACTTTCCTTATACAGAAATGTGGAAAGAATGTACCTGATCATGATCAACCTCTACAGGCTGCTTCTTAATGATCCAGGTGACGGACTCGGAGAGTGGTGGAGTAGTCAGGGATCCTGAGTAGGTCCAGTAATCCGGGCAGGTGGGCATCAGGCAGGAAGGGTCGAATGACCCAAATTCCACTATGGTGTCCTGGCCAAGAGAAAGGGGCACAA
>NW_006291080.1:18297-20826 GCF_000327345.1 Myotis davidii
GGGTGGGTGGGGCCCAGCCGTGTCCAGAGGAGCTCCTTAGGTCCTCTAGACAGAATCACGCACGCCCATGCCTGCAATTAACTCTGTATTTCTGACACTCCTCAGTGGGAACACAGCAGAACCCATTTCCCCCTCCATTCTAGTGAGTTTCCAGCAGGTGGTCTCCTCTGAATTCTTGGGGGGCATTAGGTGGTGGCTGGTGCACAAATAAGGAGGCTTCCCTTTTCAAGAGCCTAATAGCATCCTCCTTTCTAAAATGCAATGCAAATTAGGAGCCAGGATCCTAGTCAAAGGGGAGTGAGAAAGAAGAAGGAAGGAAAAAGGGGGAGATGGGGAAGGAAAGAGAAAGAGCAACATATGGACTTCCAGGGATTCTGAATATTGGACAACTGATCTTGGGGCTGGACAAAGGTATCCGTCCTGAAGGATATGGGTAATTGTTATTTAGAGGTGGACAAGCCAAGTTTCTGCCCAACTTTTCTCTGCTACCTGCCTGAGGGAGGGTAGCTAGAGTCAAGAAGGCTGCTCTACGTGTGTCCACAAGGACTGAGAGGGAACAGGGGTCAGGAGCAGAGGAGGATACCGTAGTGGAATTTGGGTCTTTCGACCCAGCCTGCCTGATGCCCACCTGCCCGGACTACTGGACCTACTCAGGATCCCTGACTACCCCATCACTCTCCGAGTCCGTCACCTGGATCATTATGTTCCCAAGTCCTCAAATGCTCAGGCCATGGCAGGAAAACCAGTGGTTGTGCCCACTAACAGAATCCACTGAGGTGAAGTACATCTCCCAATACAAAGGGCCTTGTTAGTGTCTCTAGTCTGAGATTGAAACATAAAATATATTTCAAGTGATTTACAAAAAAAATTACCTTATGCTTAATTGATGGCAATATATCCACCAATTTTTGTAGCTCCTTAAGATTCTTGTGTAGCTAAAGAACAATAAATGAGAAAACATTAAAACAATTGACATCTCACTTTGTCATGCAATTGTAATAGAATGTGATTTAAAATCAGACCCCTGGTGATTACCTAAAAACAATCCCCAGTAGTGAAACTACACTTAAACTGACAATTTAGAATGTTATAAACGTCACTGAATGAAAACAGATACAAAACAAATGAATAGGTTGTTTGCTGACAGACTGGAGCCCACAGTCTATAGGGAAAGGTGTCACCTTCTCCATTTGCTCCCCACTCTGAGCCTCACTGGCATTTGGCCTGCAGAAGCTCCAGAGGCTGAAGCTGTCCAGAAACCTCATTGCAGTAACCATGTTTTCCAGTTTCTGTATCTGATTCTTTGATATCTGACATCTTGCTGAAGTAGAAGGGTGGCCCCTCCCAGTGTTAGCTAATTCCTAGAAAGAACAAACAAGTGAGAGTATGCCTTTCATCTGCAAACCAACCAATCCAGAGTCCAGACCCCAGCCACCTCCTTTATAGGGTTCTTAATCTCTGGGTCACTGTTCCTCTGCCCTAATCACCCCAGGGCCTGGGACCAGTCAACTATTGACAGCTTCTCTGCCCCAGAACCCACTGAAATTATTCAAAGCACCCAATCCTAAACCTGCTTATACTGCCTCCCCGATTCTTTCCCATGGACTCCACAATAAAGACTTTCCATGTCTTCTTTTTCTCTCACTGCTTCCTGACCATCCCTGGTGCTTTCCCACGTGGCCCTGGCTGGAGTGCCAAGGCCTCCTATTTTTAGGCATCTGTGAGTATAACAAAATTCTTCCTTCATGACAGTCATTTCCGTGTCTGTGTGTCTTCCCATACCTGATGAAACCAAATCCTGGGTTTCCTTTAAACATTCAATCTCCAGAGTGGACCCAAGCAGGGAGCTTGCAGGAAGCCTTCACCTGCAGAACGTGCAGGAGCTCAGAGGTCCTGTGCAGAGTGTAGTCCCCAGATTTTCAATCTAGTTCTCCAGTTGCTAGTTGTGTGAACTGGCAGGAAAGCACTTATCCTCCTTGAGCTTCACTTTCTTCACCTGAAAAACAGAGATGACACTATTGCTATCAGAGATCTCTTAGGAACATAAACGAAGTGTATAGTCACACAGCACTCATAAATATTACTCCCTTTTATGTTCATTTCCCCTAGTTGTTTGCCTTTATCTTTTTATTCCATTTAAAACTAAACTAAGCTCACATTTTAACCATTATTTATTTAGGGTTATTTGCTTTTATCTTTTTACATTAATGCTTACAAATAGAAATATAATGCCAACCACAGAGGTAATTTTAAAGTTTCTAGGAGTCACATTTAAAAAGATGTTTTAAAAGAGAAATTAATTTTTATAACATATTTCACCAAATATATTGAAAATATGGCCATTCATTTCAACATGTAATCAATATGAAAAATTACTGAGGCAGTTTACACTTTTTCCATACTTCTTTAAAATCTGTTATCTTACATGTATAGTATACATCAATTTGGAAGCTAAATTTTCATTAGAAATACTTGGCTTGTATTTAGATTTCTATGTGGCGTATATTTATATATTAATTATATATTATA
>NW_006291080.1:20892-35322 GCF_000327345.1 Myotis davidii
ACCCGAGGATTATGCTTTTATTGATTTGGGGGGGAGGGAGGGAGGGAAGGAGGGAGAGAGGGAGAGGGGGAGAGAGAGAGAACACGCCAGAGAGGGAGAGCGAGAGAGAAACATTGACTGGCTGCCTCCTGTAAGCACTCAACTGGGGATCAAAACCACAACCTGGGTATGTGCTGTAACTAGGAATACAACTGGAGACCCGGATGCACTGGATGATGCTACAGCCAAGCCACACAGGCCAGGGCTTACATTATATCTATTGGAAAGCATTACTCTACATGTTTGTTAGCTTTTTCTCCTGTGCCTTGCCCCTGTACTGTACTTTAACTTGAGATGTGCTATTTCCTCATTTAATTAAAGACCTAGTAGGCCTAGAGCTTAGTGCAGGACTGGATACACAAGGACCCTCCAGGTGACTTTGTGAGGATGATCATAGTAAATTATTTTATTAGAGCACCAGGGCTGTAAAAGGCACTTTGATGCTGAACCCAATTAACCTAGCACAGTGGTCGGCAAACTGTGGCTCATGAGCCACATGCGGCCCTTTGGCCCCTTGAGTGTGGCTCTTCCACAAAATACCACGTGTGGGCGCGCACGTACAGTGCGATTGAAACTTCGTGGCCCATGCGCAGAAGTTGGTCTTTTGTGGAAGAGCGACCCTCAGGGGGCCAAAGAGCCGCATGTGGATCGCGAGCCACAGTTTGCCAACCACTGAATTAGCACTTTATCAGCAGAGGAGATTAGAGCCCACACTTCTTGGTGCTCAGTTCATTCAGCCCTATTTGTTAGTTCCCTATAGCTACAGATACCTCTGGGGCCGTTAATATAATCTGAAGGGGCTCTTAACCTGCCCATTGTTTCTCAAGACTACTTGAAAGTTAATGAAAGACAACACAGGCTGGGTGTCCTGACCTAAATTATCTGGGAATTGACAGAATTATTTGTGAAGAAAACATTGTAAAATAAATACAATAAAGTTAAGCCCTCAACATAGTTCTTGGAAACTGCAATTTTAAGCAAAATGACTTATAAGGCAACCAATTTTACTATAGGTTCACTGATATACAGAAATATGCCATAGAAACTTAACTCTTATTCATTATATCCATGAGCCTATGATAATACTGGTTAGTCACAGTTTCCAAGCACCCATCCACGCCTGTAGGTGAGCACTTACTATACTATAGTTCTCCAAACATTATTTGTGTTCTTCACAATTAAATGGAGAAATACAGAACAACTTTCTAATAGAGGTCAGTTATAATATCAGCCAGTCCTGTCAGACAGAACAGTTCTTTCCTCTAACAATGGGCATTTCCAATATGGTAAGTGCTAGCCACATGTGGCCATACAATTTTAATAAATTTATATTTACATGTAAATACAGACAGTCCTCGGGTTATATCGGACTTGACGTATGTCGTTTCGTGGTTACGTCACCATCTCCCATTTATTTATATATAAAAAAAGTTCCGTCATTTTGACGTGTGTACATATGTGCTTTATGTTTTTATTATTTATTTACCACAAGTAAAGGTCAGGAGTTATCTTTCTTTTAAATTTTTTTACTGTTTCACTTCATTACTGCTGTGTATGTGCTCCATGTAAGTGACATAGGAGCCTATGTAGGTGGGTTCTGACTTACGGCGAAAATCGTGTTATGTCACGCTGTAGGAATGGATCTCTGATGTAACCCAAGGACCTACTGTACATACATGAAACTAGTGGCTACATTTATACAGTGCCATTCTATTCGAAGTTGTTCTACAAAGAAATGTTTCTCTTCTAAAAGTAAGGAGATCATGACGTTAAGAATCATTGGACTAGTAACAAAACTGTACTATTTCCACTCTAGATGATAGTCTTTGTATTTCATTAAATTAAGAATTAACATAATTAAATGTATTTTTTCATGGTCTAAGATCTCATGCCTAAATTACTTTAATGTGACAATTAGTCTAAATTTCATGGGAAAATACACTAAGTGAAACTGATTTTATTTTCATCTTGGGTAACAGGTGCAAGGATTTTATCTTTATTTTATCATGTTACCAGTCCCCACAGTTAAGACTGTCAACATTTACTGTCTGCTACTTGAGATGACAGCAAACAGCAATTTGAGTTTACAGCCAGTGATTAGCTAGGGGGAGGGGGGCAGTGAAGGTAAAGCAGGGAACACAGGGCTCTAGTGAAATGCTGCTTTCTGAAATTGCCGTATCTTCCTCCTTCATTGACAGCTTAATTTGCTTCACCCCATCCTAAAAATGGTCAAAGTGAAACACTTGAGGGAGACACTGAGCCTATGATGATGAGAAAGATGGTGATGAGGATTATAATCCCAGGATCAGAATAGCCACCAACAGGGAGTCCTCTCTGTGGCAGGCACAGCTAAGGACTTGCCAGTTATCTCTGCTAACCTCCAACATTCTTGGGTCACTCACTCTTGGTCACAAGTGAACACTGGGCCTTCTGCTGGGGGTACTGAGCTGCCAGAAACATTGAGAATTATCTTTATATACCAGGATATAAGCACAAGACATGCTCACTGGTCCAGGGCAGCAGAGACCATCCTGGGTGAAAACAGGGAGGGATGGTGTCATATGACAAAAGCAAAATCAAATGCTGACTGTCACCTGTTTTTCTTAGCAACTTACATACAAGAATATCTGATGTGGGAATTTAATCAAGGGAAGTTCCATTTCCCCAAGCCACCACTACTTTTTGTTGTTGTTTTTTTGTCAGCAAAAAAGAAATAAAACTATCTTAAAGATATGAGCATATTGGATTTTAGACTTATACCTTTCAACTTTCTGTTAAGAAAAGTAAAACTTTATTAAGCAGATAAATATCACTAATTTTTTCCTATTTAAGCCTCAAAGTTCCAGTGTTGAAACTGGGTAGGATGTGGGCCTGCTGATAAGAAGCCACACCCAGCCACCAGAAATGTATTAAAACTCTGGGCAGTTCATTTTAATGAAAACACGGTCAATGTGGAGGAAATAAATACACTCTCAAAATACATGTATGAAGCAGTTTCAAGGCAATGGGTTTAACTAAATTAGCACTACTAATGAATTCCTTTAAAAAACAAACTGCAATGCTCTAGCAATTTATATTTTTATTTTAAAATGAATTACTCTGCTTTTACTTTTTAAATGTTCTTATTGATTTCTAGAGAGAGAGAGGAAGGGAGAGGGACAGAGAGATAGAAATATCAATGAGAGAGAAGCATCATCAATTGGCTGCCCCCTACAAGTCCCCAACTGGGGATCGAGCCACAACCTGGGCATGTGCCCTGACCAGGAATAGAATTGTGACCTCCCGGTTCATAGGTCAACGCTCAACCACTGAACCACACCAGCAAAGCTCATTGGATAAAATTTTAGAATACTTCCCTTTCTCAAACATACATATTTAAAATAACAGGATTTCAAATATCCTATATAATAAAAGCCTAATATGCAAATTGTCCCCTCGATGGGGAGTTTGACCAGGGGGCAGGGCCGTCTGGCCAACTGCCCATGGCCCCTCCCTCCGCTGACCCTGCCCCCGCTGGCTGAGACAGCAGCAGGCAGCTGGGGGGAAGGGAGGCCCTGGCCTGCGGCCAGCAGCCTCTAGGGACCCTACCGATGCACGGATTTTGTGAACTGGGCCTCTAGTATAAAATAATGCTTACCTTGTCAAAGATATTCAGTAATTCCAAGTCAGCTATGGCCTTTTAGCTTTAAGAACAAAATTATACACCAAGACATAAAAAGATAGACACTTCAGAGATAAGATATATACTGTACAAGGTCAGCATTGCTGTCTAAAGCCAATCACAATTCTTAAATGAAAAGTAACAGTTTATCGAGAAGTTGTTAAACTTACTCACGTACTTCATAAAAACCCAAGATTATGAAGCCACAAATAATGTTAATCCTCAAACACAGCAGACAACAATGAATGAATGACCTACATTATTGGATTTCACAGACAATATGTCTGTCCTTAAGTCTGTCCATGAAGATGGGACCATAGGCTAGATGGGTCACAGGGAAGATAAGCTTTCTATGCTACATGCCTTTTGCTATCACTGATTATTTATGTATGACATTAAATTTTACTTACACATTCCTCATCTGTTTTGCGGACTTAGAAATGTGTGAAGATTCTAACAGCCTTGTAAAATCACTCATAAATCATGTATTTATTAAATGCCTCAGCTCTTAAACTGTCATATATATATGACAGATAAGCAAAAAAAGTACTAAAGGTTATAACATTGAAAAAAATCCCTTGATTCTTATCAGATTGACCCTTCATTTTCTCATCTCCTGATATAGAAAGTCAGCCTCTTGCAATTCTCTGAAATTTAAATTAGAGGTTATGTTTCCATGTCTTAACTGAGAAAGCTCAGCTTCCTCCTTTTACCCACTTCTTTTTCTGAGAGTATGTTCCTAATCTGGGGTTGCCTAAGGTTTCAAAATACATTTCTTAACCTGTTTTGTATGCCGCCCCAGTGCAGCCTTTGATATGCACTTTCCTCTTCCCATCATATTTTCACAATATTCACCTTCTGACAAAGTTCACTTAACTTTTACTGTGTTCCAACTATGAGTGGTGGTAAACTTTTGAAGGCAGTGTGTACACGGCACAGGAATGGAACCTTTGGTGAATTTCGCCTTTAGGTGAATTTCAATCCTGGTACTGAGTTTACAATTTCTGAGTAAAGGAGGAAAGCCCTAGAAAGCTGAAAGGTTTTCATTTAGAAAATATTTAAGAACAGTGCAGTTCCTTACCAGGGCCCAGAAGGGAAGGTGGGTGGGATGAACTTTGGTTCACTGTAGATGCCAATGCAGGCTGAGAACAGTAACCTTTCTGAAGGATATGCAGGGGCAGATTATGTGTAGGGTGCAAGGCAGCTTCCCACCAGAGATTTCTTGACTTCTCACCATATTGTAGCAAGACTCTGAAATAGCAAAGTGGAGATACCCAGATTGTAAGTAAAGGAAGAAGGGAAAGCAAAAAGCAATATGGTTTTCACTGTCTGACAGAATAAATCCTACCTAAATTAATGTGTACACATCTTCATTACCTCCCCATATTTCTCAACAAAAATAAATGGTGGGTGGGGATTACACTGATTATAAGAACGAGTTTCCAGGAGCCTTATAGCAAAAGTTGTTAACTCCTGCCACAAAGAATCATAGGCACCAACAAGGTTTGTATTTTGTAGTTTCTTCCCCTCCAGCTCCCGGGGCTGCATACAAAAGAAAAAGGAAAGAAGAATTGAGAAGTAGAGAAGGCCCAGAATAGTCCAAATGACACAGCTATGCTATTGACCTTCTGCTCTGGGAGTGGCTGTGAATCTTTCCGGGGAAGATCAACAATGCAGGTCTGAGTGAGACCCAGATACAGGCTCCTCGGTTTCTGCAACTGCAACACCCCCAGCACCCGAATTCTTTGGGACAGCTGTTCTACTTTTAAATGGACAGAACTCTAAGGGGGTGTGGTTGTCCAATGACAGTCAGGAGTGAAGAAGCAGGGTTAGAGAAGGAAGGGGCGATTCCCTGCCTCCTCCGCACCATTCTTCAGAGAATTCCCGCCGGTACTGTGGCCATCCTCCCGAGGTCAACAGCTGTCCCGGCTCCGGGACGCATCGCAGAGTGTGGCTGTGTGTGTGACAGGGTCCCTGTCCTCTCTATTAGGCCACGTCCCCTTGCTGCCCACGCTCCACATCGCCCGGGAATCTTACCCGAAAGCTCTGAGCATAAGCCCCTGCACTTGCTACCAGGATGAGGTTCATGCGGGCGGCCATCTTGGCCACGCCCCCTTACGCCTCGCCATGCCCCTCACGCCTGCGCGCCACTCGCTTACGCATTCATATTGCGCCCCCGACCGCCCAACAGTGCCTTAAGCCACGCCCTGGCCACGCCTCCTAAGGGCACCTGGGCTTTGCTCAGAGCCTCTTCCACGGTGGAGCGCCTGCGCGCTAACGTGGCCCCGCCCCTTCCCTCCGCTTGGGTTCAAACCTCCTCCTAGGACGGTCTTCGCGACGCCTCTGAGGGCAGCAAAGCTACGCCCTGCGGACTTGGCGCGCCCTCTGGTTCAGGGTACGTCCTTGCGTACACTACTCCGTGGCCCCTCCTCTCTATTGGTGTTCATCCTCCTTCTGCTGACTCCACATCTCTCCCTTGTGCCCTGTCCCTGCTTTTAACTCTAGTCATTCCTGTGCCTGTGTTTACCCCTCCCGCAGTCTCTGGGCTAGGCCAAGGCCACGCCCCTACCCACAGGGCCGGCGCCTGCGCTTCTTCCTCCGGTTCCAGGCTCTGCCCTCTGGTCCGGGTCGCATTTCTTCCCTCCTGCATTCCACGCCCCTCTGTCTTGACCAATTCCGACGTTCTGTCCCTGATACGTGGCAAGATCCATTGGCCAGATCCCGCTCTTGCGCATTTTCCTACATTCGGTCTTGGCCTCTCCCTAGGTTCCCAGGCCACCCACTGTTGGTTCCTTCCGAACTAACTCGTGCTTCCCGCTCTCCCTCCTCTGGTCCTGGGAAGCCATGGAGGAGTGGGCGGGGCCCATGAGTTTCCAGAGAAAATCTCCCAGGTCTCAGAGCTAGAAGTCAGAGATATTTATATAAGGGAACAGGCCTGGGGATCCTAGATCCTCGTCTAGTAATTGACTTTTCTTCATATTTTTCCCAGCTCCAAACACCACAACTATGAGCAGAATCCGGATCGGAAACATATCTGGGAACCTACTGGAACTGTGTTCCTACCAGCCCCTCGGCTGACCTTTAGTGCTAAGCAGCTGCACGGAGTAAGCATGCGCCTCTACTTCCTGATGTAGCCTTCAGATGATTTTTCCTAGGCACCCTGTGTGTAGGGCCTGTGGAGACAATACCACATTTAAACCTCTGCCTACGGCCCCCTACTCTGAAATTATCTTCTTTACTCCCTCCAGTTACAGTTCTGGGTCCACAAAAAAAAAAAGTGAAGCGGTTATTACCAGCTTTGTTTATTTTTTTTCCTGCCTCAAAATCTCTGAATGGCCACTCCTGGGGGCAGGGCACTTTCCATTAACCATTTAGGTATTCATTAGTTTAAATTGCATTTATGAAGTACTGAGTTCCAGTGACAAATAAGAAAACCACAAGAAGCTTACAGCCTGAAGTTCCCCCCTACTTGAATTTGGAACAAGATTTGATGAGAAAGTTAAGGAAGGTGTAGTATGGGGATTGTTTACTAGGTGGAAAAGGACTTGGCAAATGCTGGTCTTTTTTTAAATTGAAATATAATTGACATATAACATAATACTAGTTTCAAGTGTACAACATAATGTTCAATATTAGTGTATACGTTGAAATGATCACAATAAGTGTAGTTTACGTACATCTCACTACTCAGTTACAGATTCTTTTTCTTGTGATGAGAACTTTAAGATTTACTCTCTTAGCAACTTTCAAATCTATAACACAGCATTATTAACTGTAGTTGCCATGCTGTATGTTACATCCCATTACTTATTTTTCAACTGGAAATTTGTACATTTTTACTCCCTTCACCCATTTCACCCCCAATTCCCACCCCTCATTCCACCTCTGGCAACCACCAGTCTCTTTTCCATATCTGAGTTTGGTTTGTTGCTTTTGTTAGTTTTTTTAATATTCCACATATAAGTGAGATTGTATGGTATTTGTCTTTCTGTCTGACTTATTTCACTTAGCATAATGCCCTTCAGGTCCATGTTTGTTTGTTTTTTGAGAAACATAGTTTTTCTTGACTTTTAGTCTCCAGGGAAATCCTGATTCTTCATCATGATACCGAGAACTAAATAGGAAACAAAGGACGATAAAGAGCTTTATATAGATACTCTCAATGTAAATTATGGCCACAGTCACAAAGCACGGTGGATTAGATCAATTCTATGACACTCCCAAGCTTCCTTTTCATTTGATATCACAGGCTTTATTCAGGGCAGCATTTAGGTCACCACTCCCCATTATGGCAAGTTTCAACTCACATGTCAACTGCTTGTGGAAGTTTTGTGACTAAGTCTATGTTCAGAGGGAAAAAGTTCTGTGATAAAATAACAAAGTCTGTGGTGGGTGCAGGATGGATGAGTGGTTGCAACAACCTATCTGGCATTTCAGATTTGTAGTAATAGAGGTCTAGCATGCATGTCTTTTAGGCAGTCCTCAAAAACAACATTTTTTACTATGGGCTTTTGATGACTTTCACACAATAGCAGGATCAAGGTCATTATTGCTGGCCAAACTTAAGGGCAGAAATGTTGATATACTGATTAATTCATATGCTTTGTATATCAGCCAAAACAAGGTTAGTTTAAGATTCTTTTATGAAAAGGAGAACCTCTAACCAAAAAGACACATGGCCCAATTGCCCCTCCACCTCTTTATAGAGGTTGGCAAAGGAAGTACCTATAGGCTAGGCCAGCCGTGGGCAAACTATGGCCCGCGGGCCGAATCTGGCCCGTTTGAAATGAATAAAACTAAAAAAACAAAAAGACCATACCCTTTTATGTAATGATGTTTACTTTGAATTTATATTAGTTCACACAAACACTCCGTCCATGCTTTTGTTCCGGCCCTCCGGTCCAGTTTAAGAACCCATTGTGGCCCTCGAGTCAAAAAGTTTGCCCACCCCTGGGCTAGGCTAAATGTGACAGGGTGACTGTCAGCCAAATAGAAGATTAAGGATGGAAAATGCTACTCTATAGAGCATGGCTGCAATAATTTTAGCCTAGAAAAAAAATCATGACTTACCTGAGAATACTCTTTTTGTATAACAACCCAACAATATTGGAAACAGTAAAACATCTAGGAATAAATGTCAGTAAAGTCTTGCTTTTACGACACAGAACCCATTTTAATGTATTGGTCTTCATGTACAAGATGAGGCACGAAGACAAGCACACAGGCATTCTGTTTAAGAAAGTGTCCTTTAGCCCTAACCGGTTTGGCTCAGTGGATAGAGCGTCAGCCTGTGTGACTGAAGGATCCCAGGTTGGATCCTGGTCAAGGGCATGTACCTTGGTTGTGGGCACATCCCCAGTAAGGAATATAAAGGAGGCAGCTGAATTGCTGTTTCTCTCTCGTGGATGTTTCTAACTCTCTATCCCTCTCCCTTCCTCTCTATAAAAAATCAATAAAATATATATATTTAAAAAATGTCCTTTAAATTCCTACTTTAGGAATATTAAGTTGGCAGGATTACACTCACTCAGTTTGTCTGAATTAATCTTTATTTCCACACAGTAGTGATTAACTTTCTCTGAACTAGAAAAATGTTACCCTGTGAAAAAAAGGGACAAAGTACATAATGGTTATGGCTTTTTATTAACCCTCAAAATTTGATGAACCTTCAGATTTTTTTCTCACCTTAAAAAGGGCATATCATATGGGAGTGGAAACAAAAATATTCCATAGCCTAGGATTTCTTGTTTATCAATGATAATGAAGTTGTTATTTTCTGGCCAAAAATGTAAAAAAAAAATTGCAGTGTACCTCATAGGTACTTCATTTTCACAGTCTCGAGCTACTTAGAATGTCAGTTTATAATTCATATAAGTCAATTCAGTTTTATTAAATTATCAAATATTCAAGGAGCTTGAGAAATGTAGAACTGAACCAAATATATCCCCTGCCCTCCAGAAACTTAAAGTTTGTAGGATACGAAAGTAAATCATGTTAGCAATAAATGCATGTATGGCTGTGAACAAAATGCTGTAAGAACGCAGGAAGAGAGAATAGAAAGTTAGTAGTTTGGACAAGTTTACAACAAATAAAAATCGATAACAAAAACTAAAGAAAGTTTTCTCAAAGGAGATGATACTGAGCTAGGCCTGTAAAAATGGCTAATATGTTTAAAGGTACAAAATGAAAAAGGGAAAGCTCCCAGTACTGAAGTTAAGGAACTAGTGTGAAAAGAACACACAAAAAGAACAGAGGTAGGATATAGCCCACTTGCAGGGACTAGCTGGCAGAATGGCTTAGAGGAGGATGGAGCAGCAGCATTAATGTGGATATGTCCTAAAAGCCCAACTTAGCTTCAGATCTTAACAGGTTCAAGAGTTTGGATTCTCTGACATAGGCAAAGGGGTGCTAATGAAGATTTCATGTAGAAATGACTTCATTGTAAATGATAAGGAGAAGGACAGAAATATCATTCAGTGATAGTGTGTTTTAGATGTCTGCTTATTAATTACTAGAGGCCTGGTGCATGAAATTTGTGCACAGGTAGGGTCCCTAAGCCTGGCTGGTGATCAGGGCCGATCTGTGGGGCAACTGGCAGGGTAATTGAGGGGTCCCTGCTGGCACCTGCCTTGGCTGACCTGGCGCCCCCCACCCTTGCCAGCTGATCTGTGGGGCAACCAGCAGGGTGATTGAGGGGATCCCTGCTGGCACCTGCCTTGGCTGACCTGGCAATGTCGTTCCGCTGGTCATTCTGCTGTTTGGTCAATTTGCATATTAGGCTTTTATTATATAGAATGGGCTGTTGGACTGGGTCCAGCAACCAGGCAATTGTTCTTTCTTATTAGCCATCTTAATAAAAAGAGAAGAGTTTATTTTAATAATAATTTCAGAATGTGGGACAAATGAGTTTATTATAATAATTTCAGAATATGAAACATGATGTTAAAATCTCATAGTATGCTTGATTTTACACACACACACACACACACACACACACACACATTTAGTTTCCTTTTATCTCCTTTACTTCCTTTTGTCAGTTATTTCCATTAACTCAAATACAAGGAGCAGAAAGGTACTATATAAAGGCCTAAAAGATGTTTCTAAAGTTTGTAGGATATTTGGCAGCATCCCTGTCCTCTAACCAACAGATACCAGTAGTGACAACCAAAAATGTCCTGAGTTGCCAAAATGACTTCTGTAAGAAAAAAAAATCCACCACCCCCACCTCCATTGACAACCACTGAGTTAAAATAGTATTTTTCACAATAGACAAACTACTTTATCTTCCCATGTACCTTAACACTGAAAATTTGAAGAGAAAAGTAATTTTTACCTCATAATTATACTGAAAATATTAGACTAATTACTATAAACATCTTGATACTGTTTTTATAGCATATCAATTTCATTTCAGTTTAAATGATGAAGAATCACATTTTTAAAAAATATTTTATTGATTTTTCACAGAGAGGAAGGGAGAGAGATAGAGAGTCAGAAACATCGATGAGAGAGAAACATCGACCAGCTGCCTCCTGCACATCTCCCACTGGAGATGTACCCGCAACCCAGGTACATGCCCTTGACCGGAATCGAACCTGGGACCTTTCAGTCCGCAGGCTGACGCTCTATCCACTGAGCCAAACCGGTTTCGGCAAGAATCACATTTATTAAAAATTCTACAACTTTTAGAAAATGAATGAGTAGAGCCAATAGTTTTTAAAGGTACAAAATGTTCAGCTATTAAAAGTTTGATTTATTTTAATGTGTCACAGCTGAATACATTTCTCAAAACCCAATAAAATGTGCAGAGTAAAGTTATATTTGAAATGGTTTCACAGTTTACTAGTTTTAGGTGTTATGATTTTATGAACACCTGTATGTGGTAATGAAACAATAATTGGGGTTAAGTTTTAAAAGCAACATTGGTTCTTCCTACCTCTTGTTTTATTGAAGGTAAATGGAGCATATATATCCCCACATGCTTTTACAGCTCTGATGATCTTAAAAAGGCATCTCACATGAATGAAAAGAACAACCCACATGTTTTCACGTGATCTCATATTTAATTTACCCTCCTGAGCAGTAGATCAATAGTTACGTGCTGAGAAACTGCTTTTCAATACTGTTGTGGAGTATGCAAAAACATGGAAAAATCAATTTCTTTTTCCTGTCTCAAGAGACTCGCTGTGTTTCCTATTGCTCATGGCAACAATAATCTCAACCTTTTATTTATGTTCTCTAAGCTTGGGACATTGAAAGTCAATAGTAAGGCCTGGGGTGGGGAGCAGGGGTGGGGTGGGAGAGGTCAATGGGGGAAAAGGGGACATATGTAATACTTTCAACAATAAAGATTGGATTTTTTAAGAAGGAAGTCAGTAGTAACATATTCAGAATGATTGAAACTGCTTTACTTGTCATCATTACCATGGCTACTAATAAGGTATTAGGCTCCAATATGTGGAATTGCTGAAATGAGCATTGTATGAAGCAAGTTTGATATGAATTCTCAGGAGGTTTAATACTTAAAATTGTACATGAAAATAAAGAGTAGATACAAGATTTTGAAAAGTATAAGAAAGTAAAGACAGTATATTAAGAGGCAAGAACAATAGTATCTAGTTCTGTGTTCCACCTATTTTATTGAGCTATCAAGTTCTTTATTAAATCATTTTTAGCATGTTTGAAGTGATCCATACCTTTTAAGAATCTTCATATTTTAAGTCAATGTCTTACTTTATAGTTTCTCTTTCTATTCACCTGAAGGGACCCATGAAAGTTGATATTTAAAAAAAATTTATATGTTCTTATTGATTTTTAGAGCGAGAAGGGAGACAAATAGAGATAGAAACATTGATCAATTGCCTCGCGAACGCGAACTCCCCCTATTGGGAATTGAGTCCTCAACCCAGGCATGTGCCCTGACCAGGAATTGAACCAATGAAACTCTTAATTCATGGGTCGATGCTCAACCACTTAACCACACAGGCTGGGCAAAAGTTGATATTTTTAATCATTTCATTTTGGCTGCTGTTTCTTTTGCAATTGTCAAATACTTTTCTAAGCAAATACCGGAATATAGAAAAATTAAAACGTAATTATAGACTTTTTTGAAAAGAAGGATGAGATCACTGTGCATCTATACTTTTTATGTCATGTGCCAGAAGAATACTCCAAGGAAAATTAATAGCCACAGATATTTTCATTATTAACTGAGAAAGATTAAAAAGAAATAAGCCTATTAACCAGCTCAAGAGTTATAAAAAGAACAAGAAAGCCAGTATAATGACAACAGGGTAAGGACTTAATGAATGTAAATAAGATTGATGAATCACAAAGCAGAAAGAAAAGAATTGAAAATTAAATTCAAGATCTTATTCTTTGATTAAACAACAACAAAACTAGATAAACCTCTGGCAAGATAATGGGAAAATGAGAAAAAAATACACACCAGAAAATATAAAGGGAATATAAGCAATGAATGTAGATTTTTGTATGGCAAAGATATATAAAGTCCATGAGAATACTGGAAAATCTTAATAAAATGAATGGAAGTTGTCAATAGCCAAAATGGACTCAGAAAGAAATATGAAACCTATAATAATTGGCGATACAAGCAATGAAACTTTTGAAATAACACTTCTTCCATAATAGATATGGTCCACATTCTTCAACTCTGAATTTTGTATTTTTTCTGCATTTTAAATATTTGTAAACATAGATAATGTTAGAAATCTTTCTATAACATTTCAAGATGGCAATATAAAAGCAGGATAAAATAAACTTTACGAATCAGCACTTGAGCCCAGCTGGTGTGGTACAGTGGTTGGGCATCAACCCATGAACCAGGTCACCATTCAATTCCCTGTCAGGGCACATGCCAGTTGTGGGCTTGATCCCTAATGGGGGCATCCAGGATGCAGCCTATCAATGATTCTCATCATTAATGTTTTTTTCTCTCCCTCTCTGAAATCAATGAAAACATTTTTTTTAAAAAATTAGCTACATGATATTCTATGAAAATAAGTTTAAAAACCCAGGGAAAAAGCAATAATTGAGTCTAGAAGCATGTTAAAAATCATCAAAATGAGTATTCAATGTAAGGAATTTATTAATATAATGCACCAAATGGTAAAAACTCTAGGATCATATTAAGAGATGCTGAAAAGACAGTTGATAAAATTCAACATTAATTATTGATAAAAGAAAATAGTAAACTGGAAATAAAGGAGACTTTTATCTTGTAACACATCAAATTTAATGTGACTCACCAGATGCTGTGGAAGACCAGTAATCCCATTAAAGTGAGGAAGACGACAAGGTTCATGTTATTCCCATTACATCATCCTGTTCTGATAGTGCTGCTACAATGAGACAAAACGACAGCAACATCATGCAAGAAGATCCAAGGTTAAGGAAAGTATGTATAAACTATTAAAATATATTAATATTGGTCATCCGTGCTAGTTCATCATGGGTGTTTTGTACTTTTCTATGTTTTCTGTACAGAATTTGTATTGCAAATTTTTTCTGTTTTTAAAATGAGACAACATTGAGAAATCATAACTTAAAAGGGAAAATATTTTCTCTCTTCAAATGAATGGCTTAGACTATAATTCAGCATTTTCCTGTTTTCAACTCTAGTCACGTAGATGATTAAGTAAAAGCAAAAGAGAGGTATTTGGTACTTTTATGACATTTCAGGCTAAAGGAAAGCTGAATTGGATTTC
>NW_006291081.1:0-236 GCF_000327345.1 Myotis davidii
TTTTTGTTGCAATGGTAAATAGGATTTTTTTTTCAATATCTCTTTTTGTGAGTTCATTACTGATGTATAGAAAAGCCATAGACTACTGGGTGTTAATTTTGTAACCTGTGACATTGCTGAATTCATTTATTAAGTCTAAGTTTTTTGATGGAGTCTTTAAGGTTTTCTATGTACAATATCACGTGATCTACGAAGAAGGGCAATTGTACTTCTTCTTTTCCAATTTGGATGCCTTT
>NW_006291082.1:0-242 GCF_000327345.1 Myotis davidii
ATATATATATATGCCTAAGTGACCATTATGACCCAATGACTGGAACGACTGGAATGACTGGTCAACCTGTCGCTATGATGTGCATTGACCACCAGGGTGCAGACACTCAATGCAGGAGCTGCCCCCTGGTGATCAGTGCGCCCCCACAGTCAACCTTCCTTGGCCCCTCCCCCTTGTCTGCCAGCCACCATTGGCCTCTGGTGCTAAAACATTCGTAGATGACCTGCTTCTGGGTCAGGGTT
>NW_006291083.1:0-805 GCF_000327345.1 Myotis davidii
CCCTCCATGGGGGACTGGGAGCCATGAGTTATCACTTCATTAGGCCCAGGAAGTGAATCGCACCTGCCCTGCCTCCCTTGCCCTCTGTTTCTCTACCTGGCTCTCTATATCTCTCCATGTCTCTCCATCTAATCTCTGATACCTGTCTCTTCCTTTCTAGCAGTCCCTTACTTCTCTGTCCATCTCTCTAGATCACTGTCTTCTTAACTCTGCCTCTCTGTTTCTCTTGCCATTTCTCTGTCTTCTTTCTCTCTCTCTCTCTCTCTCTCTCTCTCTCTCTCTCTCTCTCTCTCCTCTTTTTTTTCTCTATATATCTCTCTTCTATCCATCTCTGTCTCCTTGTCTGTCTCTCTGGTGAATGGCAAGGAGGCCTCCTCTCTAGCCCCTGCTGACTTAAGGAGAACCCCCAGGACATGCCCTGGGATGGGGTGCTCTGAGCAGCAGGAAGAGCAGGATTGGGGGTCCCGTGCAGTTCCACCCCTAACATGAGCCCCCAGCATCTTCCTGTGTGCAGGGAGCCAGGGTGTGAAGTGTCACCACCAGGTCCCAAGCTGGGCATTGTGGTGGACAGATGTGGGTGCAGTGTGCTTGCACCTGTGTCCCTGAGGAAGGGTGTGGGCCGGAGCACCTTAGATTTGGGAGATCTGAGAGGACACCTGGCCCAACCCCTTCATTTTTACATAAAGAAAGGACGGCAGTAAGCACTCTGACACACCAGGCAGTACTTGTCAGCTTAAATCTCACACTCTAGGAAATGGATCTCCTCTTTGTCCCCATTCTACAGAAGGGGAAACTGAGTAATTGA
>NW_006291083.1:1253-7310 GCF_000327345.1 Myotis davidii
GGTGTGGTGGAGGGCTACATGGAGACAGGATGGTAGTTGGTGGCCTCAGCCTTTGTTCTCAGACCATCATGAAGGACAGAGAAAAGAGAAAGAAAAAGATATGAAGGTGGAAAATGAGAAGTGAATAAACATGGCTTCGTACAGAGGGAGGAGCTGGGTTTCCAGGACCCTGGAACTGTTGTATCACTAATCAGCGAGCTGGACAAGACGCCTTAATGAGCCAGTTAGTTAGAAGTCATCTTTATTGTGCGCAGGTTCGGAGCAGGTTACCCCTGTCAAATTCTGAACACCCAAAAGAGGAAGCATTCTCTTTTTATATTTTTCCAGGTCCTTGTGAAAGCTATTTTTGCAGACAGCTTGTAACCTTGAGTATTTCTCATATCTAGCAAACACCTGTCATATCTATACAGACACCTGTAACCCAGGGTACATATCTATATCATACCTGGCATCAGTATCAGCGTATCGGTCCCTTATGTTAAATTGCTAGCATACAAGTTCAGACAATTAAGTTTATCTTTTCTATTATTCAAACTAAATCAGTTATTTTTACAGAATAAGAGACCATCTAAAAATTATACTGTTGACTTACAGAGCAAGGGACTATCTAAAAATAGCAGAAAATTTCAAACAGCAGTTTTTCCAAAGGAGGGATCATTACTATGCTTCAGAACCTGTGCCTCAGTTTACCCTTCCAGGACTGGGGAGGGGGGATGCTGAGCTTCCACCCACCCACCACTTCAGGACCTCTTCCTGTATCCAAATCCAGGTGACAGACAGAAAGCTGAGCAGGGCAGAGCTGATTTAGTGGGTTTCAGGAATGGCTTGCTCCAGCCCATCAGTGCTGCCTGAGAGTCTGAATATTTCCTAAAAGAACACTGATTGAGCATCAAGCTCCATACTAGGTATGGAACCAGGCTCTCTGCCCTGAGGGCACTCATGGCTTTGGGAGGTGACCCTTTACCCCGTTTTATTCCAGACATTGACGAATGTGAACAACCTGTGAAAGTGACCTGTGGAAAAGATGCCCGCTGCCATAACACGAAGGGAAGCTACTACTGCACATGCAAGCCAGGATACAGGCCTGGTTCTGGGGCAACAAAGTTTAGTAATGCAAGTGAGAACACGTGTCAAGGTAAGAATGTCCTGCATCTTCCATCTCCCCGTCTATGAGGTTTGGAGTCACCAGAGCCATTCCTGCAGCATACAGGGTGCCAGGCCCTGGATGTAGGTGCAGCACCAGGTCTGAACGGGACAAGTGTGCCTGTGCCTATCCCACTAAAACAGAGAGGTGGGGTGGCCTTTGAGCCAGGGCCCAGGTCCTGGTTTTGCACTTTGACAGCTGGGTATGCAACACCAGCCAGGACACTTATTCAGAAACTAGAGGCCCAGTGCATGAATTCATAGGTTTTCTTATGAGTGTTTTGATTTTCGTAGGATATTTTCCTCGAAGTGGGATCACTGGATCAAATGGGAGTTCCATTTTTAGTTTTTTGAGGACACTCCATACTGTTTTCCATAATGGCTGCAGCAGTCTGCATTCCCACAAGCAGTATACTATGGTGCCATTTTTTCCTCATCTTCACCAATACTTGGCATTTGTTGATTTGATAATAGCCATTCTGCCAGGTGTGAGGTGATATCTCATTGTCATTTTGATTAGCATCTCTCTGATGATTAGTGATTTTAAGCATTTTTTCATATGTCCTTTGGATTTCTGTATATCCACTTTAGAGAAGTGTCTATTTAGGCTCTTTGCCCAATTTAATTGGATTGTGTATCTTCCTTTAGTTAAGTTATATGAGTTCTCTATATATTTTGGATATTAACACCTTATCGGATGTGTCATTGGCAAATGTGTTCTCCCATGCAGTGGGCTCTCTTGTTGTTTTGTTGATGGTATCTTTTGCTCTAAAGAAGCTTTGTATTTTGATATAGTCCCATTTGTTTATTTTCTTCTTAGTCTCCATTGTCCTAGAAGATGTATTGGCAAACATATTGCTACAAGAGATATCTGAGATTTTGGCGCCTATAGTTTCTTCTAGGATTTTTATGGTTTCATGACTTCCTCTATTATGACTGTATTGTTAGCAATCTCTCCCTTAAGGTCCTCAGAAGCTTTTTATGCACTTAGGTGCTAACAGGTAACTTCCCTAATCTTGGGTGAGAAAGGTAGGCAATGTGTGCTTTCTGACATTTAGTTTTAGAAAATTGAATATGGACTGAATATCAGATTTCAGAGAGGAAGAGAAGAGAGAGAGATAGAAACATCCATGATGAAAGAGAATTATTGATCGGCTGCCTCCTGTATGCCCCCCACTGGGGATCGAGCCCACAACCCAGGCATGTGCCTTTGGCCCAAATCGAACCTGGGACCCTTCAGTCCACAGAAGGCCAATGCTCTATCCACTGAGCCAAACTGGTTAGGGCCCCACACTATTTATGAAAGAGACAGTCTTTCTTCCATTGTATTTTCTTGCCTCTTCTGTCAAATATTAATTGAGCATAATGGCGTGGGTTGACTTCTGGGTTCTCTGTTCTGTTCCGTTGATCTATATGCCTGTTCTTGTGCCAGGACCAGGCTGTTTTAAGCATGGTGGCTTTGTAGTATAATCTGATATTTGGTCTTGTGATCCCCCAACGTTGTTCTTCCTTCTCAAGATTGCTGCAGCTATTTGGGATCTTTTTGGTTCCATATAAATTTTTGGAGTGTTTGTCCTAGGTCTGTGAAATATGCTGTTGGTATTTTTATAGGCATTGCATTGAATCTATAGATTGCCTTAAGTAGTATGGACATTTTAATGATGTTGATTCTACCAATCTATAAACATGGTAAATTCTTCCACTTGTTTATATCTTTCTCTAGCTCTTTTTTCAACATCCTGTACTTTTCTGAGTACAGTTCTTTTACCTCCTTGGTTAAGTTTATTTCTAAGTATCTTAATATTTTTTTTGCAGTGGTAAATGGGTTTGTTTTTTTAGTTTCTCTTTTTGTGAGTTCATTATTGTTGTATAAAAGTGTCATAGATTTCTGAGTGTTAATTTTGTTTTGTTGAGGATTTTAGCCTCTATGTTCATCAGTAATATTAGCCTGTAATTCTCTTTGTAGTGTCTTTATCTGGTTTTGGCATTAGGATAATGTTAGCCTCATAGAAAGAGCTTAGAAATGTTTCTTCCTGTTGGATTTTTTGGAATAGTTTGAGGAGGATAGGTGTTATTTCTGCTTTGAACACTGGGAAAACTCCCTTTTAAAACTATTTAGACTAGCACTTTTGATTGCTGGAAGTTTTTATTGTTATTATTATTTCTGCTTTAATTTCAGCAGTAGTTATCAACCTATTAAGGTTTTCTGATTATTCCTGATTCAGTTTTGGAAGGTTGTATTTTTTCTAGAAATACAGTAGGTCCTTGACTTACAAGTTTAATTCGTTCCGTGTTGGGAGTCATAATTCAAATTACTGGTATGTCAAATCAAAAAGTGAACGAGTGAGACACATGATGCTGGGCTGATGTTGTGGTGTTCATTGTGATGTTTGCTGCACCAACCAACGGTGGGGTATCTGAAGCTAACTTGTAACCTTAATTTTAGCTCACATCTCAAAGCAAAAATTCGACTGAGAGATGCCTCGTATCTCAAAAAACTCATTAGTTAGGACACTCGTAAGTCAAGGCCCCACTGTATGTCCATTTCTTCTAGGTTGTCCAGTTAGTTGAAATAAAGTCATTCATAGTGTTTTGTTTTGTTTTGTTTTACAACCCTATGTATTTTTGTGGGGTCAGTTGTTTCTTCACCTTTTTCATTTCTGATTTTCGGTCCTCTCTTTTTGTTTCCTGGTGAGTCTGGCTAGAGGTTCATTAATCTTGTTTTTCCTTTCAAAGATCCAGCTTATGGTTTTATTGATCTTTTGTATTTTGTTTGTTTGTTTGTTTTACTCTATGTCATTTATTTCCTACTTTCTACTTACTCTCAACTTTTCTTGTTGTTCTTTTTCTAATTCTTTAAGTTGTAGTGTTAGATAACTTATTATGAGCTTTTCTTCTTTTTGAGGTAGACCTGTAGTGCTATGAACTTTCCTCTCAGTACTTCTTTCACTCTTCCCCATAGATTTTGAATTGTTGTGTGTTCATCTTCATTTGTTTCCAGGATATCTTTTAATTTCTTCTTTGGTAACCAATTCATTGTTTAATAGCATGCTATGTAGCCTGCATGTGTTTGATTATTTTTGAGTGCTTTTCTGGTAGCTGATCTAATTTCATGTCATTGTGGTTTGAGAAGTTGCTTGATATGATTTTAATCTTCTTGAATTTGTAGAGACTTAGCTTGTGTCCTAACATGTGGTCTACCTTTGAAAATGTCCCTTGTTGCACTTGGGAAGAATGTATATGCAGTAGCTTTGGGGTGGAATGTTCTGTAGATGTCAATTAGTTTCATCTGATCGAGCGTGTAACTTAGGATAGCTCTTTCATTGTTGATTTTTTTGCCTAGAAGATTTATCAAGTTTTGTCAGTGGGATATTAAAGTTCCCTACTATGATTGTATTGCTGTGATCTCTCCCTTGATATCCTCCAGAAGTATTTTTTATATATTTGGATGTTCCTGTATTGAGTATATATATGTTTACCAGAGTTATATCCTCTTGTTGTATCGATCCTTTTAGTACTATGAGGTGGCTGTCCTTATCTCTTGTGATGGGCTTCACTTTGAGGTCTCTTTTGTCAGATATAAGTATTGCTACCCCAGCTTTCTTTTCATTTCCATTTGCCTGAAAAATACTTTTCCATCCCTTCACTTTCAGATTTCATGAATCCTTTGTTCTGAGGTGAGTCTCTTGTAAACAGCGTATATATGGGTCATGTTTTCTTATCTATTCAGCTACCCTTGCCTTCTGATTGGGGCATTTAATCCATTTCCAGTTAAGGTTATTATTGATAGGTACTCGTTTTTTGCCATTTTTATTCTTTATGCCTGTGTTCCTCCCTCCCTTTCTATTTCTTCTTTTTACAACAGTCCCTTTAGTATTGTGTCCATTGCTAGTTTGGTGGTAATAAACTCCTTTAGCCTTTTTTGTCTGTGAAGCTCCTGACTTCACCTTCAATTTTGAATGATAGCCTTGCTGATAGAGTGCTGTTGGATTCAGTACCTTGGTTTTTATCACTTAGTATACTTCATGCCACTACCTTCTGGCCTGATGTGTTTCTATTGAGAAATCCACTGATAGTCTAATGGGAGATCCCTTGTAGGTAACTTTCTATTTCTCTCTTGCAGTCTTTAAGATTCTTTCTCTGTGTTTTATATTTGCCCACTTAATTATGATGTGTCTTGGTGTAGGTCATTTTGGGTTCATTTTGATTGGCACTCTCTGTGTTTCTTGGACTTCTGTGGCTTTTTTTCCCCAAGTAAGAGATGTTTTCTGTCATTATTTCTTCAAACAGGTTTTCTATTTCATACTCAGCTTCCTCTCCTTTTGGCACCCCTATTATGCAGATGTTCTTGTTTTTTCATGTTGTCCCAAAGCTTGCTTAAAGTCTCCTGCTTTTTAGTGTAGTTTTTTTTTCCAGTTGCTGCTCTGCTTGGGTGTTTTTTTCTACCTTGTCTTCTAACTCACTGATTCTGTCCACAGCTTCTTCTAGTCCACAGTTGAAACCTCCAGGGTGTTCTTTGTTGCACTATGTCATTTTTCATTTTCTTTTAATTCTTACTCATGTTGATGTATTTCTCATTCAGCTCCTTATACTTCTCATTGAGTTGCTAGTAATTCTCATTCAGATAATTGAGCATCCTTATAAACATTACTTTGAATTCCTTATCTGACAAATTACTTGCCTCCATTTAATTTACCTTGTCTTGCATTGCAATGGCTAATACTTCCAGTACTATGTTGAACAGGAGACGTGAGAGTGGGCATCCCTGTCTTGTTCCTATTCTTAGGGGAAATGAGTTTAGTTTTTGGCCATTGAGTATGATGTTGGCTGTAGGTTTGTCATATTAGGCTTTTATTATATTGATGTTTGACCCCTTTATTCCCACTTTGCTGAGAGTTTTTATCAAGAAATGAT
>NW_006291083.1:8711-15361 GCF_000327345.1 Myotis davidii
GGATTGTGGACTCCATCCCCAATGGGGGGTGTGCAGGAGGATACCAATCAATGTTTCTATTTTCTATCCCTCTCCCTTCCTCTCTCCCTAAAACCAATAAAAACATATTTTTAAAACACACACCCAAAAAGAACCCACTGCCAAACATTGTGGGCAGCTATGAGTGCCGCTGCCATCCTGGCTGGAAGCCGATTCCTGGGTCCCCCAATGGCCCACACACAACACCGTCTGTGAAGGTTCAGAGTTCAGATCCCATAAAAGAACCACATCATTTTTCCTTTGCTGAGCCATCTGAAAGGCAGCTGCCATAGGGAGCTTTGGCAGAGAAGGGGCAGCACCGTCAGCAATGGTGTGTGCCCAGTGCAGGCAGTGAGGAGAGGGCACCTGGGCAGGGCAGGGCTGAGCATCAGATTCTGTTCTAATAAGGGCATGAGCGCAGCTCTATGCATGGCAGTGCCACAGCCCACAGACTCAGCGCATGGGAGCTATCAGTGCAGCAGCCTCCCAGGTCCTCCCCCAACCCATCCTGCCCCACAGGTGGGGGCACAGCTTTGGGATGACACTGGCACTCACACAGTCCTCTCCTGTCCACCTTCCAGGAGCACTCTGAGCCTATGGTGCTTTTACACTGGAAAATGTCACCACAAGTTTGTATACTGTTGGACTAGGTGGCTGTTAAGCAGGGTGTAGTGGGGGTGTCTTTGGTGTACTTTGAGAGAAGGGGCTGGAGGGTTGTGTGTAGGGAGTAGAAGGTGGGCCTGACACTCTCTCCGGTTTGTCCTCAGATGTGGATGATTGTCAACCAGGGCAAAACTCCTGCCACAAATCCACCCAATGCCACAACACCGAGGGCAGCTATGAGTGCCTCTGTCGCCCAGGCTGGAAGCCGGTTCCTGGGTCCCCCCATGGCCCACACAACACCATCTGTGAACAAGGTTTGGAGTTAAGATCCCATATTCCCAAAGACACACAGCTGAAGTCACCTGATCACATATTCATGGGCAGCCACATGAACCCAGTGCAATGAATGCTGGGGGTGCCCTGGTGGGCCAGGATTCCATACTTGTGAGACTAAATTGAAAAGATCTGGGGATCCTGCAGAAGGAGCTGGGGTACCAAGGGGAAGTCTCCTGGGGGACCCCAGGCAGCAGCTAATTACTAACTGGGACAAAGGTATTTAATATCTCACAACCTGTACCTCTGTGGGGGCTGACCTGCTGTGGGTCAGGCATTTGCACACTTCCTATAACCCCTGTGACCGACACACACACACACACACAATCACACACACTCACACACCTAATGAACTGCTGTTCTGTCCCCTGCAGATATCTCCTTCCCCACCTGGACCCCGCCCCCTGAAATCAAGAGCCAGGTGAGTGACTCCAGCTGGGACCAGAAGTCAAGGTCCCTCCACTCGGGCCACCATCAACCCATTTCCTCACGCTCCCCTACCCATGTATGAGGCCCTCTAAGGCCTCATCTCCTTTCCCCAGAATCTCTCTCGCTTCTTTGAAAGAGTCCAGGACCTACGCAGAGACTTCAAGTCTGCTTCAGCCCAGGACACCATCCAGGTAAGGACAGGACCCAGGGGAGGCAGGTGGAGGCATCCCATAGAGACCCAAGGAAGCCTTGGTCTGGAAGGAGACCGAACCCAACACAACGGCGCCCTGTTCTGAGGCCCCGTTGTCCCAGGGTGGGTGGGAAGAGCAGACCAAGTATTTGTACTCACTGGTAGACCCATGTACACCTACTAACACCTTTCCTCTTGTTCTGGCCACTGAGCTTGCATTGTCCTTGGTAGCCATGACCAGGGGTTGACTTGTGAGTGGTGGATTGCACTAGCAAAGACCCAGGAAATCCCATCTGGTACCACCTTTGTCCCCAAATGGACAGGTTCTAGGGTCTGTTCTCAAAAGCTGAGTGGGCAGGGTCTTCCTGAAGCTTCTCTGGCACAAGATCCACTGGTTCTGTGTCCCCATCCCCCCAGGACATCATACAGGAGGTGGATAATCTCCTGGAGAACCCGGGGGACCTGCTTACCCTGCCTCCTTCAGAGCAGCACTGTGCTGACTGGCTGGGAGCACATCCTGAGAGAGCTGAGCAAGGCCTTGTCCAATGGGACACTGACCTTCAGGACAACTGCAGGAACAGGCAAGTAACCCCGCCTGCCCCCAAGCTCTGCTCTGCCTGCTCCTCACCTCATTCCTCTTCTCATCGCACTAGAGCTGAGTGATCACACTTGTACCTCCTTATTACTCTCATAAACATATTAAGATAAAAGATCAAAAGAAAATGAAAAATATTATCAATACTACACATTTTCATTGTAATATAAATTATCAGCAGATGAAATAATTATCCTATATAATAAAGCATTAATATGAAAATTAACTGCCATGCCCTTGCAAATATGGCCACCCCCAAGTGTTCACAAGATGGCCGTGCCCATTTTTTTACAAGTTGGCTGCCGGCAGGGGAGGGCAGTTAGAGGCGACCAGGCTAGCTCAGGCAGGCAGTTTGGGGCAACCAGGCCAGCAGGGGAGGGCAGTTAGGGGTGATTGTGCCGGCAGGGGAGGGTAGTTGGAAGCAATCGGGCTGGCAGGGGAGGGCAGTTGGGGGCCAGCAGGCCAAAAGGAGATCAGTTAGGTGTCAATCAGGCTGGCAGGGGAGCAATTAGGCGGTGATCAGGCTGTAAGGCAGGCGAGTGGTTAGGAGCCAGCAGTCCCAGATTGTGAGAGGGATGTCCCAGATTGGAGAGGGTGCAGGCTGGGCTGAGGGACACCCTGTCCAGTGCACGAATTTTGTTCACCGGGCCTCTAGTCCTATATAATAAAGAGGTAATATGCGAATTGACCCTCATGCCCTCATTTTGTCACAAAATAGCTGCCCCCAATCATCACAAGATGGCTGCCCCCATATTGTCATAAGATGGCCAGTAGGGGAGGACAATTGGGGGTGAACAGGCTGGCAGAGGAGGGCCATTGGGGATGACCAGGCTGGCAGGGGAGGGCAGTTGGGGGAGATTGGGCCAGCAGGGGAGGGCAGTTGGGGGCAATTGGGCCACAGGGAAGGGCAGTTGGGGGCCATCGGGCCAGCAGGGGATGGCAGTTGTGGTGATCAGGCCTGCAAAGGCGGTTATGGGACGATCAGGCAGGCAGGCAGGGGAGGGGGTACTCCCAGATTGGAGATGGTTCATGCTGAGCTGAGGGACCACCCCCCAACACACACACAGTTCATGAATTTTGTGCACTGGGCCTCTAGTAATAAATAAATTAAGATAAAATAGAAATGGCATCAAAAGAAACAAATTATTAAATTTGGAGGAATGCAATTTAATATTATCTGATATTTAAGTGATTTGTTTTTTAAGGTGAATTTCACATAACATAAAATCTACCATTTTAATCAAAGTGTACAATTCAGTGGCATTTCATACATTCAGAGTTGTATAGCCATCACATCTATTTCTTTTCTTTTTAATATGTTTTTGTTGATTTCAGAGAGAGGAGAAAAGGAGAGGGATAGAGAGATAGAAGAAACATTGATGAGAGAGAAACATCTTCAAATGGCTGCCTCCCTCATGCCTCATGCCTCCGAGAGAGAGAGAGAGAGAGAGAGAGAGAGAGAGAGAGAAACATCAATGATGAGATAAACCAAAGAACCTATATACTTACATGCATAGCCCATGGACACAGGCAATAGAATAGTGAAACCTCAGGGGTGGGTGTAGGGCTGGGAGGAGGGGGGTAATGTTTTTAACATTTTTATTTATTTTTTTAGAGCAAGAGGAAGGGAGAGGGATAGAGAGATAGAAACATCAATGAAAGAGAAATATCATTGATTGGCTACTTCCTGCACACACACCACAGGAAATAGAGCCAGCAACCCGGGCATGTGCCATGTCCTGGAATCAAACAGGAGGGGGCGGAGGGTGCCTCTTGGTTCCTGGGTCGATGCTCAATCACTGAACTACATGGGCTGTGCCTAACTGCTCTATTTTTAGCTCTTTAGTGTAGGTCTTTGACCCATTTTGACCCGATTTTTGTGTATTGTGTGAGGTGTGAGTCCATCTTCCTTTTTTTGCTTGAGCAGAGCCAGATGCCCCAGCACCATTTACGGGAGAGACTATTCTTTCCCTCATTGAAGGATTCTATTGAAAATCGGGTAACCATAAATAAATGGGTTTATATCTTTAATCTCAATTTTATTTGAGGGTATACATGTCTACTCATATGGCAGTACCATACTGCTCTGGTTACTGTATACTAGTAATACATTTTGAAATCAGGAAGTGTGAGTTCTCCAATTTTGGTTTTCATTTTGTTTGGGTATTGGGCTTCTTGCAATAACATATGAATTTTACGATGAGCTTTTCCATTTTTGCAAACAAAAATATGCTTTTGGAATATTGTTAGTATACCATTGAATCTGTAGATCACTTTTGGGAATCTTGCCATGTTTAAAATATTAAGTCTTCCAATTCATAATCACAGGATACCTTTCCATTTATTTAGGGATTTTAAATTTCTTTAGCAATATTTTGTAGTTTTCAGTGGACAAAGTCTTGAGCCTTCTTGGATAACTTTGTTCCTAATATTTTGCTGAAGATATTTGCACCTATGTTCATAAGAGTTAATGGTCTATTGTTTTGTTTTCTTTTGATATCTTTTTCTAGTTTGGTTTTTAGAGTAATTGTGGTCTCATAAAATTATTCAATGTTCCCTTTCATTCTATTTTTTAGGAGTGTACAAGAATTTCTGTTAACTCTTCCTTAACTGGTTAGTTGAATTCAGGTCTGAACTTTTCATTTAGAAAGTTTTGATTACAGATTCAATCTCCTTACTTATGACAGGTCTGTTCACACTCTAGGTCTTCAGTTACTTTTATAGCTCATGGGTCTGTGGGAATTTGTTTATTTCATCAGGTTATATAATTTGTCGTTCCTCTGATAATCCTTTGAAAATTCAGATTGGTATATATATATATATATGTATATATATATATATATATACACATATATATCATTCTTATGTATACAAAATATGTCTTATTATAACATATATATGGCATTATTTGGTATACCTATAATAATTTTACAGATAACATTTGGTATATAGTGTAACATAATATATATAAAAGATATCTATACAATAAAATGATATTATAGCTACAACTGCTGGCACAGTTACTAATCTAACTCCCTTATGTAACTCCCACAACTCATAGAACTGTCCCTGGAGGTGAAGAAGCAAGGAGACAAGAATGTCACCCTGAGAATTAATCAGGCAAAGATGCTGGTGAACTGGGATGTGGTGCAAAACTCAGGTGGCTCAGGTAACGACTGATGTCAAGAGGTGAATGAGGCTTAAAGTGGAACAAGACACCCATGGACGTGACAAACGGAAAATTAAATATTAAAAGGAAGTGTAGGCTGTGGAGGGTCAAAGGACAGAATGCATCCCAGAAGGAAGGGGGCCTTTGGGACAACCCAAGATGTCAACCTTGTCCTTTTCTTGTAGGCCCTTCTGTCGTGGGCCTTGTCTCCTCTCCAGGGATGGGTAAGTTGCTGGTTGGGGCCCCCCTAGTACTGGAAACTGAGGAGCAGTCAGTTCTGCATGAGACACACAAGGGCCTGCTGCAGGAAGTCTCCCCCGTCCTGCTCTCAGATGTCATAACAGCCTTCGTGAGCAATACCGACACTCAGAACCTCAGCTCCCCAGTCACCTTTGAAACTCCCATGCATGTTTCACCTAAAAGAAAATAATTTATTATTCTGCAATTTATGTGAGTCAATAAATAAACATAGTGCACCTGGGTTGTCCCATCAGGGTCAAACACAAGCATCTCATCTGAGGATTGCTGTCCTCCATTTCTTTTATCATATTCACATTTCTGTTTTTCTCTCTCCCCATCCCTCTTTTTCTCGCACACATACTTACAATAAAATTAATATTTTTAAGTTCTCTGTATGGATTTAAGATGATTTGAAAAATCAGGCAGGAAAAATTTTAATCTTTACAAAATAGTCAGGAGCCCTAGCCAGTTTGGCTCAGAGGACAGAGAATCAGCATGCAGACTGAAGGGTCCCGGGTTTGATTCTGATGAAGGGCACAAGCCCAGGTTATGGGTTCAATCCCTGTTAAGGGTTGTGGAGAAGGCAGCTATCAATGTTCTCCCTCATCATTGATGTTTTTATCTCTCTCTCTCCCTCTCCCTTTCTCTCTGAAATCAATACAAATACATTTTTTAAAATAAATAAATAAAAATTCGACTGGAAATATTAATTTTAAGTTACCACCATCATCAGTACTCCTCTTTCTTTAACCAAGGATCTAAATCTGTAAGGAACAGGTGTTGCAGGGATGAGGTAAGTCCAAGGTGGGGAGTTGATCAATGGACATCGAGTCTCTGGATACAGACTCTGTCACACAGTGTCACTTCATGGGGATGGAGGATGATGCTCAACAGGGAACCATGTGTCTCTGTGACTGTCACATGATAACCTATAAGCTTAGTCACGAAGGAAAATCAACCCTATGATTTTCAGGGCTTGGTCCTGAATGAGGACCTCTTATTCCTCAATGTTTATGGGATCTGAATGAATCATTTCAGACCCCCCTAGAATTCTAACAGTGCCCATAAACATC
>NW_006291084.1:0-474 GCF_000327345.1 Myotis davidii
CACCTAGCTCCAACCTTTGCTAGGGCTTCAAAGCTATCCAGCCTTTGGGGGATTTCAGGGGTTCCCTATCTATGCTTATCAGATAGAGAAGGCAATAAACAGTTTCCCACACTTTCCCTGCTCAGTGGCAAAAAATTATCTAGATCTCGGAGGATATTGGAATCAAAAGTGCTGTTTTCAGACCACTGAGAGAGTTTATATTGTGGCCAGGTAGAGCTTCTTTCATTTGATGTAGCCAGAAAGACCAATGGTTGAGAGATTGGCAAGGAGACACCCTAAGGGTGTGTTTCGAGGGGGTTTGGACTGAGAGGTCCCTATGACGAGAGGGAAGGGCGAGAGTAGCTGGGGAGGGGACAAAGAGCATCCTCCTTTTCCCTCAGCCAACTGTAGTGAGAGAGAAACAAGAAAAGTTTCTAAGGTCGTCACCCCGAGACCTTTCCTGTGGAGAAGAGAATTCCCGGCCAGGTACCTGGG
>NW_006291085.1:0-863 GCF_000327345.1 Myotis davidii
ATACCTAGGAATAAATTTAACCAAGGAAGTGAAGCACCTGTACTCAGAAAATTTCAAGACGCTGAAAAGAGAGAGAGAAGAAGATATGAACAAATGAAAGAAAATACCATGTTCATGGATTGGTAGAATCAACTTCATTATAATATCCATACTACCAAAGCAATGTATAAATTCAATGCAATCCCCATTAAAATACCAACAGCATACTTCAAAGACCTAGAACAAACTCTCCAAAAATTGATCTGGAATAAAAAAGACCTTGAATGGCTGCAGCAATCTTGAAAAAGAAGAACAATATTGGCGGTATCACAATACAAGATTTCAAACTATACTACAAAACCACTGTTCTTAAAACTGCCCGATACTGGCACAAAAATAGACATGTAGACCAGTGGAATAGAACAGAGACCCGAAATCAACACGAGCCATTATGCTCATTTAATATTTGACAAAGAAGGCAAAAGCATACAATAGAGTCAAGACAGTCTCTTCAATAAATGGTGTTGGGAAAATTAGACAGATATTTGCAAAAAAATATGAAACTAGACCACCAACTTACACCATACACAAAAATAAACTCAAAATGGATAAAAGACTTACACATAAGATGGGAAATCATAACACTCTTAGAAGAAGCCATAGGCAGCAAAATAGCAGACATTTGTCTTAGCAATATCTTTACTGATACAGCTCCTAGCGCAATGGAAACTAAGGAGAAAAATAAACAAATGGGACTACATAAAAATAATAAGCTTCTGCACAGCAAAAGAGACCATCAACCAAACAACAAGAAAGCCCACTCTATGGGAGAACATATTTGCCAATGTTATATCTGATAAGGGTTTAATCTCCAAAATTTATAT
>NW_006291085.1:1103-4464 GCF_000327345.1 Myotis davidii
TATCTAAGATTTGGAAACAGCATAAATGCCCATCAGCAGATGAGTGGATTAGAAAACTCTAGTAGATCTCCACAATGGAATATTACACTGCTATAAAAAAGAAGGAATTATTACCATTTGCAACAGCATTGATGGAATTGGAGAGCATTATGCTAAGTGCAATAAGCCAGTCAGTGAAAGATAAATACCACATGATCTCACTCATTTGTGGAATATAAAGAACATTATAAACTGATGTACAAAAATTGAAACTGAGGCAAAGAAGTATGGAACAGACTATGAAACTACAGTTGGAAGGCTGGGGAGGGTTTTGGAGGGGAGAGGGAAGAGATCAACCAAAGGACTTACTTGCATGCTTATAAGTATAACCAATGGATGCAAGACACTGGGGGTTGGGGAGTGAGGGCAAGTGCCAGTGGGTAGGGGATGCCGGGGGAACTTCAGTGGGGAAAACAAAAGAGACATATGTACTATTTGTAATACTTTAAATAATAAAATAAAAATTTTTAAAGTTAGGTAAATATTTAAAAAAGCCTTCAGAGTCATAAAAGAAAAAAAAAAGGTGGGAAAGAATGTCAAAGTCAAAAAAGCAAAGTGTTTCAAAACAAGGGAGTTGTCATATGTTACCTTGGAAACTGCTATTTCAGAGAAGTGATAGGCCTTTGAATAAGGAAGCCAAAGCCTGAGTAAACTTGTCACAGTAGAGAATGGCAGGTAGTGTGTGGGCAGAACAAGCTGAGAAGTCAAATATTGACATATATTTCAGGAAGGTTCCAGTCAAAGGAAGGAGACAAAGGCTCTGGCTTTGCAACTGACCCAGACAAAATAAGATAAACTATACTCCAGATGTTCTTCCATGTGATATTTAAATTGCTGCACAAAGAACTTTCCACAGATTTAAGAACTTGCTGCCAGTAAAGGGAGGTCAATTAAACATTACAATGAGTTAATAGAAATGGTGTGTGGAATCACCTTTCCTCTAGGTTCACTTGTCCAAATCACTTGTAAAATGTGCTGGGGGATAAGGATATGAAACACCTCAAACCTGCATGCATCCCTAGCATTTGTTTTTTATCTTGTTTTAATTAGCCTTCTGAGTAGCAACTTAGAAAGGTCAATGTAACATTTTTAAGATTTTTCTTGGTTATGAAGAAAAATATTAGGGGGGAAATTAAACAAAGATGATATATGAGCCTTCTCAATTTCCTTATCTACAAATACTTGCAGTCAAATTCTAATACAATTTTCATATTCCTTTTTTGCCATGTTTTGTTTGTTTGTTTCTATTTGACTTAGTTTTTGTGAGTTCTCTTGTATGCTAATGTTTTCAAATATAAATGAATTAAATCAGCCAATGAATAAAATGCATAATAACTCCTATGCTTCACCTCACTTTTTGCTATGTATACCAATTTTTAAAACTCTCAAATATGGCTTTTTTAATTACTTTAAACTTGTAGACTACTTAACACTGTGCCATCCCCTAACACACTAAGAAGAGGGATATGGTGGGCTTCTGTGAAATTCCCCAAGGTCTTCTACTTGGTAATTCCATTTTAGTTGCAAACAAAAGAAAAAAAAGCTGTTTTGGGAATTCTGTCATCTGCAACAACTTGGATGGACAATGGGGGCATTATGCTAAGTGAATTAAATCATGTAGAGACAGATAAATACTGTATGATATCACTTATATGTGGAATCTGAAAAAGCCAAACTCATGAAGACATAGAGTATAGTGGTGGTCACCAGGGACCAAGGATTAGGGAAATTGGGGAGATGTTTAAGGGCACAAACTTGCAACTCATAGATGAATCAGTTCTGCAGATCTGATGCACAGCATGGTCATTATAGTCAACAACACTGTATTATAATCTTCAACATTGCTAAAAGACTATATCTTAATTGTCCCCATCAAAAAAGACATGATCCAGGTATTAGCTAATGCTATGATAGTCATCATATTGCAATATATAAATGTGTCAAATCAACACTTTGGACACTTTAAACTTGCACAGTGTTATATGTCAAATTTCCATTAAAATCTATGTAATGAATATGGTTATATGAAGGAAAAACTGTTTTGAATTATTTTTCCTTCACTATTTCATCAAGATATCTTGCTGGCAGGGTCACTAAAGGCTTTCTGTGTAACTGGATAGGCAGGGTTCACACCTCCACCTGCCTGGGCAAAATTACAGATACCTTCTACATTCTGCATTGGCATCAAGACAAAATTCTCACCCAATAAATGGACACATGTCAGTTGCTTATTTATTCAATAAATTCATCAAAACTATTATCTTGATAAATGTAAGATGACAATAAAAAAGAGAGCCCCAGTAGAATAGCCAAATACCAGGTCTTAAGAAGGAACATGAGAAGAATTTTGAGCCTGGGAGGGCACATTCTAGTGCATCTCACTTTCACTTACTGAAAGAACTGTTTGTATCTAATCACATGTTTGTTTAATGAAGTGCCTGGCTTTAAATGAGTTAATTAACCTTTGTGGAACAAAATAGGTAATATTAGTGTTTATGTGGATAGCAAGCTGATTATTACTTCATTTCTACTTTACTGTAATATCCTTTGAAAGCTTTATGCCACTTATATGTTAGAGACAATTTTGAAAAAAATATTAAAAAACTGATCATACAATCTTTAGAATGTCTAGACCAGTTTTCTTTCTTTCTTTCTTTCTTTCTTTCTTTCTTTCTTTCTTTCTTTCTTTCTTTCTTTCTTTCTTCTTTCTTTCTTCTTTCTTTCTTTTTAACTTTTTTATTGATTAAGTTATTAAATGTCTCCTTATCCCCACGTTACCCCATCCCCCCACTCATGCCCTCACCACCTTAGGGTCTGTGTCCATCGGTTAGGCCTATATGCTTGCATATAAGTCCTTTGGTTGATCTCTCCCCTTTACCCCCACCCTCCCCTATCTTCAGTATCTAGTTGCTTGGGATATGTTCCGAGAAGTGGGATCACTGGGTCAAATGGGAGTTCCATTTTTAGTTTTTTGAGGAAACTCCATACTGTTCTCCACAGTGGCTGCACCAATCTGCATACCCAACAGCAATGAAGGAGGGTCCTTTTTTCTCCACATCCTCTCCAGCAACTTGTCATTTGTTGATTTATTGATGATAGCCATTCTGACAGGTGTGAGATGGTACCTGATTGTTGTTTTGATTTGCATCTCTCGGATAATTAGTGACTTTGAACATGTTTTCATTGTGCTTCACCATTTCTTCTATCTTCTTTCGAAAAGTATCTATTTAGGTCCGTTGCCCATTTTTTGATTGGGCTGTTTATCTTCTTTTGTTAAGTTGTATGAGTTCCCTATAAATTTGGAGATTAAACCCTTATCATA
>NW_006291085.1:5333-12155 GCF_000327345.1 Myotis davidii
TTCTTCTTCTTGTCTGATCGCAATGGCTAGTACTTCCAGTACTATGTTATACAAGAGTGGTGAGAGTGGGCATCCCTGTCTTGTTCCTGTTCTTAGGGGAAATGGTTTTAGTTTTTGCCCATTGAGTATGATATTGGCTGTGGGTTTGTCATATATGACTTTTATTATGTTGAGGTATTATCCCACCTTGCTGAGAGTGTTTGTCAAGAAAGGGTGTTGAAGTTTGTCAAATGCATTTTCTGCATCAGTGGGATTTGATTAAATATTTTTTCTCTCAGTTTGTTTATGTGGGGTATCACGTTTATTAATTTGTGGATATTGTACCATCTTTGCATCCCCAGAATAAATCCCACTTGTTCATGGTGTATGATCTTTCTAATGCAATGCTGGATTTGATTTGCTAGAATTTTGTTGTGAATTTTGGTGTCTATGTTCATGTTGGATATTGGCCTGTAATTCTCTTTCTTTGTATTGTCTTTATCTGGTTTTGGGGTTAGGTAATACTGTCTTCATAGAAAGAGCTTGGAAGTGTTCCTTCCTCCTGAATTTTTTGAAATAGTCTGAGGATGATAGGTTTTATTTCTTCTTTGAATGTTTGATAAAACTCCGCTGTGAAGCTATCTGGTCCAAGGCTTTTGTTTGTTGGAAGTTTTTTGATTACTGCTTCAATTTCCTCCATCGATATTGGCCTACCCAGATTTGTTGATTTCTCCTGGCTGAGTTTTAGAAGGTTGTATTTTTCTAGGAATATGTCCATTTCTTATAGGCTGACCAGTTTGTTTGAATAGAGTTTCTCATAGTATTTTTTATGATACTTCGTATTTCTGTGGGGGTCTGTTGTTATTTTTGCCTCCTTTGTTTCTGATTTTGTTTATTTGGGTCCTTTTTCTCTGCTTCTTGGTGATCCAGGCTAGAGGTTCATTAATCTTGTTTATCTGTTCAAAGAACCAGCTCTTGGTTTCATTGATCTTTGGTCTCTATATCATTTATTTACGCTGTGATATTTGTTATTTCCTTCCTTCTGCTCACTCTGGGCATTTCTTGTTGCTCTCCTTCTAATCCTTAAAGTTGCACATTCTGGTGGTTTATTAACAGTTTTTCTTGTTTTTTTGAGGTAGGCCTGTAATTCTATGAACTTCCCTCTCAGGACTGCTTTAACTATATCCCAAACATTTTGGATTATTGTGTTTTCATTGTCATTTGTTTCCAGGATGTTTTTTTATTTCTTTTTTGATCTATTTGGTAACCCACTCATTGTTTAATAGTATGCTATTCAGCCTCCATGTGTTTGAATTTTTGTGCTTGTTTTTATTGTAGTTTATTTCTAATTTTTTGCCATTGTGATCTGACAATATGCTTGATATGATTTCAATCTTCTTGAATTTGGAGAGACTTTCCCTGTGACTCAATATATAGTCTAACTTTGAAAATGTCCCATGTGCACTTGAGAAGAATGAATATTCCATGGCTTTGGGGTGAAATGTTCTGAAGATGTCAATTAAATCCATATGATCTAGTGAGTCATTAGGATTGCTATTTCTCTGCTGATTTGTTGTCTAGAGGATTTATCCAGTGATGTTAATGGGGTATTAAATCCCCTACTATGATTGTATTGCTGTCAACATCTCCCCTGCTATCTTCCAGAAGTTTTTTTTTTTTATGTATTTGGGTGTTCCTACATTTGGTGCATATATGTTTACCATATTTATATCCTCTTGTGGTATCCATCTCTTTAAAATTATGAAGTGGCCTTTCTTTTCTCTTGTTATGGTCTTCACTTTGAGGTCTATTTTGTCAGATTTAAGTATTGCTACCCCAGCTTTTATTTTCCTTTCCATTTGCCTGATAGATATTTTTTCATCCCTTCACTTTCAGTCTGTGTGAGTCTCCTGTTCTGTGGTGGGTCTCCTGTGGACAGCATATATATGGGTCATGTTTTCTTATCCATTCTGTCACTCGATGTCTCTTGATTGGAGCATTTAATCCATTTACATTTAATGTTATTATTGATAGGTACTCATTTGTAGCCATTGCTGTGCTTTATGCCTGTATTCCTTCCACCCCTTCTATTCTTTTTACAGTATTCCCTTTAGCATTTATTGCATTGCAGGCTTGGTAGTTATAAACTCCCTTAGCATTTTTTTTTTTGTCTGTGAAGCTCCTGATTTCCCCTTCAATTTTGATTGATAGTGGATAGATTAATCTTGGATTCAGTCCTTTGCTTTTCATCACTTTGTTTACTTCATTCCATTTCCTCCTAGCTTGGTGTATTTCTGTTGAGAAATCATTTGATAATCTGATGGGGGATCAGTTATTAGCTATCAAAGGATCTTGTTGTCTCTCTCTTACAGCCTTTAAGATTCTCTCTTTGTTGTTAACATTTGCCATTGTATTTATGACATGTCTTGGTATGGCTCTTTTGAGATTCTTCTTGCTTGGGACTCTCTGTACTTGTGGGACTTTTTTCTTCCCCATATCTGGGAAGTTTTCTGTCATTATTTCTTCAAATAGATTATCTAATTCTTGCTGCTCATCTTGTCCTTCTGGCACCCCTATTGTAGGTGTGTTACTTCGTTTCGTGTTGTCCCAAAGCTCCCTGAGGCTCCCCTCCTGCTTTTTAATTTTTTTCTCCAGTTGATGTTCAGATTGGTCTTTTTTCTCTACCTTATCTTCTAACTCACTAATTCAGTCCTCTATTTCTTTTAATCTACTGTTGAAACCTTCCATATCATTTTTTTATTGTAGCTATATCACTTTTGATTTCTTCCTGATTTTTCCATAGGTTGTTATATTTCTTGTCCATCTGGTTTATGAACTGTATAACCATTACTCTGAATTCGTTTTCTGTCATTTTGCATGCCTCAGTTTCACTTATTTTCTTTCTTGGCTAATCCTCTTTTTCTTTTCTCTGGGGATTGTTTAATTGTCTTCCCATTCTAACTATCACCAGAAGGTCCAAACGCTGAGGTGCGGGGGCCTGAGCCGTGTGCAGTGGGAGTGTTACACCACCCGTGTTGCACTGAAGAGCTCTGACACTGAGATGTATGTCTGCTGTGGGTTGGTGGGAGCCACATACACTGAGAATCAGAGTCACCAGCACTCAGTGTGGCCTCGTGCATGCACCTAGAATCAGGGACCCCGCATGCCCCGCACTGAAAAAAAAGTCCTCATGGGTGTAAGCCAAAATCAGAGTCCCCTAATGCATGCCAGGAGTCAGAGACCCTGTGTCCATGCACTGAGAATCCAGTATCGGAATCTCTGTAGTTTGGTGCAGCCTCGCATCGTGAATCAGGGTCCCTGTGTGCGTGTGTGCCCAGAATTGGAATCACAGGTGCTCAGTGTGCATGCACTGAGAATCAGGGATCCCGTGGGCACACGATGATAAACAGAGTCCCCAAGTGTGTGCGCTGAGAGTCAAGTCACTGGTGCTCAGTGCTGCTTCTCAAGTGGAGAATCAGGGCCCCCAGTCTGCTTGGGAGGCCGGGTTGCACAGCTGCTCTGTGTTGGCAGGAGGCCCACTCCTGCACTGCAGGGAAGGGACTTCCCTTGTTCGCACACTAAGAGCCAAAGTCAGGCAGCGCAGCCACCCTGTGTCAGCAGGAGGCCCACTCCTGCACTGCAGGAAACAGACTCCTTTGTGCATGTGCCCAGAGGCAAAGTTAAGTCACACAGCTTCCCATGCCCAGAGTCAAAGTCAGGCAGCGCAGCTACCCTGTGTCACCAGAAAGTCTGCTTGTGCAGAGCTGGTCTGGCAGTTCCTATGCCACAGCAGCGGGCCAGTGGGGAGGGAGATGGGCTCCGTGACTCACAGTAATCTGCAGTTGGGATGTCTGGAGTCTTGGTGTCCGTGGGTCTGCAGGTCTTTGTCCCAAGTGGTTGTAAGGTCCCAGCTTGTGTCTGAGACCAGATTGGGTGGTGGTGAGGATAGGGTCCTAGTCGAAAGCAGTCCTTACATTTACCTAACTTTTAATTTGGTTGTTACCTATGCTGAATCACTGGTTCTCTATTTTTTCTCTCTCTTTCTCTTATTTTATGTTCTCTCCTTGAATAATCTTATCTACATAGTGACTCTACTCTCTATTAACTCCAAAATCCATAGCAGTCAATACTTCTCTTCTGGTCTTTAGATTTTTTACAACAGAAATTTTATTTAAAACCACATAAATAATTACCCATATTTATAACTCAAAAAGCTGTATACATGTACACACATACAGCCACCACCACCACCAACAACAACAACAACTTTATTATAAGTCAAATTTTCTCTGTTTTTTTCCTTTCACTGGCCAGTCATCATGCTGGACGTAGGACTTCAAATCAAATAAAATACACACATGACCCTTCAGGGGTTCTAGGCCCACCTCTTAAGGGCTATTGTGTCATCTTGGCTTATACCATGCTGTGTTGTAACTGCCTGTTTCCTCATATACATCTCTCATACACAGTGTTTAAAGGACAGGGAATCCTTCCATTCAGTTTATGTTTCTTTCTAATTCAATATCGTTTTGTTGACTTAAATTAATGGATCATTACAAGAGCTGTATATGCACATAAATATTATATGCATTTGATGTAAAATTAAAATCATATTTTTTCTCTTGTGTTTCATTTTTATACTTTTGTGACTATTGTCCTAACAGGTCAAGAACATTCAATTTATTCTTTTAAAATATGTATGTGATATTTATGAACAAAATGCAAGACCTCATGTAAAATGCAGGTAACTTTTGGTGAATGCATGGAATAAAGAAATTTATTTAGAGACATACAGCTTCAAACAGTAAAAAACTACCATTAAAATATCATCTGGAAATTTTTTGTACTATTCCACTAGAATATGAGAAGAGTGACAATTTTATTGCATCTTTTTATTTAGAAACTTCACTTTGTATTTTTTTGAGCTTATTATGGAAATAAAAAAATGTACTTATTGATATTAGCTTACACATCACAGTGAAAATCTTGATAGTAATTTATAAGGTCTTTTACCTGTGTTAGTATGTAGGGGAGGAAAAATCATTTTTCCTCCTACACATTTAAATTCTTCTGGATGGCCTAATGATCAAATTAACATGAGACAGATAGGAGAAAATGATCAAATTTATTACATATGTGCATTTGGGAATTCTTGAAGAATATGAGACAATCTTGAGCTAAGGAGAAGGGGTGGGGTGGTGGCTGTGGTTGGTACTTCAAAGGGCAGGAAGGCAATTCACATAGATAAGGAAAGGCAAATATTTGGTAAACAAATGTTTGCTGAGCCATCTTCAACAATGGAATCCAGAGAAGACTTTCATCAAATGATGAAAGCCTTGCTGGTTTCCTTTTTGTCTATCACACTCTATTAAACTGTAGTTATTGATGATGATACACTCCCTTCCTAGAGCAGGTCCTCTGTCTAAATTCTTTCAGGCAGTTAGGGGAAAAGTGAAAGTTTTTAAATATATATATATCCTGTTTCTTAAAATAACCAGCTTAAAATCATCAGTATCTCATAGAGGTATCTTTTGGGGTGGCAAGCTTTGCTCCTCCCCAAGGGTAAGGGTATTCTGTAGTCTTTGACATTGCAGAAAAATATTGGTATATGTACATAAAGTTAATTTTATGGCATAGGCTCTGTAGCTTTCATGAAATTCTCAAAGGAGTCTGTTTTCCCCAAAATGTTAAGAACCATAATGACATACACTTTGCTGTATAGTATATCTGAAAATTATTAATGAGAAAGTTTTCAGAGAAGACCTTCAGTCCAAACCAAATCTTTTTGTTTTTGAAACTTACACTACACAGAAATGCCAGTTCCCCTGATGCTGACCCAGCAAAGGGCATTTCTATTTGTATCTAAATAGATTAATTTCCAATTTGGAGAAAAGCCTATGTTCCATTACCATGCAGCCTACACATGCTTGAGGTTGCTTATTATGGTGCAAATTGTGGCAGTATTTCTGGTGACCTGAACATGTGTTCAATAGAAACAGAAATGAGCCCCTCGATTCATTTTTCATGGGCTGGAAAACATCTGCCAGATGGTTATAGCTTTCAGTAACTATTAAGCTGGAGCACATTTGAACAAATGGCCTAGATATATAGTATTTTAAAGCTTATTCTGAAATTTCTAACACATCCATGGAGATTAGTTTTAATGAAAAACTACATTAACCTACCTCATGTATTGTGATTAGCCTGAAATGGATGATTCCCTCTCACTTTTGCCAAAGTCAAGCTAACAATGCCTTTATCCATTTTTATATAAGGCTAACAAAGCATCTGGAAGATTTATTGATATAAAGGTATCTATTAGAACATCAAAATTAATTTAAATCCCTGAAATAATTTCAATTAATTATCTTATTTTAATTAACAAAATTTAATTATCTTAATTAGCCCATTGAAGGAGTAAATTTGAGATGAATTTAATTTTAACGAAGTATCTTTTGAAATAATAAAAGAGCATTAACAATTTCAGTCTAATTTGTTTTATACCTTTAATTACAGTCTTAAAATTACATTTAGAAAAGTAATATAATATTTGTTATTTTAAATTTAAAGCTTTATTTTGGGTGTACATATTTCTTTTTTTATTGTTTTATTGCTTAAAGTATTACAAAGAGTATTATATATATGTCTCCTTTTTTTCTCCCCTTGACCTTCCTCTAGCCTCCTATACGCCCAATGTCTTGTGTTCATTGCTTACGCTTATATGCATGCATACAAGTCTTTCGGTTGATCTTTAACCCACCCACTCCCAACCCTCCCCACCCTTTTCTATGTATTTTGACAGTCTGTTCCATGTTGCTCTTCCTCTGTATCTATTTTTGTTCA
>NW_006291085.1:13285-22700 GCF_000327345.1 Myotis davidii
ATCTCTTTAATTAAGTTTATTCCTAGGTATCTTAACTTTTTTGGTGCGATGGTAAATGGGATTGCTTTTTTAGACTCTCTTTCTGTAAGTTCACTATTGGTGTATAGAAATGCCATAGATTTCTTGGCATTAATTTTGTATCCTGCTACATTGCCGAATTCATTTATTAAGTCTAATAGTTTTGTGATGGAGTCTTTAAAGTTTTGTATGTACAATATCATGGCATATGCAAATAAGGACAGTTTTACTTCTTCTTTTCCAATTTGGATGCCTTTTTTCTTCCTCTTATCTAATTGCAATGGCTAATAATTCCAGTACTATGTCGAATAGGAGGGGGAAAGTGGGCATCCCTGTTCTTCTTGTTCTTAGGGAAATGGTTTTAGTTGTTATCCATTGAGTATGATGTTGGCTGTGGATTTGTGATATATGGCTATTATTATGTTGATGTATGATCCTTCTATTCCCACCTTGCTGAGAGTTTTTTTCAAAAATGGGTGTTGGATTTTTTCAAATGCTTTTTCTGTATCAATTTATATGACTATGTTGTTTTTTTCTTTCAATGTGTTTATGTGATGTATCACGTTTATTGATTTGTGGATATTGTACCATTCTTACATTCCAGGGATAAATCCTACTTCGTCATGGTGTATGATCTTTCTGATGTACTGCTGGATCCGATTTGCTAAGATTTTGTTGAGGATTTTGGCATCTATGTTCATGAGGAATATTAGCCTGTAATTCTCTTTCAATGTCTTGTCTTTACCTGGTTTTGGTATTAGGGTGATGCTGGCTTCATAGAATGAGCTTGGAAGTGTTCCTTCCTCTGAATTTTTTGAAATAGTCTGAGGAGGATAGGTTTTAGTTCTTCTTTGAATGTTTGGTAAAACTCCCCTGTGAAGTTTGGTGGAAGCTTTTTGATGACTGCTTCAATTTCTTCTATAGTTATTGGCCTATTGAGATTTTTAGAATCTTCCTGTTTGAGTTTTGGCATGTTGTGTTTTTTGAGGAATATGTTCATTTTCTCCAGGTTGCCTAGTTGGTTGGAGTAGACTTGTTCATAGTATTTTTTTTTTTAACAACAATTTGTATTACTGTGGGGTCTCTTGTTATTTCACCTCTACCATTTCTGATTTTGTTTATTTGGGTCCTCTCTCTTTGCTTCTTGGTGAGCCTGGCTAGAGGTTCATCAATCTTGTTTATCCTTTCAAAGAACCAGTTCTTGGTTTCATTGATTTTTTGTATTTTTTTTTTGTCTCTATGTCATTTATTTCTCCTCTAATCTATTTTATCTCCTTCCTTCTGCTCACACTGGGTTTTTCTTCTTGCTCTCTTTCTAATTCTTTGAGAGGTAGAGTTAGATGATTTAATAACATTTCTTCTTGTTTTTTTGAGTTAGGCCTGTAGAGCTTTAAACTTCCCTCTCAGGACTGCTTTCATTGTGTCCCATAGGTTTTGATTGTTGTGTTTTCCTTTTCATTAGTTTCCAGGATGTTTTTAATTTCTTCTTCGATTTCATTGATAACCCAATCAATATTTAATAACATGCTATTCAGCTTCCAAGTGTTTGAGTGTTTTGGGTGGTTTTTATTGTAGTTTTTTCTAATATTATGCCATTGTGGTCTGAGAAGGTGCTTGGTATGATTTCAATCTTCTTGAATTTGGGGAGACTTTGTTTGTGACCCAATATGTGGTCTATTTGTGAAAATGTCCCATGTGCACTTGAGAAGAACGTATATTCTGTGGATTTGGGTTGAAATGTTCTGAAGATGTCAATTAAGTCAATCTGATCTAGTGAGTTATTTAGGACTGCTGTTTCTTTGCTTATTTTTTGTCTTGAAGATTTATCCATTGATGTCAGTGCTGTGTTAAAGTCCCCACTATGACTGTATTATTGTTGATCTCTCCGTTGATATCTTCCAGGAGATTTTTTAATGTATTTGGGTGCTCCTGCATTGGGTGCATATATGTTTATCAGGGTTATATCCTATTGTTGTATTGATCCCTTTAGTATTATGAAGTGGCCTTCCTTATCTCTTGTAATGGCCTTTACTTTGAGGTCTATTTTGTCAGATATAAGTATTGCTACCCCAGCTTTTTTTTTCATTTCCATTTGCCTGAAAGATATTTTTTCATCCCTTCACTTTCAGTTTGTGAGAGGCTGTTATTCTGAGGTGGGTCTCTTGTAGACAGCAAATATATGGGTCATGTTGTTTTATCCATTCAACCCCTCGATTATTTTGATTGGAGCATTTAGTCCATTTACGTTTCAAGTTATTGTTGAAAGGTACTTCTTTGTAGCCTTTTCTATTTTTTGTGCCTCTCTTCTTTCTTAGCTTTTTATTTGTTCTCTTTACACCAGTCCCTTTAGCATTTCTTGCATTGCTGGCTTGGTGGTGATAAACTCCCTAGGACTTTTTTTTTTTTTTTTTGTCTGTGAAGCTTCTTATTTCCCCTTCAATTTTGAATGATAGCCTTGTAGGATAGAGTGTTCTTGGATTCAGTCCCTTGCTTTGTATCACTTTGTAAATTTCCATCCATTTTTTTCTGGCCTGATGTGTTTCTGTTGAGGAATCATTTGATAATCTAATGGGAGATTCCTTGTATGAAACTTTCTTTCTCTCTCTTGCAGCCTTTAAGATTCTCTCTTTGTCGTTAACATTTGCCATTGTAATTATTACATTGCTGAGAGTTTTGTGTGTTTTTTTAAATCAAGAAATGGTCTTTTAATGTTTTTCTTTTAATTGCAGTTCAGTTTGGGCGTGTTTTGCTTCCCTGTCTTCCTATTCGCTAATGCAGTCTTCCACTTCTCCTAGTCTACCGTTGAAACTTTCCGTGTTGTTTTTTATTACAGCTATATCACTCTTCATTTCTTCTTGATTCTTACATAAGTTATTGATTTTTTCGTCCATTTATTCTTGATTCTTGCACAAGTTGTTGATTTTTTTCTCCATCCATTTTATGCACTCCAGGACCCTTATTCTCAATGCTTTTTCTGACATGCTGCATGCCTCTGTTTCACATACCTACTTTTCTGGCGATCCTTCCTTTCTTTCCTTTGGGGGTTTCTTTGTCTACCCATGTTTGATCTCACTGACAGATCTAGATGTTGAATCATTCAGGGGCTGATCCTTGGGTGGGAGTGGCTCCTCGGACTGTTGTTGCTCTTTGGCCAGTTTTGTTAGCAGCTGCTCCTCTGTTGGAAGCAGCTCATCTCGTGGGTGCTGTTCACAGCCGTGGTGGCTCCTCAGGCTGTGGGGGGAGGCTTTGCACACAGCTGCTGTTCTGCAGATAGAGGGTGTGCTGATCACAAGGCTGCTGTTTCTTGGATGGGGGCGGGCTACCCACGAAGCTACTACTCTTTGAACTGGGGCGGACTGCTCACGAGGCTGCTGTTCCTTGGATGGGGGCTGGCTGCACACTGCTGTTGTTCCTCTGATGTGGTGGGCTGCTTGTGGGGCTACTGCTCCTTGGACATGGGCAGGTTGAATGAAAGGCTGCTGGTCCTTGGACGGGGGTGGGATGCTCACATGGCTGCTGCTCTTCAGACCAAAATGAGGTGAACGCATGGCTGCTCCTCCTTGAATGGGGATGGGCCACTCACCTGGCTGCTGCTTGTCAGTTAGGTGCAGGCTGTGTGTGGCTCTGCTCCTCGGATATGTGCGTGCTGCGCAGGGCTTCCACTCCACAGACTTGCGCGGTCTGCTTGTGTGGCTGCTGCTTCTTAGACCATGGTGGGCTGCTGCGGCTCCTCGAATGCGGACGGGCTGCTCGCAGAACTGCTGCTCCTTGGATGGGGGCAGGCTGCTTACACAGCTTCTGCTCCTCGGATTGGGCAGGCTTCTCGTGTGGCTGCTGCTGCTTGGACAAGGTCAAGATGCTTGAACAGCTGCTGCTCCTCGGCAAGGGGTGCCTGCACAGGGCTGCCTCTCCTCAGACATAGACAGACTGATTGTATGGCTGCTGCTCTTCGGACGGGTGGGCTGCTCACGTGGTTGCTGCTCCTCGAATCGGGGAACGGTCTGCTCACCAGCTGCTGCTCCTTGGACAGGGGCAGGCCACATGAGGCTGCTTCTGTTAGGCCTGGGGCAGGCTGCTCGCAGGGCTGATGCTCTTTGGACAGGATCATGCTGGTCACGTGTCTTCTGCTCACATGGTTGCAGTGTCCTTGATTAAAGCGTTGGGCTGCTCAGAGGGGAGCGTGCTTCCGAATTCACAGAAACCTGCACCCAGGGTGGCTAGTGACTCGGTGACCAAGGGACCACAGCCGAGGTAGCAGGCCCCTGGCAGGGGTGGCTGTAGAGTCGAAATTGTTACCTGAGGGCACCCTGGGAGGAGGTGAGACTGGGCTCTCAGTTACATGAGCTCTCCCCTTCAAAAAGATGAGGCCTCTGAAGAAGAACTGGCCTCCTTGTACTGTTTGCAATGCTAGCAGAGGCTGCCAAGTTAGGCTAGCCAAGTTAGCCTGCCCCCAAAGGTCCTGTGGGGCCTAACTGTGCCTCATTCACACACACACACACACAGGCATTTAAATATATAAAATAAATATCAAAAATATAAATCTTTGTTTTACTATGGTTGCAAATATCAAAAAATTTCTATATGTGACATGGCACCAGAGTTAAGTTAGGGTTTTTCAAAATGCTGACACGCTGAGCTCAAAAGGTTCGCCATCACTGGTCTAGAGTGTAATTGACCCTTTCATGGATGGAGTTTCCTATCCAGGTGTCTGGTTATGTGGCTGGCTCTCTAGCACATTAGCCCTACAGGATAAAATTCACCTTAACGCCCTAACTGGTTTGGCTCAGTCGATAGAGCATCAGCCTGCAGACTGAAAGGTCCCATACTCCGATAACCCCAATTTAAGTGACCACCTGAGAAAAGAGAATTAGGGGAGAGAATAGAGAGCACAAGTGTTATCTAAGATTGGAAAAAAAAAGATAGGCGAGAAACAAAAAAGGAGAATATGGAGAAAATACCACAGAACCAATAGCTAAACCAAAGAAATATAAACACCAAACATCCAGTAAAGAGGGTGGGGGCTGAATCTGTAGAGGCTGAGCTGATATACAGAAAATAAGGTTAAGAATTGGATAAATATGGGCAGGACCTCAATTAAGTACAGAGGAAGTAGAAAAGGGATTAGTGGATAAGAAGAGAAAAAAGGGGAACACAATAATATATTTACAAAAAATTGATTTAAAAAAATGGTATAAAAATAGAAAATAGCAAGTAAAAATAAAATTAAAATGAATGATGAAAAAATAATGTGAAAAGAAGTAAAAAATGAAGCAAGAAACAAAACAGAAAAAAGCAAAAAAAAGAGCGAACAAAATAATAAAAAAATAAAAATGAAAAATTGAAATGTCATTCCTTTGGCTGGCTTAAGATCCCAATCTTCTGGAATGTCTGTGATTTTTTTTTCTGGAACTGAAGGCCTCTCTATAGGCCAGACCTCGTTAACTCCCAGGGACTATTCAGATTTTTTTAATCCTTCGTACCATTCAGGGTGGAATCTGGGTTTGGCTGTATTCCTTGCCTGGAGACTGGAGGGATGGGTTATATCTTCAGGAGAAAATGGCTGCCCAGGTCGTGGGCTCAGGCTTGACTCAGCATTCAACTTGTTGCCACCTCTCCTTGAACCCCTCCTCTCCCCAGCCTCTCCCCAGATTCCACTTGTCCGCACCTTCTCCCGCACCTCAGCACAGGTGAGTGTCTGTATCCAAAATGTCCTATGAACAGGGTTCAGTAAAAAACAAAAAACAAATGCTGGCCGCAGAAACAGGGAAGGCTGAGTCTCTGTGAGCTCCTCTCTTGCCAGCACTGTGTGGTCTGGTCAGCTCTTCAGGCTGCCCCCTCTGGGCTCAGTCTTCCTTAATTATGGAACCCAGATCTCAAATGGCACCAACAGTCCTGCGGATCTCCTTTCCACAGTCAGAGGCTGTGCCTGTCCCAAGGGACGTGGCTGGGTGCAGCACAGTTTCCCTCTGACCCTCTGGGCTCAGAGACCTGGCAAACTTTCCTGCCCAGATCCCTGGTTTTTACCTTTCCAGGAGAACTCTGCCCTTCCTGGCTGCAAACTGTCTCACCAGCTGAGTCTCCTTCGCAAATTCGGGGTGGATGTTATTTGTTTCAGTTGCTCATTCTATTTGCTCTGGGAGAAGTGGTGGGATGCGTCCTCCTATTCCGCTGCCAACTTTTCTCTTCTTTGGGTGTACATATTTCTTATAAGTCTTGTTATTAGTGGTACCAAAGTTCTAACATTGTATATTTTGAAGATTATTAATGTGAGCACAAATTCATTTAATCTGCTATATTATTAAACTTTCTGTTGAATATAAACTTCATATTTATCTCACTTCCAGTGTTTATCTCCCAATTTGTGAAAGTATCTTAGTATGCTATAGAGTATAACTGGGAGGCAAGCCAGGTAGAATCTGTAACTAATTCTGCATAGTCATATATTTTACACTATATTTCTGTTATTGGTTATAACCTTGTATTTTGAAGCAAACCGTAAATATAGATAAAACATTTTAAGCAACAATAAAATTAACAGATTAAATTAAAGGTGCATCTAATATCAAATTAAGAATGCTACCATAATAAAACATGTTATACAATTTTAAATAATTTTGTCTATGTCAAGCTACAGATGATGGCTTCAGGTGATATAAGATTAGGGGAACTGGATTGTAAAGCTGAAACTGCATTGTTCTGAAACTCCTCATAGAAGTTTTCCATTTACATATTTATTTTGTTGTAAACATATTTGTATTTGAAGGCATCATAGAATTATTCTCAAACAGAACACTGGGAAATGGAATATTTTTCAATCAAGACCAAAATATAAGGAAAAAAATGTGGGAAGAGCTCAGGAGATTTATCTCAGTGCAGTGGCGGATGCAATGGCGTGAGCGCACTCCACCTATACAAGCTTCCTCGGCACACCGGGAAGTGGCAGCGCCCGCCTGAGTAAGCCCTCTAGAGCCCCTACATAGTACCCTAACTTTCCTACCATTGGTTGCCCTAAGGATGTTGTAAACTTCTGATTGGTCTGGAATGTTATATATGTTGCTGTACTTAAACAATAAAACTCAGATCTGTGTCTTTGAACCTGATCTCCGGAGTTGGGCATGCTTCGTTAGGACTCCTTTGGCCTCACCCCCGCGGGACCCCCTGCTTAAAAAAAACACACTCTAATTTTGTATATGGTTTCTGTCACCTAAACTCTAAAGGGTCAGATAATAAATAATTTAGGTTTTTGGGGCCAAGAGGCAGAACTGAGAATATTATGGAGGTCTTTACATAATAAGTGAGAATGTAAAATCCTACAAATCTTTTTTGGTGAAATACAAAATATAATAATTGAAATCAATTTTTGCTAATAAGGTCTACTAATGAGAAGACTAGAATACTCCTTTAGGAATATTTCACTTAATTGTGGTTCAAAGTTAGTGTCTCCTATAATCAAAATCAATTGCAAATATTCTTCTGTCAATGCTGATTTGTAATGAGATTGAATGTATTTCTTCATAATGTCTCTTCACAGAAATAGATGCTTCCAAATACTGATATTAACCCAGGAGCATATGGAAGACATTTGTAGAATTGTGAGATTCTTCCCTAGATATTTGTCTTTTAGCATGCCATTATATTTCAGATTATTCTGTTCCAATTGAAGGTGAAGTGGGAGCTCCTCACTTACCCAGGTAAATAAGTTTTGAAATATGGAAATTTCCTTTGAACTTAAAATTATTAGAACTTAGTTGGAGCTTGAAAAGTATATCTCCTGCAAATTGAGTGGTAATAGTAGTATTTCTTTTTAATCTTAATTTTGACAATGTAGGAAATATATAAAGCAGCTTGATAAGTATATATTCACAACTTACTTATGATTCAAACAATTATAATTATAGTTATAATCGAAAGACTTTTATGCAGTATATGTTTTGCATATAAATAATGTTATCAGTACTTAAATTTAATTTTACCTATAATTTTAGATAAAATTAATTAAGAAACATGATCAAATCTACAGCAGTAGGAAATTTCTAAATTCATCCAGGGTTCAAAAATAGTAGCTGGGGGGAAAATGAAGATGGCGGCAGAATAGGCTGAGGTATCCCGAGGCTTGTCCCAGAGCAAATAGAATGAGCAGCTCAAACAAATAACATCCACCCTGAATTGGCAAAGGAGACTTAACTGGTGAGACAGTTTACAGCCAGGAAGGGCAGAGTTCTCCTGGAAAGGTAAAAACCAGGGATCTGGGCAGGAAAGGTTGCCAGATTTCTGAGCCCAGAGGGTCAGAGGGAAACTGTGCTGCACCCAGCCACGTCCCTTGGGACGGAGATCCGCAGGACTATTGGTGCTGGGAGATTCGAGATCGGGGTTCCAAAATTACTGAAGTCTGAGCCCAGAGGGGGCAACCTGAAGGGCTGACCAGACCACACAGTGCTGGCAAGAGAGGAGCTCACAGAGACTCAGTCTTTCCTATTTCTGTGGCCTGGACTTTTTTTTTACTGAACCCTGTTCATAGGACATTTCGGATACAGACACTTACCCATGCTGAGGTACGGGAGAAGGTGAGGATGAGTGGAATCTGGAGAGAGGCTGGGGAGAGGAGGAGGTCAAGGAGAGGTGGCAACAAGTTGAATGCTGAGTCAAGCCTGAGCCCAGGACCTGGGAAGCCATTTTCCCCTGAAGATATAACCCCTCCCTCCAGCCTCTAGTCAACAAATACAGCCAAACCCAGATTCCACCCTGAATGGTACAAAGGATTAAAAAAAATCTGAATAGTCCCTGGGAGTTAACAGGTTCTGGCCTATAGAGAGGCCTTCAGTCGCAGCAAAAGAAAATTTAAAAGAAATCACAGACATTCCAGAAGATTGGGATCTTAAGCCAGCCAAAGGAATGACATTTCAATTTTCATTTTTATTTATTTTTTATTATTATTTTGTTAGCTCTTTTTTTTTTGCTTTTTCCTTTGCTTTCCTTTTTTTTTGTTTGTTGCTTTATTTTCTATTTCTATTCACATTATTTTTCCATTATTCTGTTTTATTTTATTTTTACTTGCTATTTTCTATTTTTATACCATTTTTTTAAATCATTTTTTTGGTAAATATATTATTTTGTTCTCTTTTTTTCTTCTTATCCACACATCCCTTTTCTACTTCCTCTATACTAAATTGAAGTCGTCCCCATATTTATCCAATTCTTATACTTTTTTAATCTTTTTTTTTATTACAAAGGGTATTACATATGTGTCCATTTTTCCCCCCCGCCCCAGACAGTCTCCCAGCCTCCTAATCCCCCAGTGTCCCATGTCCATTGGTTATGCTTATATGCATGCATACAAGTCCTTTGGTTGATCTCCTACCCCCCTACCTCCTGCCCTGCAACCCACCCCGGCCTTCCC
>NW_006291085.1:31416-46550 GCF_000327345.1 Myotis davidii
TTTCACGTACAGCTGCTGTTCCTTAGCAGAGGGTATGGTGCTCAGGAGGTTGTTGTTGCTTGGATCTGCTGCGTTGATTTAAGGGCACAAAATACAACACAACAAGGCACCACATACGAGGCACTAAACACCTTCTTATTCTTATTTTCTGTATATCAGCTCAGCCTCTATAGATTCTGCCCCCACCCTCTTTACTGGATGTTTGGTGTTTGTATTTCTTTGGTTTAGCTATTGGTTCCGTGGTGTTTTCTTCATATATATATTCTTTTTTGTTTCTCTCTTATCTTTTTTATCTCTCTTAGATATCATTTGCACTCTTTTTTCCCCTAATTCTCCTTTCCATGTGGTCACTTATATTGTGGTTATTGGTGTCATGAGTACATTCATGCTTTGTTCCCTTTGTGTCGCGTCTTGTTGAGATGAGTTTTATCCTGTCCGGCCAATGTGCTAGAGAGCGAGCCACATAACCAGACACCTGAACTCGAGTTGTATTTTGTGCTGTTTGGTCAATGTGGTAGATAGTGAGCCATATAACCAGACACCCTGAGTGGAAACTCCATCCACGAATGGGTCAATAACACTTCAGACCCAACTACAGAGGCAGGAAGAAGGCAGCAGTGAGGGAGAGAGCATGAGTGAGTAAGGGAGCATAAGAGAAGAGTGTGGTTGTGGTGTGTGTGTGTGTGTGTGTGTGTGTGTGTGTGTGTGTGTGTGTGTGTGAATGAGGCACAGTTAGACCCCGCAGGAACTTTGGGGGCAGGCTAACTGGGCTAGCCAACTAGGCTGCCTCTGTTACCATTGCAAACAGTACAAGGTGGACAGCTCTTCTTCAGAGGCCTTGCCTTTTTGAAGGGGAGAGCTCATGTAACTGAGAGTCCAGCCTCACCTCTACCCAGGGTGCCCTCAGGTAACACCTGGGACTCTACAGCCACCCCTGCTAGGGACCTGATACCTTGACTGTGGCCCCATGGTCACTGAATCTCCAGTCACCCCAGGCACAGGATCTTGTGAGTTCTGAAGCACGCTCCCCTCTGACCGGCCAAACACTTTGGTCCAGGGCTCTGCAATCATGTGAGCAGCAGACACATGAGCAGCCTGCTCCTGTCCACGAAGCATCAGCCCTTGAGCAGCCTGCCCTAGACCTAAGAGCAGCAGCCTCACTTGGCGTGCCCTTGTCCAAGGAATAGCAGCTGTATGAGAAGCTCGCTCCCTTTTCTGAGGAGCAGCAACCACACAAGCAGCCCAACCTGTCTGAGAAGCAGCAGCTGCACAAGCAGTCTTCCCATGGCTGAAGATAAGCAACCCTGCACAGCCCACCCCTATCTGAGTAGCAGCAGCTGTGCAAGCAACCTGCCCTCATTCAAGCAGCAGCAGCTGCATAAACAGCCTGCCCCAATCCGAGGAGCAGCAGCTGTTTGAGCAGCCTATCCCCATCTGAGTAGCAGCAGCTCCATGAGCAGCCTGTCACCATTCAAGAAGCAGCAGCAGCCCGCCCCTGTCTGCAGAGCAGCAGCCACGCAAGCAGACCAGCCACGTCTGAGGAGTGGCAGCCCTGCGCAGCCTGCACTGGTCTGAGGAGCAGGCCACACACAGCCTGCACCTGTCTGATGAGCAACATCCACGTGACTGGTCCGTCCCCATCCAAGGAGGAGCAGCCAAACGTGCAGCTCACTCCCGTTCGAGGAGCAACAGCTGCTCAAGCAGCCCATCTCCCATCTGAAGAGCAGCAGCCGCACCAGCAGCCCACCCCCATCTGAGGAGCTGCAGCCCTCCAATCAACCTGCCCCTGTCCAAGGAGCAGTAGCCTCACAAGCAGCCCGCCCCATCAGAGTAACAGCAACAGTGTGCAGCCAGACCCCATCCAAGGAACAGCAGCCATGTCACTAGTCCGCCCCAGTCCAAGGCGTAGCAGCTGTGTGCCACCTGCTCCCATCCAAGGAACAGCAGCCTCGTGAACAGCACACCCTCTGTCTGAGGAATGGCAGCTGTGCGAGAAGCCTCCCCCCACCAGCCAGAGGAGCCACTACAGCTATAAACAGCACCCACCAGAGTAGCGGCTGCCAACTGAGGAGCAGCTGCTACCACAATTGCCTGAGGAGCAACCACAGCCTGAGGAGCCATTACCACCCAAAAAGCAGCACTTGAATGACTCAACATCTAGATCTGTCAGTGAGATCAAACATGGGTAGACAAAGAAACCCCCAAAGGAAAGAAAAGAAGGGAGGAATCACCAGAAAAGCAACTAAGTGAAACAGAGGCATGCAATATGCCAGAAAAAGAATTCATAATAAGGGTCCTACAGTTCACAAACCGGATGGAGGAAAAAATCAACAACTTATGTAAGAATCAAGAAGAAATGGATGAAAAAAAAATCAACAACTTATGTAAGAAAACTGAGAAGTGGAGGACAGAACAGAAGAGTGGGGTCTCAAAGCAGCCCACCTGGGGCATTAAAACTCGGCTGAAGCGAATGAAACTTCACGTTTTATTTTTTATGTAAACTTTTTTTCTCTATATATTTTTAATCTTTTATTTTTTGTATTTTTCTTCATTTTTATTTTATGTTGTTATTTCATCTTATTTTTATCCACATTTTTCCTCTTCCCTTCTGCCTTTTTCATCTTGTTTTCTCTTCTCCAGTCCCTATGCTAGGTTTTCTCTTTCCTTCTTTTTTATCCCTAGTTAAAAATTGATCTTCTTTATATGCTTTATTGATGTGTTATTATTATTGTAGTCTCTATTGGCTTACTCATATATCTATTTTCTCTCTTTGGTCCAAATCAATGCACCCTTCTCTTTCTTCACTAATCAATTTCTTTTTTTTAATATATATTTTTTATTGACTAAGATATTACATGTTATCACTTACCTGCACCTTCTGCTCATGCCCTCAACGCCCCCCTCCATTGTCCATGTTAATTGGTTAGGCCTACATGCTTGCATATAAGTCCTTTGGTTGATATCTCCCCCTTACCCCCACCCTCCCCTACCTTCCCTTTAAGGCCCAACAGTCCAATCAATGCCTCTCTGTCTCTGGATTAGTCCTTGTTCATCAGTTTATGTTGTTCATTATATTCCACAAATAAGTGAGATTATGTGGTATTTATTTTTTAGAGAATATCCTTCAGCATTTCATATAATCCTGGTTTGGTGGTGATGAACTCCTTTAACTTTTTCTTGTCTGTGAAGCTCTTTATCTGACCTTCAATTCTACATGATAGCTTTGCTGGATAAAGTAATCTTGGTTATAGGATCTTGGTATTCATCACTTTGAACATTTCTTGCCACTCCCTTCTGGTCTGCATGGTTTCTGTTGAGAAATCAGCTGACAGTCGTATGGGTACTCCCTTGTAGGTAACTGACTGTCTTTCTCTTGCTGCTTTTAAGATTCTCTCTTTGTCTTTATCCCTTGGCATTTTAATTATGATGTGTCTTGGTGTGGTCCTCTTTGGATTCCCTTTGTTTGGGGTTCTCTGCGCTTCCTGGACTTGTAAGTCTATTTCTTTCATCAGGTAGAGGAAGTTTTCTGTCATGATTTCTCCAAATAGGCTTTCAGTATCTTGCTCTCTCTCTTCTTCTGGCACCCCAATAATTCGGATGTTGGTATGCTTGAAGTTGTCCCAGGGGCTCCTTACACTATCTTCATATTTTTGGATTCTTTTTTTGTTTTGCTTTTCTGGATGGGTGTTTTTTGCTTCTTCGTATTTCAGATCTTTGACTTGATTCTTGGAATCCTCTCGTCTGCTGTTGGATCTCTGTATATTATTCTTTATTTCTGTCAGTGTATGTTTAATTTCTGACTGGTCTTTTTCAATTTGTTTTGCATTTTCATTAAGATTCTTGAAGGTCTCACTAAGTTCCTTGGAGATCTCACTAAGTTTCTCGAAGGTTCGTAGAAGATTCTTGAGTAATTTTATAACTGTGGTTCTGAACTCTATGTCCTACATTCATTTGCTTTCCTCCATTTCTTTCATTTGTGACATGTTTTTTTGTCTTCGCATTTTTGGCTGACTGCGAGGACCCGCTGTGTCTATAAGAAGAACTGCTACAGTGATACCAACAGATTTCTCTGCTTTGTTTGTAGTTTGGAAGCTTTTGAGTTCTCTGATCCAGCTGCAGTTTGTTCGGCTGCAGAAGTGCAGGTGCCTCTTTTGTGAAGCTGATCACAGCTTGGGAGGGGATATGAATAGAGTGGCCTGGGGTCTCAGGAAGACACCAGGGTGGAGCAAACAATGGTGTTGTCACGTCTCCGGACTCGGACTCCGCATTTCCGTAATTCCTCGAGTGCTGTACACCCCCATGGCCACAAAGATCCCCGCGAGCAGCTCTGTGAGAAAGTCACCCTCACTTTCCAACTCACTACAGGACAGTCCCATTTATCCCTGTAGGAGCCTGGGACCCCAGTGTCTCATCATAAATAAATTCACTGCGTTCGAGATCTTGTATCCCCTTCTGATTGAAAGAAACCGTGAACCCAGATGCAGCAGCCTCGCATGCACCTCTGTACCTCTGTTCTTGGCGCCGCTCCCCTCCTACTCGGTCTCAATGCTCATTTTTCTTTCCTTCTAGTTGTACAACTTCCACTCAGTCAGCTTTCCCGTGGTTCTGGATGATAGCTGTTTTGTCTTATAGTTGTAGTTTTAATGTTGTTGTGGGGGGCAGCACGTACAGGTTTGTACCTTATGCTACCATCTTCGTTCTCCTAGTCAATTTTTTTATGCTTTTGTTTTTCTGCTGTGTCTTGCTCTCATCTTCTGCTAATTGTTTAGTTTCACTCACTAAACTCAAGCCTAGCTGCTTGCTCCTCTAGTCTCCTTTTCTAAAAATAAGTAAATAAATATATTAAAAATTATTTATGTATTTATTTATTTGTTTTGTTTATCAACCACTCATTCTCTTTGTACATCCTCTATACTTAACTGTGGTACTTCCCCTATTCATTCAATCTCTTAACCTTACTTTCTGTATATAAGCTCTGCCTCTACAGATTCTGTACCTCCCTTTTTATGGCTGTTTGTTTGCAGTTTTTGGTGTATTTGCTTGTTTTATGGTGTTTTCTCCCCATATATTTTTCTTCTTTTTTGTACTTTTTATTTATTCTCATACCTTCTTTTTCATTTCTTAATATCATTTTTTTCTCTTTTTTGCTGTCTTTTCTCTCCCCTAATTCTCTGTAGTGGTCACTTTTATTGGTGTTATTGGTGTTGTGAGTACTTTCATGTTTTGTTACCTTTGTGCTGTGTCTTATTGAGTTGTATTTTGTGCTGTTCAATCAACATGGTATAGAGCAAGCCACATAATGAGACACCCAAAGAGGAGACTCCAACCGAGAATGGGACAATAACACTCAAGACCCAACTACACAAAGAAAACCCAAATATCCCAACTATGGGGCATCCCTAGAATATCCAGCCCAGAAGACCTGAGAGATTACACCACTGAGTCACACAAAACATCTACTATATTAGAAAAACTCAAGACACATGGGTGGTATAGCAGTTTTGTCTAATCTATACAAACAATTGTAAAGGAACAGCAAAAACAGAGAGACAAAGAAACAACCACCATACAAAAGAAAAGAAGGAATCACCAGAAATGGAAATAAATGAAATGGGGGCAAGCAATGTGTCAGAGACAGAATTTAGAGCAATGGTTATAAGGATTTTGAAAAGGATGGAAGACAAATTCAACAACATATGTAAAAATCAACAGAACATGGGAAATGACATAGCTGCAATAAAGAATACAATGATAATTTCAATTGTAGACAAGAAGAAGCTGAGGTTGACATCAGAAAGTTAGAAGACAGTGTGAAAAAAGAAACAAGAAGAGCAGCAACTGGAGAAAAAAAAACCACTTAAAAAGCAGGAAGAGAGCCTAAGGGAGCTTTGGGACAAAATGAAACAACATCCACATAATAGTGGTTCCAGAAGGAGAGAGAGGAAGTTGAGCAAGGAATAAAAAACCTCTTTGAAGAAATAATGACAGAAAACTTCCCAGATTTGGGGAAGAAAAAAGTCACAAAAGTCGAAGAAGCACACAGAGTCCCAAATAAGGAACCTAAAAAGACTGACACCAAGACATTTACTAGTTAAATTGGCAAACATCAATGACAAAGGAAGAATCTTAAATGCTACAAGAGAGAGAAGGTTACCTACAAGGGATCTCCCATTAGATTATCAACAGATTTCTCAACAGAAACACATCAGTCCAGAAGTAAATGGAATTAAATATACAAAATGATGCAAAGCATCAGATTGAATCTAAGAATACTACACCCAACAAGGCTACCATTCAAAATTGAAGGGGAAATCAGGAGATTCACAGCCAAAAAAAAATAGGAAGTTTATTACTACCAAAAGAGCAATGCAAGAAATGCTAATGGGACTGCTGTAAAAAGAAGAAATAGAAAGGGAAGATGGAACATAGGCATAACAAATAAAAATGAAAACAAACAAGTATCTATCAATAATAACTTTAAATGTAAATAGATTAAATGCTCCACTCAAAAGACATAGGATAGCTGAATGGATAAGTAAACTTGACCCATATATTTGGTATCTACAAGAGACCAACCTGACAAAAAAGCACCCACAAAACTGATAGTGAAAGGGTCGAAAAAAAATTTTCAAGCAAATGGAAATGAAAAAAAAAAGGTGGAGTAGTGAGACTTTTATCTGACAAAATAGACCTCAAAGTGAAAGCCATAACAAGAGATAAGGAGGGCCATTTCATAATAAAGGGAGCAATTCAATAAGAAGATATAACTCTGATAAACATATATGCACCCAATACAGAAGCGCCCAAATACATAAAAAAAAACCAAAACAAATTTCTAGAAGATATCAAGGGAGAGATCAACAGCAATACAATCATAATATGGGACTGTAATACCTTGTTGATACCACTGAATGAATCCTCTAAACAAAAAATTAGCAAAGAAACAGCAAATCTAAATGACTCACTAGATCAGATGGAATTAATAGACATCTTCAGAACATTTCACCCCAAACCTACAGAATATACAGTCTTCTCAAGTGCCCATGGGACATTTTCAAAAATAGACCACATATTGGGACACAGGCAAAATCTCATCAAATTCAAGATAGAAATCATATCATATTTCTTTCAGATCATAATAAAATAAAATTATAAATTACTTACAACAAAAACAATGAAAAAATCAAGCACTTAGAGGATAAATAGCATGTTATTAAACAATGATTAGGTTACCAAAGAGATTAAAGAAGAAATAAAAAGCATTCTGGAAACAAATGACAATGAAAACACAACAATCCAAAATTTATGGAACACAGGGAAAGCAGTCCTGAAAGGGAAGTTTATAACATTACTGGTTTCCTAAAAATAAAACAAAAAAAAAACAAAACAAACAAACAAACAAAAAAACCCAAAAAACAACACAAGAAATACTGGTAATAAACCATGTAACTCTGCAACTTGAAGAAGTAGAAAGAGAGCAACAAGAAAATCCCAGAATGAGCAGAAAGAAGGAAATAAAGATCAGAGTGGAAATAAATGACATAAATACCAAAAATGTTTTACAAAAGATCAATGAAATAGAGAGCTGGTTCTTTCAAAGGATAAACAAGCTTGATGAATCTCTAGCCAGGCTTACCAAGACACAAAGAGAGAGGACCCAAATAAACAAAATCAGAAATGAAAGAGGTGAAGTAACAACCAACCCCAGGGACATATAAAGGATTGTAAAAAAAAAAAAAATACTACAAACAAATCTACTCCACCAAACTGAACAACCTAAGCGAAACGGACATATTCCTAGAAAAATACAATCTTCCAAACCTCAATCAGGAAGAATAAAAAAAAACCTGAATATGCCAATAAATACTGATGAAATTGAGGAACTATTAAAGAAAAACTTCCAGCAAACAAAAGCCCTGTTATGGAGTCTTCACAGGGAAGTTTTACCAAACATTCAAAGAAGAATTAAAACCTTCTCAGACTATTCCAAAAAGTTCAAGAGGAAAGCACACTTCCAAGCTCTTTCTAAGAACCCAACATTATCCTAATTTCAAAAATCAGAAAAAGACACTACGAAGAAAGAGAATTACAGGCCAATATCCTCGATGAACATAGATGCTAAAATCCTCAACAAAATTCTAGCAAATCAGATCCAGCATTACATTAGAAAGAACAAACACCATGACCAAGTGATATTTATTCCAGGTATGCAAGAGTGGTACTATATCCACATTGAATAAACATCATACATCACATAAATAAACCAGGAGACAAAAATCACATAATAATATCAATTGATGTCGAAAAACATTTGACCAAGTCCAATACCCTTTCTTGACAAAAACTCTCAGCAAAGTGGGAATAGAGGGATCATACCTCAACATAATAAAAGACTTACATGAAAAACCTATAGCCAACATCATATTCAATGGGAAAAACTAAATCCACTTTTTCTAAGAACAGGAAAAATACAGGGAAGCCCACTCTCACCACTCCTGTTTGCCATAGTACTGGAAGTCCAAGTCATAGCAATCAGACAAGAAGAAAAAATAAAAGGCATCCAAATTGGAAAAGAAGAAGTAAAACTGTCATTATTCACAAATGACATGATTTTGTACATAGAAAACCCTAAAGACTCCATAAAAACTACTAGACTTAATAAATGAATTTGGCAATGTAGCAGGATACAAAATTAACAACCAGAAATCTATGGCTTTTTTATACACCAATAATGAACTCACAGAAAGAGTAACTAAAAAAAACAATCCCATTTACAATTGCAACAAAAAGATTAAGATACCTAGGAATAAACTTAACTAATGACTTAAAAGACCTGTATTCAGAAAACTACATGACACTGAAAGAGGAGATAGAGGAAGACATAAACAAATGGAATAATATACCATGTTCATGGATTGGTAGACTCAACCTCACTAAAATGTCCATACTACCAAAGACAATCTATAGATTCAATGCAATCCCCATTAAAATGCCAATGGAATATTTCATGGACTTAGAACAAACTCTCCAAAAATCCATGTGGAATAAAAAAAGACCCCATATAGCCACAGTAATCCTGAGAAAGAAGAACAAAGTTAGAGGGATTACAATACCATATATCAAGCTATATTACAAAGCCACTGATCTCAAAACTGCCTGGTACTGGCACAAGAACAGGCATATAGTCCAATAGAACAGAACAGAGAACCCATCAATTGACCCAAGGCACTATGCTCAATTAATACTTGATAAAGGAGGCAAGAGAATACAGTGGAGTCAAGACAGTCTCATCAGTAAATGGTGTTGGGAAAACTGGACAGATACATGCAAAAAAGAGAAAGTAGACTACTGAATTACACCTTACATAAACTCAAAATTGGTAAAATACTTCAACATAAGATGGGAAGCCATAAAATAATCCATAGACAGCAAAATCTTAGAATATTTTGTAGCAATATCTTTACTACTACAGTTCTTAGGACAATGGAAACTAAGAAAAAAATAAACAAATGGGAACACATCAAAATAAAATGTTTCTGCACAGCAAAAGAACCATCAACAAAACAACAAGAGAGCCCACTGCATGGGAGAATAAATTTACCAATGTTATATCCAATAAGGTTTTAATCTCCAACATTTATAAGGAATTCATACAACTTAACAAAAGGATGAAAACAAAGCAATCGATAATGGACAAAGGATTTAAATAGACACTTTTCAATAGAGGACATACAGATGGCTAAGAGACATATGAAAAAATGCTCAAAGTCACTAATCATCTGAGAGATGCAAATCAAAATGACAATGAGGTACCATCTCACACCTGTCAGAATGGCTATCATCAACAAATGACAAGTACTGGCGGGGATGTGGAGAAAACAGAACCCTCATGCACTGCTGGTGGGAATGCAGACTGGTGCAGCCACTGTGGAGAACAGTGTGGAGCTTCCTCAAAAAATTAAAAATATAACTCCCATTTGACCCAGTAATCCCACTTCTAGAAATATATCCCAAGAAATCAGAAACACCAATCAGAAAGGATATATTCACCCCTCTGTTCATTGCCACACAATTTACAATACCTTAGATAGAAACATCCTAAGTGCCCATCAGCAGATGAGTGGAATAAAAACTGTTATGCTCTAACCGGTTTAGCTCAGTGGATAGAGTATCGGCCTGCAGAAGGTCCCAGGTTCGATTCCAGTCAAGGGCATGTACCTTGGTTTCGGGCACATCCCCAGTAGGAGGTGTGCAGGAGGCAGCTGATTAATGTTTCCCTCTCATTGATTTTTCTAACTATCCCTCTCCCTTCCTCTCTGTAAAAATCAATAAAATATATTTAAAAAATAAAATAAAAACTGTGTTACATCTATTCAATAGAATACTACACTGCTATAAAAAAGAAGGAACTGAAATAATCTAGTCAAAGAAAGATAAATATCACATGATCTCATTCATTTGTGGGATATAATGAATAGCATAAACTGATAAAAAAATAGATCCAGAGACATAGATATATCAAACAGACTGTCCAACCTCAGAAAAAATTCAGGGGAGAGGGGCTGGGGTAAGAGGGCAACCAAAAGACCTGTATGCATGCATATCCCATGAAAATAGTCAGTAGGGGGGATGATGGCATGTGCTGGGGTGTGGGAATGGCCAGGGAGAAGTCAGTGGGGGAAAAAGAGACATATGTAATACTTTAAAGGAAAAAATATTTTAAATAAAAAAAGATTACGACAGATTTTTTTAAAAAACTAAGTCTTGGCTAAGCCAATGGGAAGCACTTGATTGTAAGTCTCCTCAAAGGAGTCCTTTCCATATTCACCGTTCTTGGCAGGGAGCAGCCTCTGTGCATTGTGACCATAGCACAATCATGTTGGTAGATTTCAAATGCAATAACTGAGGCCACCAGTCAATTACATTTTCGTCAGCAATGGATCTGAGTGGTGCATTTTCATGTCTGCCATAGCCTAACACTTACTCCATGCAGATTTACTTCTGTACACTTATTTGGGGAGAAGTTCTTCCACAGTTCCCATGGGTCTGTCCTGCTTAAGGCAAACTTAAAAGAGAGAAATTTGAGGAATGAATTAAAGCCCTAGTCACTGTACTTGATCTTGTCTACCACTAGTACTCATCCCTTTCTTTCTCCCTTGCCCTCACTATCACCTCAGCATATCTTGATTACTTACCTGATGTTGTGACCAAAAGCTTCATTACTGAGAGTCTGAATCTTTGATGATCATAGTTTTCTCAGGGGACTGAAGGGTTCCAGGTTCAATTTTGGTCTATGGCCTCGGTTGCAGGCTAGATCCCCTGCACTGGTCGGGCCACCTGAGGGAGGCAACCAATCAATGTGTCTCTCTCACAATGATGTTTCTTTCTCTCTGTCTCTCCCTCTCCCTTCCACTATCTCTAAAAATCAGTGGAAAAATATCCTCAGGTGAGGATTAACTACAACAATGAAAACTCCCAAAACAAAAAGGAGCATATGCTATGGAGACAATAATTATTACATTTTTGAGTTTTTAGAGCAATTTTATAAAATAATACAACTTTATTTTTATAAGATACTAGAGGCCCGGTGAACAAAATTTGTGCACTTGGGGAGAGGGGTCAATCAGCTTGGCCTGTGCCCTCTTGCAGTCCAGGAGCTCTCGGGGGATGTCCGACTGACGCAGAGGCAGGAGAGGCTCTGGCTGCAATTGCCAGCCATGAGCCTGGCTTCTGGCTGAGCAGTGCTCCCCCTGTGGGAGGGCAGTGACCACCAGGGGGCAGCTCCTGCATTGAAAGTCTGCCCCCTGGTGGTCAGTGTTAGTCATAGCAACCAGTTGTTCTGCTGCCAGGCTGAAACCAGCTCTCCAACATCCTCTGAGGGGTCCCCAATGGTGAGAGGGCCCAGGCCAGGTTGAGGGACCCCACCTATACACGATTGGGGCTGGGAAGGGATGTGGGAGGTTGGTCAGCTGGGGAGGGACTGTGGGAGGGCTGCAGAGCATGTCCAGCCTGTTTCACTCAATCCCAATTGGCTGGACACCAGCAGCAAGCTAACTTACTGGTCAGAGTATCTGCCTCCTAGTGGTCAGTGCGTGTCATAGGGACTGGTTGACCTGTCGACTGTCTGACCCCTGGTGGTCAGGGCACATCATAGCAAACAGTTGAGTGGCCTTAGCATATCATTAGCATATTATACTTTGATTGGTTGAACAGCCAACTAGATGACCTCACACTTAGCATATTAGGCTTTTATTATATAGGATAAATAATACAAATACAAATTATAAGTTGTATAATTATAATTATTCAGAAATATATAATATACTAGAGGCCAGTGCATGGAATTCTTGCACTGGGGGGGAGGTGTCCCTCAGCCCAGCCTGCACCTTCTTCAATCTGGGACCCCTCAGGGGATGTCCTACTAAACCTGAAGTCAGACATCCCTCTCACAATCTGGGACTGCTAGTTCCCAACCACTCACCTGCCTGCCTCATTGCCCCTAACCGCTTCTGTCTGCCAGCCTGATCACCCCCTAACCACTCCCCTGCCAGCCTGTTCGATGCCTAACTACTCCCCTGCCAGCTCAATTGCCCCCAACTTCCCTCCCCTGCCAGCCCAGTCGCTCCCAAGTACCCTCCCCTGCCTGCCCGGTCGCCCCAAACTGCCCTCCCCTGCCGGCCTGGTCACCCCTAACTACCCTCTCCTGCTGGCTGGTCACCCCTAACTGCAAACCCCTGTAGGCCTGGTTCACCCCCAGCTGCCCTTCCCTGCAGGTCTGATCACGCACAACTGCCCTCCTCTGCCAGTCATGTTATGGCTTTGGGCGGCGCCATATTCGAGTGCGTGGCAATCAACTAGCATATTCCTCCATATTGGCTGTGGGTGCCGCCATCTTTGAGGGCGGGGTAGTCAAGTAACATATTCTCTCCTTATTGGCTGTTGGCACAGCCAACTTTGAGACAGCGTGAGGGTCAATTAGCATATCACCTCATTATTAGATAGGATATTTGATATATATTTAACATGATATATAAATATATCATAAATATGTGACATATGAATATATTCAATGTATAATACAATAAACTCACAATAAATATGTAATTCACATGACTATATCACATCTTTATTGTGTTAAATATGTATTAATAAACATTGAATATATTAATAAATATATTGACATTTGATATTACTGTAGTTAATATTAAAAGTATTGATAAATTTTTATATCAATATACAATACTAAATAATGAGAATACTAATGTTTATATATATGTGTGTGTGTCTTATTGTCAATAAACAAATTTTCCTGTACAAAATTTTTATGATGCTTTTTCCATCTTCTCCCCTCAGTAGGACAACAGCACAAAACTTAGTGTTTACTTCATTTTTTCTGTATTGATTAAGTATTACATATGTGTCCTTATCCACCCATTGCCCCCTAAACTCCCTGCTCATGCTGTAATCCCCCTAGTGTCTGTGTCCATTGGTTATGCTTATATGCATGTATACAAGTCCTTTGGTTGATCTTTCCCCCTTACCCCTCCCCTCCCCTGCCTTCTTTCTGAGGTTTGACAATCAGATCGATCCTTCTCTGTCTCCTGATCTGTTTTTGTTCATCAGTTTATGCTGTTCATTATATTTCATAAGTGAGAGATATAATCTGATATTTATCTTTCTCTGACTGGCTTATTTCAGTTAGCATAATGCTCTCCAGGTCCATCCATGTTGTTGCAAATGGTAAGAACTCGTTCTTTATTACTGCAGCGTAGTATTCCATTGTGCAAATGTACCACAGTTTTTTAATCCACTCATCTGCTGATGGTCACTTAGGCTGTTTCCAAATCTTAGCTATTGTAAATTGTGCTGCTATGAACATAGGGGTGCATATACCTTTCTGATTGGTGTTTATGATTTCTTGGGACATATTTCTACAAGTGGTCAAATGAAAGTTCCCTTTTTAATTTTTTGAGGAAACTCCATACTGTTTTCCACAGTGGGTGCACCAGTCTGCATTCCCACCAGCAGTGAAAGAGGGTTCCTTTTCCTCTACATCCTATCCCGCACTTACTGTTTGTTGACTTATTGATGATAGCCATTCTGACAGGTGTGAGATGGTACCTCATTGTTGTTTTTATTTGCATCTCCCAGATGATTAGTGACTTTGAGCATGTTTTCATATGTTTCTTGGCCTTCTGTATGTCCTCTTTTGAAAAGTACTTATTTAGATCTGTTGTCCATTTTTGGATTGGGTTGTTTATCTTCCTCTCCCTAGATGTCCCACAAGGAAGAAACAATATAAAAGCGGCTGCCGGGTGGCTCCTGACAACCAGGATGAATGTCAGTGGGACGGATCCAGATCCTGGACAGGCAAGGGTATCCTACCACCCTCCCAGTTGCATTTATTTGTCCAATTTTCCCAACACAATTTAAAGAGATTGTCTTGACTCCATTGTATGCTCTTGCCTCCTTTTCAAATATTAATTGAGCATAGTGGTTTAGGTCAATTTCTGGGTTTTCTATCCTATTCTATTGGTCTATATATCTGCTCTTGTGCCAGTATCAGGCAGTTTTGAGAATAGTGGCTTAGTAATACAGCTTAATATTTGGTATTGAGATCCCTCCAACTTTGTCCTTCTTTCTCAGGATTGCTGCAGCTATTCGTTTTTTGTTGTTTTTTTGTTTTGTTTTGTTTTATTTTTGTTTGTTTTTTTATTCTAGATGAATATTTGGAGAGTTCTTAACTTTTACATTTTTACATGTTATTTGTCTTGCATGTAGATTAGGGTTATTGATATTTCCTCACATTATTCATCTGCGAAACAATTAGGAATTATAAGAAAACTAGGGGCCCGGTGCACGAAATTCGTGCACTTGGTGTGTGTGTGGGGAGAGTGTCCCTCAGCCCAGACTGCCCCCTCTCACATCCTGGGAGCCCTCAGGCATTGACCCCCATCACCCTCCAATCGCAGGATCGGCCCCTTGCCCAGGCCTGACGCCTCTGACAGAGGCATCAGGCCTGGGCAGAGGACCCTCATTTCCCCCCATCACTGGTTCTGCCCCCAGCCCAGGCCTGATGCCTCTGGCCCAGGCATTAGGCCTGGGCAGGGCACCCCCACACCCCTCCGATTGAT
>NW_006291085.1:47077-47321 GCF_000327345.1 Myotis davidii
TGCAGCCCGGGACCCCTCCCTCCTTACCGCTCACCTGCTTGCTGCTTCCTACCGCTCGTCTTGCTGCTCCTTAGTGCTGCTGAAAAGGCTCCTGCCACTGCCGCTGCACTTGCCAGCTGTGAGCCCGGCTTCTGACTGAATATCAAAATTTTTGTGAAATAAACTTATTTTTAAGATTACTTTGAAACATCAGTAGTAACTAGAAGATATACTATTATTTTACACACACATACATATATATATA
>NW_006291085.1:47999-48578 GCF_000327345.1 Myotis davidii
AAGAGAAACATCCATGTGACAGAGTAATACCAGTAGGCTGTCTCTGCACCTCCTGACCCACTGGGATCTAACCTAAACCTAACTATGTGCCCTAACCTAGAATCCAACAGGAAATCCTTTGGTGTACAGATTGAGACTCTGACCAATTGAGCCACCTGGCCAGGGCAGATCTGAAAAAAAAATGTTAAGTGTATCTCCAGGTCCTGTTCAGTGTGGATCAGTAGTTAGAGTGTCCTCCCATGCACCAAAAGGGTAATAAATTCTATTCCAGGTGAGGGCACATACACAGGTTGTGGGTTCCATCCCTGTCAGAATGCTTGTGGAACTTTCTCCCTTCCTCTCTCTCTAGAATCAATGAAAAAAACATATCCTTAGGGGAGGACTTAAAAATAAAAATAAAAACATGCTGATTTGGTTGAGTGGATAGTGCTTTTGTAGGTGGACTGAAGGGTGCCCGGTTGGATTCCAATCAAAGGCATGTACCTGGGTTGCTGGCTCAATCCAGGCCCTGGTCGGGGATTCAGCAAGAGGCAACCAATTGATGTCTCTCACATTAGTTTCTTTCTTTCTCCCTCTCGT
>NW_006291085.1:48749-53026 GCF_000327345.1 Myotis davidii
TTCTAACTTTTTTAGCAACTCTGCAAACCAGAGGTTTATTTTTTATTTTAATTTTTATTGATTGGTTATTTTAGAAGAAGGGAGCGAGAGAAACACCAGTGTGCTGTTCCACTTATTATGTTCTCTTTGGTTGCTTCTTGTCTGTGCCCTGACCAGGATCCAACCGGCAACCTTGCTGTATCAGGAGGAGGTTCTAACCCACTGTGCTGCGCACTGCCTGTTAAGGCCCCTCAACAAAACCCCTCTGGCTGCTCTGACCCCTGTTGTGGGTCAGAGCTCCTGTTCTACATAAAAGGTTTGGGTTCCATTCTGCCAGGGCACCTACTTAGGTTTCGGGTTTGATCCCCAGTCAGAGCTGACTGCTGCTCAGGAAGTTACTGAGGATGGTGTGCTCTAGTCATTCTGTGGGGAGCTGGGGTTCCATTGCCAACCTGGCTGACTCTGATCCCCGCTACCCCGGCTCCTACATCAAGGATGACTTCAACTACGGCAGCTGCGTGGCCTCCACCAGTGTACACATCTACATGGGTAGGTCACCCTCTCCGTGGCTCGCCAGGTATTGCTGCACAGTCGCCCCAGAGACAGACTTCTGGACTCCCAGGGAGATCAGGGTCAGAGGGAAAGCACTTCACCTGGAGCAGAGCACCCATCCTGTGCAGGGCTCGCAGGGTTTGTGTCTCTGATCCTGCCCTCAGCAGCCCCAGCACCAAGGTGGTGGGCCTTGGGGCTGCTGGGTGCTGGGCCCCCCTGCACGTTTGTGTCTCTGATCCTGGCCCCAGAAGCCCCAGCACTGTGGTGGTGGGGCTTGGTGCTGCTGAGTTCAGGGCCCCCTGAGTGTTTGTGTCTCTGATCTGGCCCCTAGCAGCCCCAGAGCCATAGTGGCAGGGCTTGGGTCTGCTGGGTGCCGGGGCTGCTGGGTGCCAGTCTTTGGGTTTCTGTCTCTGATCCCCCCAGCAACCCCAGCACCACGATGGCGGGGCTTGGAGCTGCTGAGTGCTGGGGCTGTGGGTTTGTGTCTCTGATCCTGCCCCCAGCAGACCCAGCACCATAGTGGCGGGGCTTGGTTCTGCTGGGTACAGGGCCCTCCTGTGTGTTTGTGTCTATCATCCAGCCTCCAGCAAGCCCAGCACTGTGGTGGCTGGCCTTGGGTCTTCTGGGTGCTGGGCCTGTGGGTTTGTGTCTCTGATACCCCTAGCAGCCCCAGCACCAAGGTGGTGGGCCTTGGGGCTATTGGGTACAGGGCCTCCCTATGTGTTTGTGTCTTCTATCAGGCCCCCAGCAGCCCCAGCGCTGAGGTTGTTGGCCTTGGGGCTGCTGAGTGCCAGGCCTGCAGGTTTGTGTCTCTGATTTTTCCCCAAGCATCCCCAGCTCCGTGATGGCGGGGTTTGGGGCTGCTGGGTGCCAGGCCTGCGGGTTTGTGTCTCTGATCAAGCCCCCAGCAGCTCCAGAACCACCTCAGCGGGGCTTGGAGCTTCTGGGTGCCGGGCTCCCCTGCATGTTTGTGTCTCCAATCTGGCCCCCAGCAGCCCCAGCACCGAGGTGGCGGGCCTTGGGGCTGTTAGGGCCTGACGGGAGACAAAAACACACAGGGCTTCCATCAGGTTTTGCTGCTCCGGCCCGAGAGCTGTCAGGCTTTGCTCGGCTACTTGGAACCTACGTATGCAAATTAACTGCCAACTTTGTTGGGTTAATTTGCATACTCTCCTGATTGGCTGGTTAGTGTAGCAAAGGTATGGTCAATTTACATGTTCATCTATTATTAGGTAAGATATATCTATCTATATCTATCTATATATATAGTGGTCTTTTATTATATTTGAATCACTGTTCTTATTTGCTTTTCCTGGGAATATGGATTATGAAATCTTGAGTAAAAAACACTTCACTGTACAAAAAATTTTATGAATTATTCAGTATGTCTTTTTTCATCTTTGTAATTTCAAATATATGTGTACATATTATAGGTATTATAAATATACTAGAGGCCTGTTGCACAAAAAGATTCATGCAATAGGCCTTCCCTTCCGCTGGCTGCCTGCACCAGTTTTCCTCTGGCACCCGGGACCCAGGCCTTCGCTTCGGATGGAGCTGCCTTCAAGACTTCGCTGTCCTGGGTTGGGTCGCACAAGGGACGCCCAGGAGGGCCAGCTGATCATTGCTGGCACACACGGCCACCCCAGGTCAGGTTGCACATGGGACACCCACCGTCCTGGTCACAGATAGCAGGCCCGGATGGCAGCAGGGCAGGCAGGATGGTGCTGTCCCGCCCTGCCTGCTGTATGCAAATTAGCCGCCATCTTTGTTGGTGGTTAATTTGGATATCGCGCTGATTAGCCAATGGGAGGCATAGTGAAGGTATGGTCAATTACCATGTTTGTCTATTATTAAATAGGATACTTATATGTATTTGACTGTAATGTCCACAATAATCTAATGTCTGTATAATGTGGCAGATCATTAACTATATCCTGTACAATAATATCCTTGGAATTCATTGCTACCATTAACTTGTTATGCAAATTGTAATTTATTGTTAATTATATACTTTATTTACACTCAATGTTTTCCACCTCATGTTTGAGTGACAGGACATAAATATTTTAAAAACCAAAATGTTACTATTAGTCAATTTTTGGAATGTGGTAGTTGGGTTGTCTTTTTTATGAGACTTCAGAACATGGATTATTTAACTTCCATTACATATAAACTTAGTTGAAAAGTATATCACTTGCTTTTATCTTTATCACAGTATTTAATTAAATATTACCTCTTAGTTCTTTTAAATGTTGTAGATATAATTGTTTAATTGTCCATAAAATCATAGGCAACTGAAGTTTTCTCTTAGAAAACTATTTGATATCCAGCTGTCAAGAATAGTCGAATGTCTTATTTCCTGACTCTTGGTGTTTCCACTAACACATAATCAGATTTCCCCCAACTCTAAGGCTGTTTGAAGTTTGGATGCCAGGAACAGCTTTGAATTCCAGAAGGCTTTTATAGGATTCTCCCACCAGGAAGGGTTTTGGGAAGTAGTTGAACAGGGGCATAGGTTTGAAATAGGGAGGTAACACGATACTAAAAGTCTTCAATAAGACATAAAAAATGCCCCAAGGCGGAAAAAAAACCCAAAAAACAAATCCCTCACACATTTAAATTTAATAGAATATTAAAAATCTTGAAATAAAATAGACATTGCATGTAAACCAGATTACATGTGGTAACTGACATATTCAGCCACAAATTACAATTGGTATCTCCACACAGTATTAATTCTATAGAAATATTTGGTAAGACTTTAGGAAATCTTTATGGTATAGAAAGTATAAATAGTAAGTACTAAAGAAAAAGTGAGCCTTTATTTCCTCTATATTTTAAGCACTTTCTTTAAATCAAGGAGATTCTCACCTTCAAATGCTGTGTTATTTGCATTTTTATGGTGAAATCCTGCCATCTTGTGGCTAGTTCATCTATCACACCTTCCCTTTTCCTCTGGGATAGCTTTTTTTATATGATGTTTGAGTATTTGGGGCCAGAAATTATATATATATGATGGGGTCATTGCTTTAATTAAATAACAAAAATTTAAGCATATTAATTCAAAATAGAATGAAAATACCACATTTTTCCATGTATAAGTCGCCTCCCATTTTTCCAACCCCAAATTAAAAAATCAATATTTTAAACATAAAACAGAACACATTTTTATTTAGTAATTACCGCAGGTAACGTTTACATATCAGTATTATGATATTATGAAGTGTAAATATTTCTCTCTTTTCCACATCCAGCACAGCTACAGAGTGGTCCAGTTACTGAGTAGGGGCTACTAGGGATTGAGAAAGTGAATGAAAGAGACAGACACAGAAATAGAAGGAAAAAGCTGGGGCTGGGTGGGACAGCTGTCCTCTGATGGAGAGACAGTGACCCAGAGCCAATACAACACGTTTATTTTATACAGCAAAAACCAGGAAGTTTTACTAATGGTCAAGACAAAGGAGATTGTGGGCACGAGTCATATTCATTCCTGGTGCTTGGCTGGATTTAGATAATGAAACCCACCCCCTGGTGCCTGGGCTGAAGGTCAGGCCGACAACACTCCTGCCTCTGGCAAGGTGTGTTTCCAGGATATGGCTCTTCCAATGCCACTGGATTCAGCTGACAATAATTAAAGACATCCCCATGTGCCTCCCCAGGTGCTTTCTACAATGAAGCATATCACTTTATTCAGCCTCTGTTGCATCACTGCTCTCTTCTTCATCACTATTAGTTTCAGACAT
>NW_006291085.1:53038-54564 GCF_000327345.1 Myotis davidii
TCATCACTATTAGTTTCAGACATATTACTTTCTTCAATTTCTATTGTATCACTGCTGTCTTCTGAGTCACTGTCTATATATGTGAGATCATCCTAATAAACTAGTGGCATTTTCTGAGCTAACTTTGTATTCTATGGCCAATCCTTCTCTCCTCATGAAATTGAAGCACAATTTTGCCTTTCCTGTAAAATCAACAATGTTCATTTTGCTTGCAAATATTCTTGCCTGACATTAATTAAGTTTGGTTGACACACATAAGCCACTCTGATGCTGCTCCATAATCCAAGTCTTAAGCCTCTGCTCCAAGTTTGTCCATTTTGCTGGTTTTCTTCTTAAGGCCCTCTTCTTTTTTTGGCATCTTAAGGGGTTGTTCTTCCTGTTTTCTTCACTGTCTGATCATTCACTCAGTGGTAGGAGGTCCAAATTGTCTCTCGGAAGCTCTATTTCCATGCTCTTTGACATAGCTGATTACATTCAGTTTGAATTTTGCAGAGTAAGACAATCACTTACCGGTATTTTTATTTTTAATTTTTTAACATCTTTATGGGCTCAGAACACTCAGGTCCCTTTGCATCTGCTCACTCTCCACCTCCACTTCCAATTATGGCATCAGCTGACATCAGTGACAATAAGGCTCATGATTGGAGGAAGCCTGTTTGACAAGGTATGGGCAGCTACACACCCCTGTGGAGCTCCCTCCTTGGCTGACTTCTATGTATAATGTGCCCTTCGATTTTTAGTCTAATGATTTTTAGAAAAAAATATAGTGTCTTATACATAGAAAAATACAGTAAATTTACTATTATTGTCACTTAAGGGAACTTTAATCTGTATCTTCTGGAGCTCTTAGAGAATTTCCCTTTGTGTGGGCATATTATTAAAGCTACAAATTTGACTCTAAGTGATTTTTTTAAATGTTTGTAGCTGCTCTGAAAGTCACCATAAGCTACCAAAATGTCCATATATTAGTATGTAATTTGGGAACTATTTCTAATGCATATCTCATTTTAAACAATAGGGGGCATTATGATGTCATGTTTTGGTTTTCTCTATAAAGGGAAGTGTTTTATGTCATAGTAAAAATCTTGAGTTTTCTTTTTGATAGAACAGCTCTTTCAGTTCAAAAGCACTGGCAATGAATATGAGCTTCATTATATACCCTTGAGGAATATAATTTCTTAAGAGAAAATATTATACTAGTTTATCACAATTTCAATATAGGCACACATTTCTAAATTTATATAAAATCCCACCAATTTAATCCAATATGATAGTTTTAAAATATAAATGCTTCCTTATTAAACTGAGAAATGTTGCCATTTCAAGTGTCTTTAAATTATTTTTTCATTATGTATTTTTTAATTTCTTTATTGATTAAGTTATTACATATGTGTCCTTATACCCACATTACTCCCCATCCCCCCCACTTATGCCCTCACCCCCCTTTGTCTGTGTCCCTTGGTTAGGTCTATATGCTTCCATATAAGTCCTTTGGTTGGTCTCTTCCCCTTACCCCCACGATCCCC
>NW_006291085.1:54587-71010 GCF_000327345.1 Myotis davidii
CCCCTCATTAACCCCCCAACATCCCTCAACCCTCTGTTGTCTGTGTCCATTGGTTAGGCTCCAACCCCCCAACTCATGCCCTTCGGTTGATCTCTCCCCCTTATCCCACCCTCCCCTACCTTCCCTCTGAGGTTTGATGGTCTGATCGATGCTTCTCTGTCTCTGGATCTGGTTTTGTTCATCAGTTTATGCTGTCCATTATATTCCATAAATGAGTGAGATCATGTGATATTTATCTTTTTCTGACTGGCTTATTTCAGTTAGCATAAGGCTCTCCAGTTCCATCTATGCTGTTGCAAATGGCCATAATTCCTTCTTTTTTATTGCAGCATAATATTCCATTGTGTAGATGTACACAGTTTTTTAATCCACTCATCTGCTGATGGGCACTTAGGCTATTTCCAAATCTTAGCTATGGTGAATTGTGCTGCTATGAAGATAGGGGTGCATATATCCTTTCTAATTGGTGTTTCTAGTTTCTTGGGATATATACCTAGAAGTGGGATCATTATTTATTATCATGAACTCAAACTTTTTTCAAAGTTAAACTTTATATAAGGTAAAAAAAATCATGAAACTATGTTCTCAGTATTATAAAATTTTGAAATATTTAGATAATTTGGGTGTGAATTGTTAAAACAAAAATACTCTCAAAGTTAATGATTTTCTAAAGTTAAGTATGGTGTTTTTTAAATATATACCATTTGGGTAGTTTATCTTTTCAAAGTTTACATAGTTTTAGACTGAATATAGAATGAAACAAGGTTCAGTAAATTAAATGCTTAAATTCAAAATTCTAAGTTTTGGATGGGAGAATATATATATTTTTCAATAGAAAGCATCTCTTTTATGTTTCATGAAGCAGATATATGAAAAAAAAGATAAAACAGCTTTTCTAAGACCATTATTTCTGTTTCCATTCAAAATTGTATAAAAATTGTCAATACTTTATTTTGAATTGTATTGAATGTACTGAAATCACACACACACACACACACACACACACACACACACACACACACATTACATAACTACATTATTTTACCTTTTTATAAAAATTAAAACATTAAATAGTTTTAAAAGTCTAAACTCAACTTTTAATTTGCTTCCCCAATATCAGTTTCCTTTATCAGGTAAAGATAATAATCATTGTGAATTTATTATACATACTGTATTTTTAATGATTCAGGTAAAGGTGATTATGGTATCTTTTCTTGAGGCATATTTCTAGACATTACGAGCCATATTGAACAAAAATTGTGTACTCTTTAAAAATTTTATGGTGATAGGTCTAAATTAGTCATAGTGAGGGTATTTATACCATAGAAATCAGCAAATTCCACAAAACTGGGATTTATTTCTTTCCCCAGAAATTATGAGTCCAATGGGTGTTTATTTACCTGGGACCACTAGTGGCATTTTGGTTACAAGTCTTCTTGCACAAGGTTTTCCTACATATTGCAGAAGATTTAATGTTTTTGGCCACTACAATCACTAGAGGGATTACTAAACAATATGTGTCAGGTAAATAATGAAGGATCAATGAAGCAATAAGTTCCAAGGGCAGAATTAGATACAAAAATAACATAACAAGTTACTCTTAGAAAACACAAATTAGGTTTAATTGACAAAGGGATTTAATTATCATCATTTACTTCTTGGTCACATTGTAAGTCTGCTCATAGGGCCAGAATGTGGAGAGATATAAAACAAGGAAACCAATTAGGAAGCTGCAGCATATGTTTGCTATTTTTCCTATCAATAGCACTCCTTCTTCTTCTTGCAGCATTACACTTCAAGTGTCCTCTAGTTTCTAGAGCTATGCTGCCCAGTATGATAGCCACTCTCCACATATGGCATTGAGTACTCAACAAGAAGCTAATGCAATTGAGGAACTAACTTTTTAATTGAATTTATCATATTAAAATGTAAAATATGCACTGGATTTTGAAAACTTAAAACATGCAAAATATTTTACTAATAACTATTTTGATAAGATGTTGAAATGACAATATTCTGGATATATTGGGTAATTTATCTATACTAATAAAAGGGTAATATGCATTTAGGGGCGATCGGGCAGACAGGCAGATGAGTGGTTAGGTGCCAGCAGTCCCAGATTGCAAAAGGGATATCGGACTGCCGATTTAAACCAGCAGTTGGACATCGCCTGAGGGGTCCCAGATTGGAGAGGGTGCAGGCCGGACTGAGGGATACCCCCACCCTCGTGCATGAATTTAATGCACCAGGCCACTAGTATTATTTTATATATTATAATGAATTTATTAAATTCACTGATTTCTACATTTTAATATGTGGCTACTAGAACATTTTAAATGATGTATGGAGCTCCCACATTACATCCATCAGACAGTGCTGCTCTAGGTACTGAACTTGCACAGTTCTGAGGAGCTGATTCCACAGGATAGCAGTGATTTAGGCCTGGCCAATCAGAACACAGTGACTCATCTTTTTAGGGACAATTACATGGTCAATTTCAACCAAAGAGAGGAAGGCACAGGATCTTAGCTCCAACTGCTGGGAAAGAATGGTTCTCTTTTTTTGATGGACCTAAAGCTGTCAGTGAGAAGCATGGAACTGGTAGCAGACATAGTATCTCCTTAAAGGAAATGCAGAGTTGGAAATGACACCAACACTAAAATGAAAAGCCAAGAAGTGAGATAAATAGACTCTGAAAACTAGAAATTTTGAATTACTTTGAGCAGTATAGACCTTTTATGGCTCAAGCCTGTTTGGATTAAGATTTTCTGATACTTTCAAAACAAAAATTCCTTGTGGCCGCAGAGGCAGGAGATTCTCAAAGGCTGAGGCCTCAGCAGCAGCAACAGTGATGGAGAACACCCCACCTAAGACACACTGAAGTGAGTAGGGTCCTGCTTTGACTTACAAAATACAAGTAGAGATAAGGAAGTTGAGAGTATAAAACACAGCCTAACCCTGAACTGTGTTAAGTGAAAAATACAAATTTGAAACTTAGCATTTTCTAAGTAATAACATGCTAAGTTCAAATCCTCAATAACCTGGTTGCCAGTATTTAAAAGTGACTCTTCCAAGTTTACTATGTGACCTTCAATTTAGTTTTTATTTTAAATGTTAGTGTATAAGCAGTAAGATTAGATATTATGTTATGTATTTTAGCCTGTAAACTAGAAATAGATTGACATACATGAAAATATTACAGCTTTCTATCATCAACCAACAAATCTCTTCTCCTCTTACAAAAGAGACCCACATCTATGGCTTAATCACTATGCGCAACTATTGCACACTAGCTCTGAGTTGTGAAAGCTTTTATCTTTTTAGTCAAGTGCTTTCTGACATGCAAACTTTTACAAAGGGTCATGTTTTTATTTTTGGTTGGTCATAATTTATTTTTTGATATTTGGTTTCAACTAAATATTGATTCCTCAATAATCTTAAATATTTCAACTTTGAAATCTACTTTTTAAATTATGAAGGTGACATGAAAAATATATTTAATACTGTATTTAGTTTAGCTTTTTACTTCTGTCCTCCAGTTTACTTAAGATACTGAAATATTTTCTAAAATGTTTCATCCTCTTCACCTGCTACCTTGGTAGGCTTCAAAAGAGCTGGTCACTGGGAAGAACACAGAAAAGTTGAAAACCATTTTACTTAATAATGGATAACTGAAATAATATGAACTTTCTTATTAATATAAAAATTTCTCAGAGGGCCCTAAAATGATATTGAAAAAACAAGCCTCCAATAACATCCTGGTTATATTTAATTCAAATACAAGTGATTGAACAAGTAGAAATAGTTTAGTGTTCCTGACACCAACAAAAACATTACCTACTGGAAGGAAGAATAATATGTTTTCTAATTGTATAATAGTGGAAGGATACTTGCATAATTGCAGGGCTACAGTGACAGCTGCTTACTATGTCCGCTATCATGCACTGCAGGTGGTAATTTACCCATGGCCTTCTCATTTATTTGAATAGAAAACAGTAGGGAGTAGCTCTTATGCATCTCATGCAATTGCAGATATTTTAGGCAACTATCATTGAAGATTTTTCATTTTAATATTGTGTAAAACTATGGCTTATTTTTTTATATTGGACTCTCCTACCCAACAGACTCTTTTAAGTACTATGCCTAGAGTTTTTGTCTTCTTACTTTTCTCTGAAGTTATTATTTTTATATTCCAAGGTATATGTGAAAGACAAAAATAACAGCAACAAAATTTCATTAAGATATGAACCTAATGAGAATATTGGATCAACTTTGTCTTTTTATTAACATTTCTAAATGTAGTTAAGTACAATAGCATAAAAAAACTGGAAAGCAAATATATTTTGAGTTCAGAAAGCTTGTCTATATATATAAAAGGCTACCCAGAACCAGAAAGGAGGGAGCCTGATTCCTCATGGGGCTGCACACTCCACCTTCGGCCGTGGGTTTGTTGAGAAAGGGCAAATAACGATATTAAAATATTTCTTCTAATTAATTTCCTTTCAATGTGCACAAATCCGTGCACAGGGCCACTAGTATTCATAAAATTACTTTTAGTAGTCATTTTACTTGAAAATATTTTCAAAAGGCATTTAGTGTTCACTTACAAGGACATTCCTAGTTCTCTAATCTCAAATGTATAGAAGAGAGGCGAAGACCAGAAAATAAATGAAATGGTTCTTGCATAATGGAAGCTACTAGCTTAAGATTCCAATGCCAAAGCCATACGTGGTTTTCAGGAGAGGCCCTCCACTTTTGAACTGAAACTCTTTTCTCTTACATAGCACACCATTCTTATAAACAAACACATTTTTAAAAAACCCAAGTAAACACACAGCTTTATTTACTAATACAGAGACAATTGGAAACATCAAAGGAGAAAAGACTAGACAGGAGAATAAAGGTTGGTCATTATGGACACAACTCACATTTCAATTGCTGTCCACAGACTTCCTAAATCTTCAAGGTTGGAATTAATCACCGCATCCTCTGGGCTCCTAGAACATTTTTAAAAAGAAATTAAGATTAGGTTTTGGGACATTCCACCCTGGTGACCTTCTGTACCTGGCCCACTGTCCTTGCTCTGCTCATGTCTATCTAAGTGCCTACAACAAACCTAGGTCCAGTCTAACCCCACCAGTCTAACACCTGGTGCTGTTTCCTCTGCCTATAACAGTTCTGGAGGCTAAGAAGTCCAAAACTGAGGTGCTGTCTTACTGGATTCCTGGTGAGAGTTGACTTCCTTACTTGCAGAAAACTCTTCTTGCTGTGTACTCACATGGAGAGCAAGATAGAGCTCTAAACATGAAGATATTTTTCTCAAGTATTTACTGTCAGAACCTGGTCAAACTTCTGGAGGAAAATTCAACAAAAGGTTCCAGTCCAGCATCTACTGGTCTCATTAGAACATAAAGTCAGTTTTTCAAAATGGTGGCCCAAAAGGCAGAAGTTTCATGTACCTCTTCCTGGGGCAAGGCTGGAAAAGCAACTAAATTGGAGGACATCCACCTGAAATTAATAAATTAGACACAGCTAAGGAGACAACTTTCAATAAGGAAGGGCAGAGGATGCCTAGAGAATGCACTTGCCAGCCATAACCCACATGGAACCACCACTGTGACCTGGCAGTGTGTGGCACAGTACCTCAGGCAGGCTCCCAGATGAGGTATCCAGAGTGATTTCCAGCACCAGGCCTCCTCACCAGCCCAACAGGACCCAGTATCCCACAGTTAGTGCAAGCCAGGGGGACCCCAGAGCCCCACCCCCATCCCAGGCTTCAGAACCATGCTGCCAGTCTGACCCAGAGCCACACAGTGCCAACTCCACCTCAAGCCCTGGGATGTGCTGCCATGCCGAACTGGAGTAACCCAGCACACCCCACTTTAAGCCACAAGAGATCACGGACTGGGTGAGACAGAACAACCTGTTCCTACTTCACCCAGGGCCCCTGTATGGGCAACCTGGAGCAACCCAGCATGTACCTCACTTGGGCCACAGGAGAGCCTAGATTGTGCAACCCAGAAACCCACCCCTGCTCCAACCAGGGAGAGTTGAATTGGAGAAACTCAGTAAGTGCCCCACTCCAGGCCATAATAGAGCTCTGACTGTGTGACCAAGAGCAACCTGCACCCACTCCACCCTGGTCCCTAGGACAGTCCTGCTGGGGCTACCTGGAGAAATCCAGCATGCTCCCAATTCTGGGCCTCAGGATAGCACTTCCAGGGTTACCTGAAGCAATATGGTGTGCCCAGCCAGGGGCCACAGGACTGTGTAGCATATGTGCTTTCAGAGAGACCTAGGGCACTACCTGGCTATGGGTGCCAGGGCTACACAGCAACTGCATGCCAGAGGGATCTGAATCCTCACAGGGATTCACACACCAGAGGAACTGTAAACACACAACCACCACACCGAGCATTTGAAGTGGGCAAATGAAAGACCGGATCAGTGGGAGGAGATACAACTCAGAATAGAGACAATAAAGGCAGGAGTATCAAGGGAGACCCAATCTCTGGGCTAAAGACTTCTGGACCATTGGCCTGATAGGGCCTTCAACTTCTCAAATCCCAAGCAGGGTGCACTGGGTCAGAAAGAAAAAATAAAAATGGGGAGTCAAAGAAACAACCCCCCTTTCTTTCTAGGGGAAGAAAGGGAGGAATCTCTGGAAAAGGAACTAAGTGAAATGGAGGCAAGCAATATGTCAGAGAAAGAATTCAGAGTAAGGGTCATAAAGTTCCTAAACTGGCTGGATGAGAATTTCAACAACATATGTAAGAATCAAGGAGAAATGAAGAATTATATAGCTGAAATAAAAAAATCAAAGGTTTCAACAGTAGACTAGAAGAAGCAGAGGAACAAATCAGCAAATTAGAAGACAGGGTAGACAAAACACCCAATCTGAACAGCATTTGGAAAATAAAAATTAAAAAAAAACTGGAGGAGAGTTCAAGGGAGCTTTGGGAAAACATGAAATGAAGCAACATCCCCATTATAGGGGTGCGAGAAGGTCAAGAGGAGGAACAAGGAATAGAAAACCTATTTGAAGAAATAATGACAGAAAACTTCCCTGATTTGGGGAAGAAAAAAGCCACACCAGCACATATAGTCCCAAACAAGATGAACCCAAAAAGACCTACACCAAGACGTCATAATTACAATGGCAAATGTTAATGACAAAGAAAGAATCATAAGGGTTGCTAGAGAAAGACAGAAAATCACCTACAAGGGATCTCCCATTAGACTATCAACTGAGTTCTCAACAGAAACACATCAGGTCAAAAGTGAATGGAATGAAATATACAAAGTGATGGAAAGCAAGGGACTGAATTCAAGAACACTCTATCCAGCAAGGCTATCATTCAAAATTGAAGGGGAAATCAGAAGTTTAATAGACAAAAAATAAAAAACAAACAAACAAATAAATAAAAACACTAAGAAAGTTTCTTACCACCAAGCCAGCAATGCAAGAAATGCTAAAGGGACTGTTGTAAAAAGAATTAGAAAGGGAAGTAGGAATACAAGCTTAAAGAATAAAAATGGCAACAGACATGTACCTATCAATAATAACCTTAAACATAAATACATTAAATGTTCTAATCAAAATACATAGGTGTCTTAATGGATAAGAAAACATGACCCATTTATATGCTGTTTAAAAGACACCCACTTTGCCCTAACTGGTTTGGCTCAGTGGATAGAGCGTCGGCCTGTGGGCTGAAAGATTTCAGGTTCGATTCCGGTCAAGGGCATGTACCTTGGTTGCGGGCACATCCCCAGTAGGACGTGTGCAGGAGGCAGCTGATCAATGTTTCTCTCTCATTAATGTTTCTAGCTCTCTATCCCTCTCCCTTCCTTTTTGTAAAAAAATCAATAATAAAAAAAGACACACACTTCAGAACAAAGAACTCAACAGAATGAAAGTGAAGGTATGGGAAAAAATTTTCAGGCAAACAAAAATTCAAAAGTCAGGGGTAGCAATACTTATATCTGACAAAAAAGAACTCAAAGTGAAGGCGATAACAAGAGATTAAAAGGCCACATCATAATACTAAAAGGATTGATACAACAAGAGCATATAAATCTGGTAAACATATATGCTCCCAATACAGGAGCACCAAAATACATAAAAAAGTCTAGAAGATATCAAGGGAGAGAACAACAGCAATATAATCATAGGAGGGGACTTCAATACTCCATTGGCACCACTGGATAAATCTACACATAAAATCAACAAAAAAACACAGCAATCCTAAACAACACACTAGATCAGATGGAACTAATTAAAATCTTCAGAACATTTCACCTGAAAGAAATGGAATATAACATTCTTCTTGAGTGCACATGGGACATTTTCAAAGATAGACTACATATTAGGACACAGGTTAAGTCTCTACAAATTTGAGAAGAAAGAAATCATATCAAGCATCTGCTCAGATCACAATGACATAGAATTAGATATCAACTATAAAAAACCAATCAAACACTTGGAGTCCAAATAGCATGCTATTAAATAATGACAGGGTTATCAAAGAGGTCAAAGAAGAAATAAAAAGCATCCTGGAAACAAATGACAATGAAAACACAACCATCTGAAATCTATGGGACATAGTGAAAGCAGTCCTGAGAGGGAAATTCACAGCTCTACTTGCCTACCTCAAAAAAAAACACACAAAACAAAACACACACAGAGACACAGACACACACACACACATACACACACACACACACACACACAGATACACACATACACCTAGTAATAAATTATCTAACCCTACAACTTAAAGAATTAGAAAGAAAGTATCAAGAAAGCAGAAGGGCCCTGGCTGGTTTGGCTCTGTGGATAGAGCGATGGCCTGCGGACTGAAGGGTCCCAGGTTCGATTCTGGCCCAGGGTACATGCCTGGGTTGTGGGCTCGATCCCCAGTAGCGGATGTGCAGGAGGCAGCTGATCAATGATTCTGTCTCATCATTGATGTATCTCTCTCTCTCTCTCTCTCCCTTCCTCTCTGAAATCAATAAAAAAAATTTTTTTTAAAAAAAGCAGAAGGAAGGAAATAATAAAGATCAGAGTAGAAATAAATGACACAGAGACAAGAAAATACAAAAACCAATAAAAACAAGATCTGGTTCTTTGAAAGGATAAACCATCTTGATGAACCTCTAGCCAGGCTCACCAAGAAACAAAGAGACAGGACCCAAATAAACAAAATCAGATATGAAACAGGAGAAGTAACAACTGAACTCACAGGCATGCAAAGGATTGTGAAAAAAAAAATACTATGAACAACTCTACTCCAACAAACTGGACGACCTAGAGGAAATGGACATATTCCTAACAAAATACAATCTTCCAAAATCAATCAGGAAGAGTAAAAAAAAAAAAAAACCCAAAAGGCTGACAACTATGGAGGAAATTAAAGCAGTAATAAAAAAAAAAAAACTTCCAGCAAACAAAAACTTTGGGCCAGACGGCTTCATAGGACAGTTTTACCAAACATTCAAAGAAGAATTAAAACCTATCTTACTCAGACTATTCCAAAAAATTTAAGAGGAAAGCACACTTTCAAGATCTTTCTATGAAGCCAGCATTACCATAATTCCCAAACCAGATAAGGACACTACAAAGAAAGAAAATCACTGACCAATATCCCTGATGAACATAGATGCTAAAATTCTCAACAAAATTCTAGCAAATCAGATCCAGCGTTACATTAAAAAGATCATTCACCATGACCAATGGGGTTTAGTCCAGGGATGCAAAGCTGGTACAATATCCACACATCAATAAATGTTATACATCACATAAGCCAATTGAGAGACATAAATCATATAATCATGCCAATTGATGCAGAAAAAGAATTTGACAAGATATAACACCCTTTCTTGATAAAAACTCTCAGCAGGGTGGGAATAGAGTGATCATACCTCAACATAATAAAAGCCTTATATGATAAACCTACAGTCAATGTCATACTCAATGAGCAAAAACTGAAAACATTTTCCCTAAGAACAGAAACAAGACAGGGATGCCCACTCTTACCATTCCTGTTTGACATAGTACTGGAAGTGCTAGCCAAAGCAATCAGACAAGAAGAAGAAATAAAAGTCATCCAAATTGGAAAAGAAGAAGTAAAACTGTCCTTATTCACAGATGACATGAAACACATAGAAAACCCTAAAGACTCCTTAAGAAAAAAACACTAATAGACTTAATAAATGAATTTGGTGGGATATAAAATTAACACTGAGAAACCTATGACTTCTTTATACAGCAATAATGAACTTACAGAAAGAGAAACTAAAAAAAAAAATCCAATTTGCCATTGCAACAAAAAAATTAAGATATCTAAGAATAAACTTAACCAAGGAGGTAAAAGACCTATACTCAGAAAACTACAGGACATTGAAAAAAGAGATACCAGGCCCTTTAGCATTCCTTGCATTGCTGGCTTGGTGGTGATAAACTCCCTTAGCCCTTTTTTGTCTGTGAAGCTTCTTATTTCCCCTTCAAGTTTGAATGATAGCCTTGCTGGATAGAGTATTCTTGGATTCAGTCCTTTGCTTTGCATCACTTTGTAAATTTCTGTCCATTCTTTTCTGGCCTGATGTGTTTCTGTTGAGAAATCATTTGATAATCTAATGGGAGATCCCTTGTATGTGACTTTCCGTCTCTCTCTTGCGGCCTGTAAGATTTTCTCTTTGTCCTGAACATTTACCATGGTAATTATGATGTGTCTTGGTGTGGGTCTTTTCGGGTTCACCTTGTTTGGGACTCTCTGTGCTTGAGTGACTTTTTTCTTCCCCACCTCAGGGAAGTTTTCTGATATTATTTCTTCAAATAGGTTTTCTAATCCTTGTTCCTCTTTCTCTTGTTCTGGCACCCCTATTATTAGTGTGTTGTTTTGTTTCATGTTGTCTCATAGATCCCTTAGGCTCTCCTCCTGTCTTTTAATTTTTTTCTTGAATTGCTGTTCAGTTTGGGTGTGTTTTGTTTTCCTGTCTTCTAATTCACTAATTCGGTCCTCCACTTCTCCTAGTCTACTGTTGAAACTTTCAATGGTGTTTTTTAAATTTAAAAAAAAAGAGAAAAAAAAGAAAAAAGAAAAAAGAGATAGAGGAAGACATAAACAAATGGAAGAATATACCATGTTCATGGATAGGTAGAATCAAAATCATTAAAATTTCCATACTACCCAAAGCAATCTATAGATTCAATGCAATCCCCATTAAAATACCAATAGAATATTTCATAGACCTAAAACAAACCCTCCAAAAATTCATATGGAATAAAAAAAGACTCTGAATAGCCATAGCAATCTTGAGAAAGAACAACAAAGTTGGAGGGGGTCACAATACCAGATATCAAGCTATATTACAAAGCCACTATTCTCAAAACTGCCTGGTACTGGTACAAGAACAGAAATACAGACCAATGGAACAGAGTCCCAGAAATCAACCCAACACATTTTGCTCAATTAATAGTTTACAAAGGAGGCAAGAGCATACAGTGGAGACAAGACATTCTCTTCAATAAATGGTGTTGGGAAAATTGGACAGATACATGCAAAAAAATGAAACTAGACCACTGACTTGCACAAAAATAAACTCAAAATGGATAAAAGACAAACATAATATGGGAAACTATAAAAATTTTAGTAGAATTCAGAGTCAGCAAAATATCAGACATATGTTGCCGGGGTTCTTGTCCCAGCATCAAGAAGGGTTCAGGAATCTGGAGAAGGGGCTGTCCATAGATTTAATAGGAATCCAGAGACTAATAAAGAATCCGGAGATGAAATATAATTTTGAAAAGCATTAGGGGGTCAGAGGAGCTTAGCTAAAGGAGCTAAGATCCAAGATCTTAAGTCTAAGGTCTTAGGTTCTCTCCATCCCCAGAACCCCATGCTTTTTATTAACACAATTTGTCCTGAGGCGAGGCAGAGATATACATTTAAAGGGTATACAGAAACATTGGCAGAATGGGGGAATTAGTCTATGGCTCTTTAGGTGTTTGGCAAGTAGGAGGCAATAATATGTAGATTAAGATGCCTTTTGGCTGTCTGGCACAATCAATAATCCCTTTTCACGTTTGGGGAAATGCTTTTAGCCATTCCCAACAGGTGTGACTCAACCCTGTTGAGTCCCCAAGTCTCATCAACCTTTTGATGAAACTCTTGAAATTTTGACATGCTGGAATTGGTTCCTGGCAATATGTCATAGCAATATCTTTATCAATACCTCTCCTAAGAAAAATGACAACTAAGGATAAAATAAACAGATGGGACTACATCAAAATAAGAAGCTTTTGCACAGGAAAAGAAACCATCCACAAAACAACAAGGTAACCTACTGCATGGGAGAACATATTTGCCAATGTTATATCTTATACCAGTTTATTCTCCAAAATTTATAGGAAACTCATAGTACTTAAAGGAAGTTAAATAATCCAATCAAAAAATGGGCAATTGGCCTAAATAGACACTTTTTGAAGGAGGACATACAGAAAGCCAAGAGACATATGAAACATGCTCAAAGTTACTAATCATCTGAGAGAAGGAAATCAAAACAGCAATGAGGTACCATCTCACATCTATCAGAATGGCTATCATTAACAAATCAATAAATGACAAGTGCTGGTGTGGATGTGGAGAAAAAAGAACCCTGGTGCACTGCTGGTAGGAATGTAAACTGGTGGAGCCACAGTGGAAAACAGGACTGAGTTTCCTCAAAAAATGAAAAATCAAACTCCCCTTTGACTCAGTAATCCCACTTCTAGGAATATATCCCAAAATATAAGAAACACCAGTCAGAAATGACATATGCAGCCCTATGTTCATAGCCACACAATTCACCATAGCTAAGATTTGGAAACCGCCTAAGTGCCCATCAGAAGATGAGTGGATTAAAAACCTATGGTACATCTATTCAATGGAATATTACACTGTTATAAAAAAGAAGGAACTCTTACCATTTGCAACAGCGTGAATAGACCTGGAGACCATTATGCTAAGTGAAATAAGTCAGTCAAAAAAGCCATGATCTCACTCACTTGTGGAATATAATGAACATCATGAACTGATGAACAAAAGTAGATCCTGATATATAGAAGCATTGAACAGACCATCAAACCTCAGAGAGAAGGCCAGGGAGGTTGGGAAGGGGAGGGTAAGAGATCAACCAAAGTACCTGTATGCATGCATATAAGCATAACCTGTGGACACAGACAGTAGGGGGGTGAAGGCATGTACTGGTGTGGGAGCAGCAGGGGAGAGGTCAATGGGGGAAAAAGGAGTCATATGTAATACTTCAAACAATAAAGAATTTAAATTAAAAAAGAAGAAATTAAGCTTCAGGACAAATTGTGTTAATAAAAAGTATGGGTTCTTGAGAAGAGAAGACCTTAGAACTTAGACCTTAGTTTCCTTTAAACTAGGCTCCTCTGACCCCCAAATGCCTTTCAATATTATGCTTCATCTCTGGGCTCCTATTTAATCTACGCACAGTCTTCTTCAGATTTCCTGAACCCTTCTTGATGCCTGAACAAGAGCACCAATATTAATGACGGCCTGAAATGGGGCTTTCTGAACCCTGGCAGCACCAACATTAATGGCGCTCAAACTCGGGACATCTGGAAAATGAAGTATTCACCTGAGCGGAAACAGCACCAGTGATGGTGAAACAACAATGACCCATCTTGAGAAACAGAGCTGCTTGAGACTAGGATCCTGGCCTCAGCACCAGCCAGTCTGGTCTCAGACGCAAACCAGGAACCTGCAGCCACTGGGGACAGAGACCTGCGACCACAGCTACAGAGCCACAGACACCAAGAGTCCAGAAATCTCCACAGCAGATCCATGAGTGACAGAGCCCATCCCCCTGCCTGCAGGCTCGCGAGCAGAGCCATAGTAACTGATAGACCCACCCCTTGCCCAGGCCTCAGTGCTGCTACAGGGACCTTAGCCTGGAAGTGCACGAACACCTGGAACGTATCCCTTGCAGCACAGGCTAAGGGAGCCTTGGCCTGAATTGTGAGAACACCGGGAACTTGTCCAGCACAGCCTAGGCTAAGTCAACCTTGGCCTGGAAGTGCATAAACACAGGGAACTTGTCCAGCGCACTGCAGGCTAGGGGAGCCTTGGTCTGGGAGCTAATGCTCAAACACTGGGAACTTGTTCCTGACAGCACGGGCTCCAGGACCCCTATTCTCAAGGCAGGAGGCAACACCAAGCACCAGTGACTTGACTGTGTTTCTTATCACCTGCGCCTGGGATCCCTAATTCCCTGTGCATTCATACTAAGAGCCAGTGACTCCAATTTTTGGTGCATGTGCACATAGGGACCCTGATTCTCAATGCAAGTCTGCGCGAAGCAACAGGGACTCTGACACTGGATTCTTGGGGAACTCGGACTCCTGGTGCATGCTAGGGGGGCTCTGATTTTCAACACACTCCAGGGGAGTCTCTGTTTCATCACAGTGCAGGTGGGGTCCCTGATTCTAAGTGCACACATGAGGCCACATTGAGTGCTGGTAATGCTGACTCTGATCGAGACTGGTTCCCACCAACCCACCACAACCACACATCTTAGAGTCAGAGCTCTTCAGTGACACTAGGGTGGTGTGTAGCTTCCACTGTACACGGCCCAACCCCACGCAACTCGACGTTTGAACCATCTGGAGATAATCAGAATGGGGAGATGACACAATACCAGAGGAAAGAAAATGAGGAGTTGCCAAGAAAGGAAATTAATGAAATTGAAGCGTGCAACGTGACAGAAAAAGAATTCAGAGTTATGGTTGTACAATTCATTCACCGGATGGATGAGCTTCCACTGTACACGGCCCAACCCCACGCAACTCGACGTTTGAACCATCTGGAGATAATCAGAATGGGGAGATGACACAATACCAGAGGAAAGAAAATGAGGAGTTGCCAAGAAAGGAAATTAATGAAATTGAAGCGTGCAACGTGACAGAAAAAGAATTCAGAGTTATGGTTGTACAATTCATTCACCGGATGGATGAGAAAAAAAAAAAAGAAATGCACAACAAAGAGAGAATCTTAAAGGCTGCAAGAGAGAGACAGAGAGTTACCTACAAAGGATCCCCCATCAGATTATCAAATGATTTCTCAACAGAAACACATCGAGTTAGAAGGGAATGGAAGGAGGTATACAAAGTGTTGCAGCAAAGCAAAGGACCAAATCCAATAACACTCTATCCAGCAAGACTATCAATCAAAATTGAAGGGGAAACCAGGAGCTTTGCAGACAAAAAACGTCTAAGGGAGTTTATCATTACCAAGGAAGCAATGTAAGAAAGGCTAAAGGGAATGCTGTAAAAGGAAGAAATATAAAAGTAAGAAAGAACACAGGCACAAAAAAAGAAATTATTACAAGCAAGTACCTTTCAATAATAACTTTAAATATAAACGGACTAAATACTCTAATCAAAAGACATCCAGTGGCTGAATGAAAAAAAGACATGACCCATATATATGCTGTCTACAAGAAACCTACCTCAGAACAAGGGACTCACACAGACTGAAAGTGAAGGGATGGAAAGCTATCTTTCAGGCAAGTGGAAATGAAAAAAAAAAGCTAGGGTAGCAATACTTATATCTGACAAAGTAGACCTCAAAGTGAAGGCCATAACAAGAGATAAGGAAGGCCACTTCATAATACTAAAGGGATCGATACAACAAGAGGATATAACCCTGATAAACATATATGCACACAATGCAGGAGCACACAAATACATAAATAACCTCCTGGAAAATACCAACACAATCATACTAGGGGATGTAAACACTGACATTACTAGATAAATCCTCTAGAAAAAAAAGTCAGCAAAGAAACAGAAATCCTAATGACTCATTAGATCAAATGGACTTAATTAACATCTTCAGAACATTTCACACAAAAACCACAGAATGTATGTTTTTCTCAAGTGCACAAGGGATATTTTCAAAAAGAAACCACTTATTGGGTCACAAGAAAAATCTCCCCAAATTCAAGATGATTGAAATCATGCCAAGCATCTTTTCATACCATAATGGCTTATATTAGAAATAAACTACAATAGGAAAATTCAAAAAAAACTCAAACACTTGGAAGCTGAATAGCAAGCTACTAAATAATGATTGGATTACCAATGAGATCAAAGAGGAAATTAACAACACCCTGGAAACTAATGAAAATAACAGCACAACAATCCAAAATCTATGGGACACAATGAAAGCAGTCCTGAGAGGGAAATTTATAGCACTAAAGGCCTACAGCAAAAAAAAAAAAAAATAAATAAAAAAAAATGGTAGTAAATCATCTAACTCTACAACTCAAAGAATTAGAAATAGAACAACAAGAAAAGCCCAGAGTGAGCAGAATGAAGGAGATAATAAAGATCAGAGCAGAAATAAATGACACA
>NW_006291085.1:71398-72543 GCF_000327345.1 Myotis davidii
ATAAAAACACAACCTTCCAAAACTCAGCTAGGAGGAATCAAAAAATCTGAATAGGCCGATAACTACTGATGAAATTTAAGCAGTCATCAAAAAACTTCCAACAAAAAAAAGCCCTGGACTGGATGGTTTCACAGAAGAGATTTATCAAACATTCAAAGTAGAAATAAAACCTATCTTCCTCAGAATATTCCAAAAAATTCAAGAGGAAGGGACACTCCCCAGCTCATTCTATGAAGCCAGCATCACCCTAATACCAAAACCAGATAGAGACAACACAATGAAAGGGAATTATAAGTCAATATCCCTCATGAACATAGATGCCAAAATACTCAACAAAATTCTAGCAAATCGGATCCAGCAATACATCAGAAAGATCATACACCAAGACCAACTAGGATTTATCCCGGGGATGCAAGGATGCTACAATATCCGCAAATCATAAAACATGATACATCACGTAAAAAAAGGAGAGATAAAAATCACATAGTCATATCAATTGATGCAGAAAAAGCATTTGACAAAATTCAACATACTTTCTTGATAAAAACTCTCAGCAAGGTGGGAATACCAGGATCATACCTCAACATAATAAAAGCCGTATATGACAAACCCACAGCCAACATCATAATCAATGGGCAAAAACTAAAACCATTTTCCTAAAAACAGGAACAAGACAGGGATGCCCACTCTCACCACTCCTGTTCAACATAGTACTGGAAGTACTAGCCATTGTGATCAGACAAGAAGAAGAAACAAAATGCATCTAAATTATAAAAGAAGAAGTAAAACTGTCCTTATTTGCAAATGACATGCTACTATACATAGAAAATCCTAAAGACTCCTAAAAAAAAACACTACTGTATTTGATAAATTAATTTGGCAATGAAGCAGGATACAAAATTAATGCCAAGAAATCTAAGGCATCTCTTTACACCAATAGTGAACTTACAGAAAGAGAGAATAAAAAAGCAATCCCATTTACGATCGCACCAAAAAAATTAAGATACCTCGGAATAAATTTAACTAACGAGGTAAAAGTCTTATATGTGAAAAACTACAGGACACTGAAAAAAGAGATAGAGGAAGACATAAACAGATGGAAGAACATACCGTGTTCATGGGCTGATAGAATCAACATCATTTAA
>NW_006291085.1:73230-76088 GCF_000327345.1 Myotis davidii
GTTTGGAAGTTGCATTGCTTTTTTCCAATATGCTCTGCAGAATTCTATCAGCCAGTCTAACCAGGTGATGCACTTTTCTATAAAATGTTCTAGTTCTTTACATATGTCTCAAACTCAGGTATTTTCATTTACATTTTCCATGGCTTACATTGTTCTCTGGTTATATCTTGTTTGTTATTATACCTATTAGAGGAGTAATGTACACTTTCAGTTCAGAAATAGAAATTAATAGTTTCCCATTAAAAAATGACAATGATACTTTGTACACCACTTGTTCCCAGCACCTCTATTAAAGGGAAAATGATGTTTAATGATTTGAGCCCACTCTCATATGGGCTGCCTTTCTCTTCGGAATAGAATTCACTCTGAAAGTGTAGTCCATTTGTAGTATGTTTGCTTGTCTATAAGTGCCCATCTGCAGATGAGTGGATTAAAAACTGTGGCACATCTACACAATGGAATACTATACTGCAGTAAAAAAAGAAGGAATTCTGGCCATTTTCAATAGCATGGATGGAACTGGAGAACATTATGCTAAGTGAAATAAGCCAGTCAGAGAAAGATAAATACCACATGATCTCACTCATCTGTGGAACATAAAGAACAAGATTGACTGATGAACAGGGACAGATCCAAAGACAGAGAAACAATGATCAGACTATCAATCCCCGGAGGGAAAGTAGGGGAGGGAGGGGTAAGGGGGAGAGGTCAACCAAAGGACTTATATGCATGCATATAAGCCAAACCAATGGACACGGACAACAGGGGGATGAGAGCATGAGTGGGGTGTGGCGTGGAGGTTGGGGGTTAATGGGAAATGAGGACACATTTGTAATACCTTAACCAATAAAGAAATTAAAAAAAAGAAACAACAAAAAAATAAAATAAAAAGAAGAAATCAATATCATGGATAGTAAAAAAATTTAACAGGTGGGCATTAACCCATTGGGTACTGGATCTTGAGGAATTCCTGGGTATCAGCACCTTGGCAATGGTGTAAGTGGGAAGCACTCTGATAACAGTGGCAATGTTTATTTGCCATGCAGTATGCAAATTTATATATATATATATGATTTCAGCAAACAACTAGAATGTATGGATGAAGTGCCTATTTCTTATTCATCTTAACATCCCAGCTGGCAGAGAACAGGACAAAAGGTTAGTAACTCAGATAAGTAGTCTTTGAACTTAATGTATTTTTTAAGAAAAAAACTTAGGAAAAATTTAAATTCATGTAAGTTCTGTCCCTATAATTTTCTTTAAGTAGGAGATAATTAATGTTTCCAAGGTACACAGAGTGGAGAGAAAAGGACATTATAGCTAGAGGCCTGACAAGCCAAGGTTGGATTACAAATTCCATTTGCTAGGAGTTGTTTTTGCAGTTCAACTGAGATGCCAAAGTAGAAGTGAACTGATAAAAAAGTGAAAAGAAAAAAAAAACCCACAGCATTATTTTGACAGACATAGGATGATTTAAAAATTAAATAAGATAAGGACATTTTGGAATGTTTGGTTTTCATTCCTTTCCCTTTAAATAATGTTCATGTTTTCTTCACTCAAAATTTACTTTTCATTTATCTTTTGTTTTCCTGCTTGTTGATGTCTTATTTAGCAGAAATGGAAGACAGTATGTGGAAGAAATTTAAAAATTGCAGTTACAATGAAGCCTATCAAATACCAAAAGTTATCTGTTTATTTTTACCTATAATTTATAGTGAGTACAAATAACAGCTTCTCAATAATAACAGGCTATCTCTCATATAATCTGATAAGGATTATATTACATAATGTGCCAGAATCTGATTTTTACCATGAGGCATGCCATAGATACGTTAGAGTGGAGGGTGAGATGGATATACTGAACATTTAAATTTTAATTATAATCATGGTAGATAACATTGTTTTCATTGCATATTACATTAAGTTAATGAACTTGGTGAGCAGGACTTGAGAAAATCATCAGTTTCACTCCAATCCTATATAATAAAAGGCTGATATGCAAACTAACCGAATGGCAGAATGACTGGTTGATATGCAGGACACTGACCACCAGGGGGCAGACACTCAATGCAAGAACTGCCCCTTGGTGGTCAGTGTGCTCCCACAGGAAGAATGCTGCTCAGCCAGAAGCCGGGCTCATGGCTGATGAGCACAGTGGCGGTGGTGAGAGCCTCTTGGGCCTTTCTGACTGATGGCTTAGTCCCATTCCCCACCAGTTGGACATCCCTGAGGGCTCCCAGACTGCAAGAGGGCACAGGCTGGGCTGAGGGGACCCTATTTTTTTTCACTTTTTTCTTTTTCTTTTTTTAAAAATTTTGTTTTATTGCTTAAAGTATTACAAAGAGTATTACATATGTCTCCTTTTTTTCCCCCTTGACATTCCCCCAACCTCCCCTGTGCCCCAGTGTCTTGTGTTCATTGGTTATGCTGATATGCATGCATACAAGTCCTTCCGTTGATCTTTTACCCACCCCCCAACCCTCCCTGGGCTTCCTGCTGTAGTTTGACAGTCTGCTCAATGCTGCTCTGCCTCTGTATCTATTTTTGTTCATCAGCTTATAATGGTCTTTATTATCCATAAATGCGTGAGATCATGTGAAATTTTTCTTTCATTGACTGGCTTATTTCACTTAGCATAAAGCTCTTGAGTTCCATCCATGCAGTTGCAAATGGTAAGGATTCCAACTTTTTTATAGCAGCATAATATTCCATTGTGTAGATGTACCACAGTTTTCTAATCCATTCATCTGCTGATAGGCATTTAGGCTGTTTCCAAATCTTAGCTATTATAAATTGTGCTGCTATGAACATAAGGGATGCATATATACTTTCTGATTGGTGAGAAACACATATTCTTA
>NW_006291085.1:76169-78457 GCF_000327345.1 Myotis davidii
GGTTGTCCAATTTTGCCAACACCATCTATTGAAGAGACTGTCTTGACTCTAGTGTATGTTCTTGCCTCCTTTGTCAAATATTCATTGATTAATTAAGCATATTGGTTCGGGTTGATTTCTGGGTTCTCTATTCTATTCCATTGATCTATATGGCTGATCTTGTGCCAGTTCCAAGCAGTTTTGAGAACATTGGATTTGTAATATTGCTTGATATCTGGTATTGAGATCCCACCTACTTTGTTCTTCTATCTCAGGATCGCTGCAGCTATTAGGGGTCTTTTTTTTTAATTTCAGATGAATTTTTGGAGAGTTTGTTCTAGGTCTTTGAAATATGCCATTGGTTTTTTAATGGGAAGTGCGTTGATTTATAGATTGATGTGGGTAGTATGGACATTTTAATGAGGTTGATTCTACCAATCCATGAGCATGGTATGTTCTTCCATCTGTTTATGTCTTCCTCTATCTCTTTTTTCTACATCATGTAATTTTCTGAGTAGAGGTCTTTTACCTCTTTAGTTAATTTTATTCCTAGGTATCTTGTTTGTTTTTGGTGCGATGGTAAATGGGATTGTTTTTTAAGTCTCTCTTTCTGTAAGTTCACTATTGGTGTATGGAAATGACATAGATTTCTTGGCATTAATTTTGTATCCTGCTACATTGCCTAACTCATTTATTAAGTCTAATAGTTTTTTGATGGAGTCTTTAGGGTTTTTTATATACAATTACATGGCATCTGCGCATAAGGACAGTTTTACTTCTTCTTTTCCAACTTGTATGCCTTTTATTTCTTCTTCTTGTCTCATCTCAATGGCTAATACTTTCAGGACTATGTCAAAGAGGAGTGGAGAGAGTGGGCATCCTGTCTTGTTCCTGTTCGTAGGGAAATGGTTTTAGTTTTTGTCCATTGATTATTATGTTGGCTGTGGGTTTGTGATATATGGCTTTTATTAGGTTGAGGTATGATCCTTGCTGAGAGTTTATATCAAAAATGGGTGTTAGATTTTGTCAAATGCATTTTCTGCGTCAATTGATATGACTATGTGATTTTTTTCTCTCAACTTGTTTATGTGATGTATCACGTTTATTGATTTGCAGATATTGTTCCATCCTTGGTTCCCTGGGAAAAATCCTACTGTTCATGGTGTATGATTTTCCTGATGTACTGCTGGATTCGATGTGCTAAGATTTTGTTGAGGATTTTGGTATCTATGTTCATGAGGGTTATTGGCCTGTAATTCTCTTTCATTGTGTTGTCTTTATCTGGTTTTGGTAGGAGGGTGATGCTGGCTTCATAGAATGATCTTGGAAGCATTCCTTCCTCTTGAATTTCTTGGAATAGTCTGAGGAGGATAGGTTTTAGTTCTCCCTTGAATTTTTGTTAAAACTCCCCTGTGAAGCCATCTGGCCCTTGGCTTTTGTTTGCTGGGAGTTTTTTGATGATTTCCTCAATTTCTTCCATAGTTATTGGCCTATTGAGATTTTTAGAATCTTCCTGATTGAGTTTTGGAATGTTGTATTTTTCTGGGAATATGTCCATTTTCTCAAGGTTGTCTAGGTTGTTGGAGTAGAGTTGTCCATAGTATTTTTTAACAATCATTTGTATTTCAGTGGGGTCTCTTGTTATTTCCCCTCTATCATTTCTGATTTTGTTTATTTGGGTCCTCTCTCTTCTCTTCTTGGTGAGCCTGGCCAAAGGTTCATCAATCTTGTTTATCCTTTCAAAGAACCAGCCCTTGGGTTCATTGATCTATTGTATTGTTTTTTTGTGTGTGTGTTTTTTTTGTCCGTATGTCATTTATTTCTGCTTTAATCTTTATTATCTCCTTCCTTCTGCTCCCTGTGGGCTTTTCTTGTTGTTCTATTTCTAATTCTTTGAGTTGTAGAATTAGATGATTTAGTACCATTTTTTCTTGTTTTTTGATGTAGGCCTTTGGAGCTATTAACTTCCCTCTCAGGACTGCTTTCAATTTGCCATAGGTTTTAGATTGTTGGGTTTTCATTGTCTTTAGTTTCCAGGATGTTTTTAATTTCCTCTTTTATCTCATTGGTAACCCATCAATATTTAATCACATACCATTCAGCTTCCAAGTATTTGAGTGTTTTGGGTTGCTTTTATTGTAGTTTATTTCTAATCTTATGCCATTGTAGTCTGAGAAGATGCTTGGTATGATTTCAATCTTCTTGAATTTGGGGAGACTTTGCTTGTGACCCAATATGTGGTCTATTTTTGAAAATATCCCATGTGCACTTGAGAAGAACGTATATTCTGTGGTTTTTGGGTGAAATGT
>NW_006291085.1:78635-81903 GCF_000327345.1 Myotis davidii
TTTTGTCCAATATAATTATTGCTACCCCACCTTTTTTTTTCATTTCCATTTGCCTGAAAGATATTTTTCCATCCCTTCACTTTCAGTCTGTGTGAGTCCCTTATTCTGAGGTGGGTCTCTTGTAGACAGCAAATACATGGGTCATGTTTTTTTTATCCATTTAGCCACTCGATGTCTTTTGATTGGAACATTTAGTCCATTTATATTTAAAGTTATTTTTGAAAGGTACTTGTTTGTAGCCATTTTTATTTTTTTGTGCCTGTTTTCTTTCTTAGCTTTTTATTTCTTCTTTTTACACCAGTCCCATTAGAATTTCTTGCATTGCTGGCTTGGTGTTGATAAACTCCTTTAGCCTTTTTTTGTTTTTGAAGCTTCTTATTTCCCCTTAAATTTTTAATGATAGCCTTGCTGGATAGAGTATTCTCAGATTGTGTACCTTGCTTTGCCTCACTTTGTAAAGTTTTGTCTATTCTTTTCTGGCCTGATGTGTTTCTGATGAGAAATCATTTGATAATCTGTTGGGAGATCACTTGTATGTAACTCTCTTGCAGCCTTTAAGATTCCGTCTTTGTCCTAAACATTTGCCATGGTAATTATGATGTGTCTTGGTGAAGGTCTTTTCGGGTTCACCTTGTTTGGGACTCTCTGGGCTTGTGTGACTTTTTTCTTCCCCACCTCAGGGAAGTTTTCTTTTATTATTTCTTCGAATAGGTTTTCTAATCTTTGTTCATCTTTCTGTTGTTCTGGTACCCCTATTATTCGTATGTTGTTTCATTTCATGTTGTCCCAAAGCTCCCTTAAGCTCTCCTCCTGTAATTTATGATATTTATTTTTTTTCTTTCTTTTTTTTTCAAATTTTATTACAAAGGGTATTACATATGTGTCCATTTTTTTCCCCGCCCTAGACAGTCCCCTAGCCTCCCCTATTCCCCAGTGTCTTATGTCCATTGTTCCCTGTCTTCTAATTTGCTAATTCGGTCCTCCGCTTCTCCTAGTCTACTGTTGAAACTTTCCATGTTGTGTTTTATTGAAGCTATATCACTCTTCATTTCTTCTTGATTTTTACATAAGTTATTGATTTTTACATCAATTTCTTCTTGCTTCTTGCATAAGTTGTTGATTTTTTTCCTCCATCTGGTTTATGCATTCTAGGACCTTTAATCTGAATTCTTTTTCTGTCATGCTGAATGCCTCTGTTTCACTGAGCTACTTTTCTTCCTTTGGGTTTTTTTTTCAGTCTCGCTGACTAATCTAGATGTCGAGTCGTGCACGGGCTGCTCTTTGGGTGGCAGTTGTTCTTTGGGCTGCAGTTGCTCCTCAAGTGGTCACGGTAGTAGCTGCTCCTCAGTTGGCAGTGGCTCCTCTGGTGGGTGCTGTTCACAGCAGTGGTGTCTCCTCTGGCTGGTAGGTGAGGCTGCTCTCAGAGCTGCTGTCCCTTGGACGGGGTGGGCTGATAATGTGGCTGCTGTTCTTCAGGTGGAGGCGGGCTGCGTTTGGCTGCTGCACCTTGGACAGGAGCTGGCTGTTCACGTGGCTTCTGCTCCTCGGATGAACACAGACTGCTCACATGGTCTCTCCTCCTTGAATCAGGGCTGGCTGAATGCTGCTGCTGTTCCTCAGATGGAGCGAGCTGCTCATGAGGTTGCTGCCGCTCTTTGGACCGGGACAGGTTGCTTACAGGGCTACTGCTTCTCATTCGGGTGTGGGCTGCTCGCACAGCTACTGCTCCTCAGATGGGGGATGGGCTGCTTGTGTGGCTGCTGCTTCTCAGGTGTGAATGAGCTTCATGTGTGGCTGCTGCTCCTTAGATGGGGGAGGGATGCTCACCCAGCTGCTGCTCATTGAACAGATGCAGACTGAGTGTGGCTGCTGCTCCTTGGACCAGTGTGGCTGTGCAGGGCTGCCACTCCTCAGATGTGGTTGGTCTGTCTGCTTTTGTGTCTGCTGCTTTTTGGGCAGGGGTGAGCTGCTCAGGTAGCTGCTGCTCCTCAGGCCGAAGTGAGCTGTACGTGCAACTGCTGCTCCTCGTATGGGGTCTGTCTGCTCACGTGGCTGCTGCTCCTCAGATGGGGGATGGGCTGCTTGTATGGCTGCTTCTGTTCTGGCAGGAGCGAGCTGCACATATGTCTGCTGCTCCTTGGATGAGGGCCGGCCACTCACCCAGCTGCTGCTCGTCGGACAGGTGCAGGGTGAGTGTGTCTGCTGCTCCTTGGACCAGTGTGGACTGCACAGGGCTGCTGCTCCTCAGACATGGGCAGTCTGTTCATGTGGCTGCTGCTCCTCGATCTGGGGCAGGCTGCTCGGGTGGCTACTGCTCCTTGAATGGGAGCGAGCTGCTCACGGCGATACTGTTTCTCATATGGGTATGGGCTGCTTACACCACTGCTGCTCCTCGTATGGGAGCAGGCTGCTAATGCAGCTGCTGCTCCTTGGATGGGGGCAGCTTTCTTGCACACCCACTGCTCCTCAGACAGGAGGAGAATGTGGGCTGCGCAGCTGCTGCTCCTTGAATGGGGGCGGGATGCGTGGGGTGCTGCTCTTCAGTCATTGGAAGGCTGCTCGTGGGGCTGCTGCTCCTCAGATGTGGCAGGCTGCTCACGTGGTTGCTGCTCCTCGGACAAGGGAGTGGGCTGCTCACACAGTTGACAGCTGCTGCTCCTTGGACAGGGGCAGGCTACGTGAGGCTTCTGCTCTTAGGCCTGGAGTGGGCTGCTCACGTGTCTGCTGCTTGCATGGTTGCAGTGCCCCAGGCTAAGGCATTGGGCCAGTCAGAGGGGAGCACACTTCAGAAATCACAGGAGCCTGCACCCAAGGTGGCTGGAGACTCGTTGACTGTGGGACCACAGCCGAGGTAGCAGGTCCCTGTCAGGGGTGTCTGTAGGGTCCCAGGTGATATCTTAGGGGCACCCTGGGTTGGGGTAAGGCTTGGCTCCCAGTTACAGCAGCTCTCCCCTTAAAAACACTAGGCTTCTGAGGATGAGCCGGCCTCCTGGAACTGCTTACAACGGTAGCAGAGGCTGCCTAGTAAGGCAAGCCCATTTAGCCTGACCACAAAAGTCCTGCAGGATATATCTGTGCCTCACTCACATACACACACACACATCCCACATGACCACACACTCCTCTTTTGGTCCCCCACTGACTCACGCTCTCTCCCTCACTGCCGCCTTCTTCCTGCCTCTGTAGTTGGGTCTGGGGTGTTATTGACCCGTTTGTGGATGGAGTTTCCTCTCCAGGTGTCTGGTTATGATGCTCACTCTCTAGCACA
>NW_006291085.1:82352-86694 GCF_000327345.1 Myotis davidii
AGTCTTTCTTTAGTCCAGCCCCTTTGTGCTCTCAGGAACTATTTAGTTGTGTTTTTTTGTTTGTTTGTTTGTTTGTTTTGTTTTGTTTTTTTTAATCCTTTTACTGTTCAGGGTGGAATCTGGGTGTGGCTGTATTAGTTGCCTGGATACTAGAGGGAGGGGCTATCTCTTCTGGGCAAAATGACTGCTCAGGTCCCAGGCTCAGGCATGACTCAGCAACAAACTCACTGCCACTTCTCCTGGATCGCCCTCTCTCCCCAGATTCCACAATTCTGAACCTTCTCCCACACTCCAGCCACAGGTAAGTGTCTGTATCCGAAAGATCCTATGAACTAGGCTCTATGAAGAAAGGCACAAGCCACAGAGGCCAGAGAGGCTGCCCCTCTGTGCACTCCTCTCCTGCTGGCACTCTTCAGCCTTTACAGACAATGGACCCAGATCTAGAATCCCCTGCTGACCAGCAGTTCTGTATACCTTCTTTCCACTGCACCCGTCCCAAGGGACGTGGCCCAAGCCACGCGTGGGTTCCCTCTGATCCTCAGGGCTCAGAGTTCTGGCCAATTATCCTTCCCAGAGCCTTGACTTTACCTTTTGCTAGGAGTCCTCTGCCTTTTTCTGCTGCAAACTGTCTCCCAGCTGAATCTCCTCTGCCAATTCGGGCTGGATGTTACTCATTTCAGCTTCTCACCCTATCTTCTCTGGGACAAGGCACGGGACACGTCCGTCTATACCGCTGCCATTTTCTCCTCTCCTGAGGGACCCTCTTGAATACACAGATTTCATGCACCAGGCCTCTAGTTCATTATAAAATGTATGGATCATTAGTGTGGATTTCTAGCCTACTTAAAGGAAGGCCAAAACTTCTACTATCAGCCCAACTTATTTTTTCACTATGTAAATGGTCATCTCTAAGTCTCACACTACAGTGAGCCTGCAATTGGGCTTTTATTGTTTTTTATTCTTAATCTACTTCAGACCTGATTGCCCTCTAGAAAATTATGAGGGTTTTCTTTCTTCCCTTCCTCCTGCCTCTCTCACATCTCCCTCCTTTTCTTTCTTCTCTTCTTCCTTTCATTATCTTTCTGCCTATAATATTTTATCATAATTGATACAATGAAATGTGCATATTTAATGTACACAATTTGATGTTTTGACATATATATCCCATAAAACTATCAGCAAAATCAAGATACTGAATATATTCATCACCCCACAAAATTTTCTTATATTTCTTTGAATCCTTCCCTCACAACCTTCTCCAAGATCTATCCCCAAGCAACCGCTGATCTATTATGAAAGTTTTCTTATTTTGATAGATTATTATTGTAGATTCTGATTTTCTTAAAACAATTTGATTGTCAATTTTAACATGCTTAGTGTGCAGGTGGATTGGCTTTGTACAGTAATCAGAGAAGCATGAATACTCTTCAGCCACATGCATGTAAGTTAAACAAGGTCAAAATAAAGTGAAGTAAATATACTCCTTTTAAAACTGCTATGGCCATTTACAACTACAAAGAAGAATGTTTTATATTGACTGTTTTAAAGTAACTACTCAGAAACAGATTCTGACACATTATATTTTCCTGAGGTAAATGCACTATTCAGAAAGCTCAAGTTTGCAGCCTTATGTGGAAACATATGTTTGTAGATCAAGGCACAATGTATAGAAAAGCTATAGTAAATACCGACCCTCTGAAATCAGGGTCTAGAATTTGTTGTTATTAAATAACTCTATTAGGCGATATAAACTACTATTTATTTTTAAATATTTTTTCTCTCCTCCTTACTCTACTTTAGGTGACAAGGTGAAAAATGAGTACCTTATGATGTGTATTATAGCCACTGCGATAAACATTGCATACTTTCTGGTGAAGAGGCAAAGGGTTGAGCAGCCTGCTCTGTCCTAGACATGGGAGTAGGAATACTATTTGTGTGTCTCTGTGTGCATGTGTTTGCAAAGAAATAGAATTAGAATAGAATTCTATCGCAGGTAGTTTTCTGTTTTTGAATCTGTAAAATAAGAATAACAGTTTCAAAGTTGTGTTAAGGGTGGGAGGACATATATAGAAGAAATGTGGTGCATAATATGATGGTCTCAAAGAATATTAGATATTATTAGATAAAACATTTGTATTTTAATGCTATTTGAATAAAATTTTATACTCTTACTTGTCCTTTAGAAAATAGTTATTGATTGAGTTCTAGAAACTATATTTAGTCAAGAAAATCTTGGATTGTCCAGCTATTGAGTTAGCTACTTGAAAACAGTTGTGAGAGGGTCACTTCTGATTAAAGCTGACATGTAACACTTTTTAAAATGAGTTCCTTCCAAGCCTGCTCATGTACTCCACTTTATTGTTTATAGAATTGCAAACCGTGTTACTTAAAATAGCACAGGCACTTCATTTACTCTCTGCTGACAATTAATGCAATTAAGAATAATTAAAAGCTCAGGCATAAAAGCTCAGGCACTACTAATTCCCTCATAACATGTACTTAAAGCTGAGACAGCTACAAGGATTTCAAAAGATTCTAATCCCACATGTTGTGGGGACCAGTACCCTGTTCTTGAATTGTTTGTTTCTCTTCTATATGGAAATAAGTACAGAAAGTTAAAGTGCCAGTATAGGCAAGTGCATGCTTCAGTGTTTGACCAAGTATTGCTCTGTTGGGGATCGAGAGGGGAATTCTGCATGGAAATGTAGTGAGCTATCAGAATGAAGGAAGTTGTATATTCTAGATAGCTATTTTAGTTCAAAGATTGGACATTTCTATTTTCTTTTGAGACTGTTTTCCCGATGCTTCAGGCAGAATTTTAAGATGAATAGAGACAAATAAACAAACCCTCAAGATTCTCTAAGCAAGGATTTCTCCTAGTAGGATTTAAAAATATTTTCAAATTTCTTCTCACTTATTTTATGAATTTAGACTGCCAGGTAGGTAGTCTTTTAAATTTTTTTCCTATTGGCTTGTGATTACAATATCCACTATTGTGTTGGCTTCACTAGGAATATTTTAATATTGAATGTTAATAGAACCTCTGGTTCAAAGGTCATTCTGAGAGTCAAACTGAAGGTTACCTGGTCCTGGGTATTGACATCAGTGCTAGAATAGGATCTAATGTACACTGTGTTGCTGAGATATTCAATGACAGGCCAAGTAACATATTCTCAGTATGATGACTAAATGTTCCGTTTATTCCCTTCTAATTAACAAAGATTTAAAATTAAATTTCACACATCTGTTTGGAAAATTTCCCTTTAACTATTTTTTGTTGAAGATTTTGCTTTGGAAGAAAAATATTATTAAAGATAATAAGTCACTAGGTTGCAAAGCCATAACAGGAGACATAAACAACAGTATGGTGATTACCAGTTGGGAAGGGGGGTAGGGAGAAGTAGAAAAGAGTAAAGAGAGCATAAATGGTGATGGAATGAGACTTGACTTGGGGTAGTAAACACACAATACAATATGCAGATAATGTATTATACAATTGTACACCTGAAACCTAAATAATTGTATTAACCAATATCACACTACCAATATCACACAAGGTCAATAAAAAGAAATAAAAAACAGCTTTCTTATTAAAGTAATTTGGTCCCAGTACTGATATTTGTGCTAGTGCATCCTAAGCTCATTCCCATTTGGAAGTGAAGAAACAAGCACTCTTTGGGATACAGGTCTTTTGGTCATAAACTCATGGGTTCTGAATCCATACATAACTTCCAAAATGGAGAAATTAAAGCTGTCTGCACTAAGTAGAAGTGGAATTTTCTTTAATTAAAATTCTAATAAGATTTAATGATAGTAACATTAGAAAGAAAAACTTAAAAGGGTTTATAATAAAAATAAAGTGATTATTTCAAAAAAACCTGTAATAAATAAAATCTCCAAAATAATGTTTGATTTAAGTTCTTGAACTCAGACATAATTTGCCATTCTTCAATTTCCTGCCGGGGTCCAGCCCCAGCAGGTCCAGGGGTCCCCAAAGGTGTGGACGGAGTCGGCGAAGAGGGAATGACATGGAGACAGCGTTCAGTTGATCAGCAGCCAAGGCAGGATCTCTAGCCAAGTTCTAGTCAGGATCTCTAGCGAAGTTCTGGTTAGGATCTCCAGCCAGGTTCTGTGGCCATGTTCTCTCACTAGGTTCTCCAGCCAGGTTCGGTCGCCAGGTTCTGTAGCCGGGTTCTCTTGCCAATTTCTGTAGTCAGGTTCAGTCCAGGATCTTTTGCCATGTTCTCTCCAGCGAAGTTCTAGGTTCTGTGTAGGTTCTGTCTTCTAAGTTCTGTCTAAGTTCTGTCTTCTAAGTTCTGTCTGTAAGTTCTGTGTTCTGAGG
>NW_006291085.1:86724-87911 GCF_000327345.1 Myotis davidii
TTCTGCTGGGGAAGGGGTTAAGAGGTTTTATTCCCTCCCTAACTTCAGGGGAAAATCCCTACCTGGGGAAACAACCTTTCTCAGAGAGGTGACCTTGGTTAAAACACATAGTGCCAAGAAGGTGACCAAACATATTAAGAACAGTATGCCATATATGCCAGGTCCCTTGAAACAGCAAGGATGGACTGGCTCCCGGCAATTTCCTTTTCTTACTTTCAATCCTTTTTTCCTTTTTATAGAAAATTTGTTAACCCCTTACTATGCAGATAATAGGCTAAAATAAAAAAACCTGTATTCTCATTTAATCCTCACAATATTCCAGTGAGGTACTAGAGAGCTTTTCTCCTCTTTCTACTGGATGAAGAATTTTAAGCATAATATTCTGATTTACCTCCACAAATGAGAAACAAAAAAATTCAAAATTCAAAGGGTCATATCTAAATTTATCATTTACCTATCACCTATCTGACAGTATACTTGGAATCAGATAAGTGGATGTAGTGTGGTTGTTTTTAGGGTGCACAGCTGACCCACAGTAACTAGACTTCCTACAGTCAGATGTAACCACCTGATGGAGTTCTGGTGGAGGGAGTCTGAGAGGATGGTAATATGCCACATCTAGGAGAATATTTTTAGAAAGTGGATGTGCCTACTTCATGTTCTTTTATTATTATTTTTTATTTTTTTCCAATCTTTAATTTATTGATTAAGTATTACATATGTGACCTCATTTCCCCCATTACCTCCCACTCATGACCTCACGCTCCTGTTGTCTGTGTCCATTGGTTGGACTTATATGCATGCATACAAGTACTTTGGTTGATCTCTCCCTCTTATCCCCACCTTCCCCTACTTTTCCTCTGAGGTTTGACAGTCTTATCACTGCTTCTCTGTCTCTGGATCTATCCCTTTTCATCAGCCTATGTTGTTCACTATATTCCACAAATGAGTGAGATCATGTATTTATCTTCTTTCTCTGACTGACTAATTTCGCTTAGCATAATGCTCCCCAGGTCCATCCATGCTGTTGTGCATGGTAGGAGTCCCCTCTCCTCCTTTCTTTAAGGCTGAGTAGTATTCCATTATGTAAATGCACCACAACTTTTTCTAGTATTGGGACACTTGGGCTACTTCCAAATCTTAGCTGTTGTAAATGATGCTGGAATGAACATAGAGGAACATATATT
>NW_006291085.1:89021-89556 GCF_000327345.1 Myotis davidii
TTCTTAGTTAAGTTTATTCCTATGTATCTTAATTTTTTTGGTGCGATGGTAAATGGGATTGTTTTTTAGTTTCTCTTTCTGTAAGTTCACTATTGGTGTAAAGAAATGCCATAGATTTCTTGGTATTAATTTTGTATCCTGCTACATTGCCGGATTCATTTATTAAGACTAATAATTTTTTGATGGTGTCTTTAGGATTTTTTATTTACAGTATCATGTCATCTACAAATAAGGACAGTTTTACTTCTTATTTTACAATTTGGAATCCTTGTATTTCTTTTTCTTGTCTGATAACAATGGCTAGAACTTCCAGCACTATGTTGAACAGGAGTGGTGAGAGAGGGCATCCCTGACTTTTTCCTGTTCTTAAGGGAAATGGTTTTAGTTTTTGACGATTGACTATGATGTTGGCTGTGGGTTTGTCATATATTGCTTTTATTATGTTGAGGTGTGATCCTTCTATTCCTACCTTGTTGAGAGGTTTTGTCAAGAAAGGGTGTTGGTTTTTTTTTTTTATTACAAAGGGTATTACATA
>NW_006291086.1:0-396 GCF_000327345.1 Myotis davidii
CAAAATTGACACCCAGAAATCTATGGCCTTTTTTACATCAATAATGAACTCACAGAGAGAGAAATGAAAAGAACAATCCCATTCACCATTGCACCAAAAAAATTAAGATACCTAGGAATAAACTTAACTAAGGACGTAAAAGATCTGTACTCAGAAAACTATAGGACATTGAAAAAAGAGATAGAGGAAGACATAAACAAATGGAAGAACATACCATTTTCATGGATTGGTAGAAACAACATCATTGAAATGTCCATACTACTACCTAAAGCAATCTATATATTCAATGCAATACATATTAAAATACCAATGGCATATTTCAAAGATCTAGAACAAACTCACTAAAAATTAATCTTGAATAATAAAAGGCCCCAAATAGCCACAGCTATCCTGAGA
>NW_006291087.1:0-1261 GCF_000327345.1 Myotis davidii
GGTCTCTCCAGGGCATTTCCAAGCCCAATACGACTATCAGCTGGTGGTGGGCACGGTTGGAAGGTGCAGTGCCCAGCTTCACAGACCCCTCTCCTGCAGGATACAGGGTGTCCCGTGCCACTCCCAATCAGTGGTCCCAGTATTGTGAATGAGAAGCCTCCATCCACAGGCACCTGGACAGGAGCCCCAGCTTCTTCTATTGGTTCTCTGACCACAGTGTGGCAGGATCTAGCCGGATTGCTGAGGTGGGATGTCGCTGGCTATGCCAGCATACAGCTTCCTGTGTCCGCCTGCTGCTTGGGATTCTATTCGGGTCCCTATGCTCTCCTAACCCAGGTCTGTTTTCCCTACTAGATCATCAGCAAGGACCTGTGGCTCAATCCCTTGAAGTACTATGAGAGAACAACGGCACCCAGGGAACGGACAGGACGGGTGATGAGGGGCCGCCTGGGCTCTCCCCTGGTGTGCTGCCAGGTTCCCGGGCCATTACTTTTCTCTCACAGGGACACCTGGATGATGGGAGGGATACAGCCTGTAACACCAAGGCCTCAGGGTATGTGCCTGAGATAGGAACTATTAGCACAACAAGGGCAGTGCAATTCCAGCTCAGGTAGAGGGGCTTAGGCAGGAGGAGGGAGTGTGCATGTCCACTGTCACTCAGAGTCAAAGCAGATTCCTTGAGCCACTCCTCTGAACTCTCCCTCTAGGCTGCCCACAGCACCTTTTGGCCTTGCCACCTACCCCTCAAGAGGGGCTGGCATGACATGTTCTTCCTATACTCCTTTCCACAGGTGTCTGTGAATCTTTCTCAGGCCGAGGCCTAGGCTGCTGTGCTGCCACCCACATTGCTCCAATGCTGCTCACCACCATAGCCTATTTCCCGAAGGTCTCCTCTTCCCCCTGGGGCCCGTAGGAGAGGCCTGCTCCTTATCAGTATCTTAGAGTGCAAAGTGCGGGCCACAGAGCTGGAGGAGTCCTTGTTTTGCAGCCTTGTCAGAGGTTCTTCAATCCTTTTATCCATTTAGGTTTTCCAAGGAGAATATCTCATTTATTTACCCTCCCTAACTGTAAAATAGGGCAGCATGCCCTGAAGAAGTAACCCAGTGCTTCATTTTGCATGCAGTTCACTTCAATGACTTTGTGCACTTACGGTAATAGACACTGGGAAACTTAGGGCCATGAATAAATATAACTCACCATCCAAACACATTGCTTTGTATGGTTGTAGTAAAATCAGACAAATTCCATTTTGTGGGAAACT
>NW_006291087.1:4995-5688 GCF_000327345.1 Myotis davidii
CCCAAAAAAGAAAAAAAAGGAGAGGCTGGGAGCTCAGGTCACCACGGGACTGCGGGCACCAGGCATATTACCATTTTAGTATATAGGATAGAGGCCTGGTGCATGGGTTGAGGCTGGCTGGTTTGCCTTGAAGTGTGTCCCGGATCATGGTGGGGATCCCACTAGTAAGCCTGGCCAGCCTGGGTGACTGGCTGAAAGCCATTTTCTGGCTTGCCATGCCCCCAAGCTTCCCAAGCTCCTAGATTCTCCTTCAGGGGAGGCCAGCGCTGGCTGGAAGCAGATATTTAAGATTTATTTATCTTCTACATGTGAAACATTGTAGCCTTGAGCATAGACCACAGCCAGCCAGTGCAGACGGGAAGCTTGGCTTCCTCCATCACCTGGGACAAAGGAGGGGATCACTTCTGGTGCACCAGGCCTCTGTCCTATATAATAAAAGGGTAATAGGCAAATTGAACCTAACAGAACAACAACTGGAAATGACTGATCTTTAGGACACACACTGACCTCCATGGAGAAGATGCTCAATGCAGGAGCTAACCCCTGGTTGTCAGTGCACTCCCACAGGGGGAGCTCTGCTCAGTAACAAGCCAGGCTGATCGGGGTCAGCACAGTGGTGGTGTTGGGAGCCTCTCCCATCTTCTTTGCAGCGCTAAGATGGTCTGACTGCAGCTTAGGCCTGCTCCCCAATGG
>NW_006291088.1:0-497 GCF_000327345.1 Myotis davidii
GACTCTTTCAGCATAAACGCCTCAGCTGGCTGAGAAGAAGAGTCCCTGAGAGGAGCGCGCTGCCACAGTGGTCAGGTGTGTGCGATGACGCTGGGTCTGCTTCACTCCTGCAGGTCGGAGCACCCTCTCTGGAGGCCACGCTGATAAAGTTCGATGAGGTCTATAGAAAGGGAAACGCAGGCACAGAGAGTGGCAGCTGGCTCACCATCCTTACCCTTTTGTATGACTTCCACCTGGTACAGTCTCTCCGCATCTCCTACATGTTGGAAAAACTGACTGGAACTTTCACAGAGAAAGATAAGGAACTGATCCTGTTCAGGCTGAGAAATGGGGATTTTCATTGAGAAAACACGATGCTATGTCCCTGGCAATGATCAGTGAGACCAGGGCAAAGCCAGCGGGGCAGGCAGCATGTTCCCGGACCAGACCAGGGACAGTGGGCCCCTCGACCTGCGCGGGACGGCGGGTCCCTCGACCTGCATCCTAAGTGCCTAAGT
>NW_006291089.1:0-209 GCF_000327345.1 Myotis davidii
ACTTAAAATCTTCTCCTGCCATTGCTTTTAACATGTTAAGCGCCCTATCAGTCGCCGGTGACTGACATTATACTTTCCGTCCAGAAGATAAAACAGGCTGGGCGCTTAACGTGTTAAATGTATCTACTTTTAACTATTGTGCACATTATGTTATCATATCACAATCTAAAAAATGGATTGTACTCTATTATTGACCACTTAATTTTTGC
>NW_006291090.1:0-3272 GCF_000327345.1 Myotis davidii
TAATACCCTGTGTAATAAAAAATTAAAAAAAAAGAAAAACTTTTAATGTTATTTAACCCTACAACTTAAGGAATTAGAAACAGAGCAATAAGGAAAGCCCAGAGGAAGTAGAAGGAAGGAAATAGTAAAGATCAGAGCAGGAAAAAATGACATAGAGAACAACCCTCACCGCCCTCCCCCCGCAAAAAATAATACAAAGGATCAATGAAACAAAGAGCTGGTTCTTTGAAAGAATAAACAAGACTGATGAACCTCTAGCCAGGCTCACCAAGAAGCAAAGAGTAAGGACACAAATAAACAAAATCAGAAATGAAAGAGGCGAAATAACAATAGACCCCACAGAAATACAAAGGATTGTTAAAAAAAACCAACTCTGAATAACTCTGTTCCAACAAACTAGACAACCTAGGGCAGTGGTTCTCAACCTTCCTCATGCCACGACCCTTTAATACAGTTCCTCATGTTGTGGTGACCCCAAATTTCATTGTTACAAATTGAACATAGTTAAAGCATAGTGATTAATCACAAAACAGTATGTAATTATATATGTGTTTTCCAGTGTTCTTAGGTGACCCCTGTGAAAGGGTCGTTCGACCCCCAAAGGGTCGCGACCCACAGGTTGAGAACCGCTGACCTAGAGAAAATGGACATACTCCTAGAAAAATACAACCTTCCCAAACTCAATCATGAAGAATCTAAAAATCTCAATAGGCAGATAACTATGGAGGAAATTGAAGCAATCATCAAAAAGCTTCCAGCAAACAAAAACCCGGGGACAAATGGCTTCACAGGGAAGTTTTACCAAACATTCTAAGAAGAACTAAAACCGGTCCTCCTCAGACTATTCCAAAAAATTAAAGAGGAAGGAATACTTCCCAAGCTCATTGAATGAAGCCAGCATTACCCGAATTTCCAAACCAGATAAAGACAACACAAAGAAAAAGTATTACAGGTCAATATCCCTCATGAACATAGATGCCAAAATCCTCAACAAAATTCTAGCAAATCAGATCCAGCATTACATTAGAAAGATCATACACCATGATCAAGTAGGATTTCTCCTGGGATGTAAGGATGGTACAATATCCACAAATCAGTAAACACGATTCATCACACAAACCAACTGAGAGATAAAAATCACATAGTGATATCAATTGATGCAGGAAAAGCATTTGATAAAATCCAACACCCTATGCCCACTTTCACAACTCCTGTTTGACATAGTACTGGAAGTGCTAGCCATAGTGATTACACAAGAAGAAGAAATAAAAGGTACCCAAATTGGAAAAGAAGATGTAAAACTGTCATTATTCTCAGATGATATGATACTGTACATAGAAAACCCTAAAGACTCCATAAAAAAATTATTAGCTTTAATAAACACATTTGGCAATGGAGCAGGATACAAAATTAAGACCCAGAAATCTATGGAATTTGTATATACCAATAATGAAATTACAGAGAGATTAAAAAAAATCCCATTTACCATTGACCCAAAATAATTAAGATACCTAGGAAAAAACTTAACTAAGGAGGGAAGAGACCTGTATTTAGAAAACTACAAGACACTGAAAAAAGACATAGAGGAATACATAAACAGAAGGAAGAACATATCATGTTCACGGATTAGTAGAATCAACATCATTAAAATGTCCATACTACCCAAAGCAATCTATAGATTCGATGCACTCCCCATTAAAATACCAATGTTATATTTCACAGACCTATAATGAACTCTCCAAAAATTCATTTGGAATAAAAAAAGACTCCGAATAGCTGCAGTAATCCTGAGAAAGAAGAACAAAGTAGGAGGGATCTCGATACCAGATATCAAGCTATATTATAAAGCCACTCTTCTGAAAACAGCCTGGTACTGACACAAGAACAGACATATAGACCAATGGCACAGAATAGAGAACCCAGAAAATGACCCAAGCCTTTATGTTCAATTAATATTTGACAAAGGAGGCAACAGCATACAATGGAGTCAACACATTCACTTCAATAAGTGGTGTTGGGAAAATTGGACAGACACATGCAAAAAAATGAAACTAGACCACCAACTTGCACCATACACAAAAATAAACTCAAAATGGATAAAGGACATAAACGTAAGATGGGAAACCATAAAAATCTTAGAGGGATCCACAGGCAGCAAAATCTCAGACATATGCTGAAGCAATACCTTCACCGATAGCAGCTCCTAGAGCAATGAAAACTAAAGAGAAAGTAAAGAAATGGGGAAACCAAGATTGCGGCATAGGTAAACACCAGAGATTGCTGCCTCACACAACCACTTCAAAAATACAACTAAAACACGGAACGAACATCATCCAGAACCACAGGAAGGCTGGCTGAGTGGAAATTCTACAACTAGAAGGAAAGAGAAAAGCATACTGAGACTCAGAGGAGGTGCAGTGCGAAAGTAAAATACAGAGGTGCATGAGGAGAGGGTTGGTGGCTGAGGACACGGATTCATAAAGGACACACTCAGGGGGCAGACTCAGTGAGCACCAAAGCCCCATTGAAGCAAGTCTTGCCCTGGAAAGGTGTCCCTAGCACAGAAGTTCTCCCACTGCAGACATAGCTGATTCTCACAGTCAATTGGCCTGGAGGTCAATCCCTTCCAGTGTAACCTACAACAATCAAGGCTCAACTACAACAAGACTGTGCACAAAGCCCACAAGGGGGTGCACCAAGTGTGTCTACCTCACGTAATTGGGGAGGCTGAGGCACTGGGCCCTATAGGACACCTAGTACAGAAAGCCACTCTATCGACACAGAGAAGCATAAAAAAGGGTGGAGACAAAGAAACAGGACACAAATGACAGAAATGGAGGAAAGCAAACTACAGGATATAGAGTTCAGGAGCACACTTTTATGGTTTTTCAAAAATTTTCTAAAAACCACAGATAAACTTAACGAGACCCTCAAGAAATCTAATAAGACCCTCGAGGTTGAGAACCGAAGATGGCGGCATAGGTTAACACCAGAGATTGCTGCCTTGAACAACTAAGTCAAATTAAGCTTGATCCAGGGAAAGGACAACGTCCAGAGCCACAGGAGGGCTGGCTGAGTGGAAATTCTACAACTAGGAGTAAAGAGAATATCATATCCAGACTCAGAGGCGGCGCAGTGCTGAAGGGAAATTCTCAGGTACCAGTGCGCGCGGAGCGGGGCTGGGCGCGGACGGCGGCTCGGAGGGAGCGGCGCGAACAATTGGGAGGGAGTCGCAGACTCTGAGCTCCAGACCCGGGCGAGTCGTTAGGGAC
>NW_006291090.1:6135-8311 GCF_000327345.1 Myotis davidii
AACTAATAATGGAACTTTCATTTGATCCAGTCATAGCAGCACAATTCACCATAGCTAAGATTTAGGAACAGCCTAAGTGCCCATCAGCAGATGAGTGAACTAAAAAACTCTGGTACATCTACACCATGGAATACTACGCTGCTGTAAAAAGGAAGGAACTCTTACCATTCACAACAGCATGGATGGACCTGTAGAGCATTATGCTAAGTGAAATAAGTCAGTCAGAGAAATATAAATATCACATAATCTCACTTATTTGTAGAATATAATGAACAACATAATCTGATGAACAAAAACGATCCAGAGACTGAGAAGCATCGATCAGACCGTCAAACCTCAGAGGGAAGGCAGAGGAGGGTGGGGGGGAGGGGGCGAGATCAACTAAAAGACTTTTATGCATGCATATAAGCATAACCAATAGACACAGACACTAGGGGGGTAAGGGAAGGAGCGGGGGGGGTGGATAAGGACACATATGTAATACCTTTATCAATAAAGAATAAAATAATAATTTTAAAAAATGACATAAAAACTGATAAAAAAGATGAATAAATTCAAGATCTGGTCCTTCGAAAAAATAAACAAGTTTGATGAATCTCTAGCCACACTCACCTGGAAACAAAGAGAGAAGACTCAGAAATAAATTGAAACTAAAGAGGTCAAGTAACAAATGACCCCACAGAAATACAAAGGATTGTAAACCATTACTATGAATGACTCTATTCCAACAACAACAACAACAAAAAAAAACCAACCTAGATGAAATGGACAAATTCCTAGAAAAATACAAGCTTCCAAAACTCAATCAGGAAGAATCAGAAAACCTGAATAGGCTAATAACTATGGATGAAATTGAAGCAGTAATAAAAACACTTCCAGCAACCAAAGCCCTGGTCCAGACAGCTTCACAGGGGAGTTTTATGAAACATCCAAAGAAGAACTAAAACCTCTCCTCCTCAAGACTATCCCAAAAATTAAAGAGGAAGGAACACTTCCAGTGGTCCCACTTCTGGGAATATATCCCAAGAAATCTGAAACACCAATCAGAAAGAATAGATGCACCCCTATGTTCATAGCAGCGTAATTTATAATGGGTAAGATTGGAAACTGCATAAGTGTCCATCAGAAGATGAGTGGATTAAAAAACCCTGGTACATCTACACAATGGAACACTATACAGCTTTAAAAAAGAAAGAACTCTTACCCCATAAAAAGTATTTAATGAAATGGATATAACAAAAATATCATATGCAGAGTTTAAAACAATGGTTATAAGGATGCTTAAGGGCCTTAGGGGAAGAATGAATGATTTAATGAGAATTTAAAGAGATAGCAAGCATTACAAAGAACAAAAACCATTAAAAAAGAACCAGAAATGAAGACTACATTATCTGAAATGAAGAATATACTAGAAGGAATCAATAGCATGTTAGATGAAACAGAGGATTGAATCAGTGATTTAGAGGGCATGATAACTGCAAGCACCCAAGCAAAGCATCTAAAAGAAAATATTATTTTAAAAATGAAGAAGGACCAAGGGACCTTTGGGAAATGAAGCATAATACATCTATATCATAGGGATCCAAGAAGTAAAAGAGAGTGAGTAAAGTATAAAAAACCTGTTTGAAGATTAAATAATGGCTGAAAACTCCCTAACTTGGTAAAGGAAAAAGACACACAAGTTCAGGAAGCACAGAGTCTCAATCAAGTTGAACTCAAAAGGGCCCACACCAAGCCTGCTGGAGGCTAATTCCAGCAGGTCATAATTATGCAAGAAGTTCATCAAAAGGTTGATAAACCTTGTGGCTTCAGCAGGGCTGAAGATCTGCATGTTATTGCCTGCTGCCAGACAGCTGAGGGCAGTTCCCCCAACCTGATAATCTTTTACTGTTTACCAAACCTTACCTTTGATATGTATATCTGCTTTGCTATAGGGAAAAATCTTACGTAATAATAGACAAACATGGTAATTGACCATACCTCTGCTATGCTTCCCATTGGCTAATCAGCGAGATATGCAAATTAACCCAACTAAGATGGCGGCCGGCAGCCACGGAACTAGAACAAGCAGGAGGCTTGCTTGCTCCAGTGATGGAGGAAGTGAAGGTTCCCCACCTGCCACAGCGGATTCTAGCTACACTCAAAGCAAAAAAGCTTCCATTATAGAAGGTAAAAA
>NW_006291090.1:8450-12493 GCF_000327345.1 Myotis davidii
CCTATATAATAAAAGAGTAATATGCAAACTGACCCTAACAGCAGAAGGACTGGGAATGACTGGTCACTATGACACACCCTGCCCACCAGGGGGCAGACGCTCAATGCAGGAGCTGCCCTCTGGTGGTCAGTGCGCTCCCACAGGGGGGAGCTCTGCTCAGCCACAAGCCATGCTGATGGCTGCCAGCACAGTGGTGGTGGTGGGAGCCTCTCCCGCCTCCTCACCAGCACTAAGGATGTCTGACTGCAGGTTAGGCCTGTTTCCCACTGGCAAATGGATGTTCCCCAAGGGCTCCCAGGCTGCCAGAGGGATGTCTGATTGCCAGCTTAGGCCCAATCCCCTGGGGAGTGGGCCCAAACCAGCAGGTGGTCATCCCCTAAGGGGTCCAAGACAGTGAGAGGGGACAGGCCAGGCTGAGGGACAGCCCCCCGCCATGCACAAATTTTTGTGCACTGGGTCTCTAGTGTGTTAATAAAAAGCTAGGGGTCTGGAGATTTGGGGAGCTTAGTCACTAGAATTAAGCTTCCATCTGGCTTTCCCCAAAATGTCTTCCAAATTCATATTTCTTCTCTAGCCTCTTCATTCATTTATGCACAGCTGCTTTTCCAGATTCCTTGAACCCTAGTAGATGTGGAAATACCCTGGCACAAGACACCTCATAATTAAAATTGCTAGAGAGAGGGAGACAGTTAGTTATATATAAGGGAGTCCCCATAATGCTGTCAGCTGATTTATCAACAGAAACACCTTAGCAGAACAGATTAGCATGAAATATTCAAAGTGATGAAAAGCAAGGAACTGCCACAAAGTCTACTCTATCCAGCAAGATTATCATTTAAAATTGCCCCTGTCCCCCCACCCCCGCAAAAAAAAGGCTAAACAGGTTCATTATGGCATAACCAGTATTACAAAAAAATGTTAAAGGGCCTGCTTTTAAAAGAAGAAGAAATATATAAAGAGAGAACATAGCTATAAAGAATAAAATGGCAATAAATAAGTACTGATCAATAGTAACCTTACATATAAATGGGTTAAATGCTCCATTCAAAAGACATAAGATAGCTGAATAGATTTTTAAAAAACAAACATGACACATATTTATGCTGTTTAAAAGAGACCCATATCAGTTCAAAAGTTACACACAGACTGAAATTGGGGGGATGGAAAAAATATTCCATGCAAATAAAAAAGGAAAAAAAATTGGGGTAAGCAATACATATATGTGACAAAATAGACTTTAAAACAAAGGCCATAAAAGACACAAAGAGATCACTACACATAAATGGATCAATCCAATAAGAGGATACAACTCTTATAAACTTATATAGCAACACATAAGTATATAAAGATAATATTTATAAAATAATTTCTTGACAGACGTTTTTCTCCAACTGATTGCACAATTAGAAAGGATAAACAAATTTACCAGTTATTACTTATAGATATTCTTGGTAATGTTTCATTAAAAAGCAAATCTCTTCTTTGCCATTCCTTGTCTTGGGCAATTAAGATGCATAGTTGACATCTATGAATAATATCTGATTACTCATTAACTGGCGATATAAAAATAAAAGAAAAAGATTTTAAGAAGAGTCAAATAGCTCATGCCGACTTTAAAATATTGATGACAAAGGTGTGAGAATTGTAAAATACTTAGGGTTTAACCCAAAACTTGTTTTTATCCTTGATTTTTAGAAAGCACTGTGCTGATAAAAAATGAGTTTGCTCAGATCGAGAATATATTGGCACTCTCTTAAACACAACCTGAAACTGAACGTGGGGAAGGTCATGTAATGAGAATAGAGCCATAGTTGTCTAACAATTATTCACCTTACTAACTATAGATAAGAAGTTTTCTTACACACCCTGGGAAACTGGAGGATGAAACAGGCCTGTAAAAAATAAGACACCTCCATGGGTTCATTACTCAGAAAATAAATAACATTTTGAGAACAGACCAAGGACAGGACACGCTTTGATTTGGTTGCTGCACCTGGACCCTGATCCCCTCTGGGAATTTTTCCCTGGAATGCTGACCATTCTCCAGTCCCAGAAACAGGCTGAGCTGTTTGTAACATCATAGAACATTAGCCACCTGGTTATCAGACTTTGAGCTCCTGAAGGCTGGACTGCAGGCTCTACCCTCCCCTTTCCATGTTACATTTGTAACTCACAGGTGCATGTAACTATCTTCTCCCTCGTGTGTATATAACCAGCCAACTGGCAAGGGAGGTCAGAGCAGAATTTTGTGGATGACCTGCTTGCTCTCTCCCATACTGCCCGCATTATTGGAATAAACGCTCATATATGATTCAACCCTGTCTCTGCTTAATTGGCTCAAGTGGTGACAGGCAGCCCAGACTCCTTGATTGTCCGGTTACAAAACCAGGGAGCTGAAGCACAAAACATTTCTGACAAAGATAGCCAGTTAAGCATAAAAATGGGAATTGGTTGTGTCTAGTTGACTTGGCATGGATGAAGGCAATTATTATCACTAAAAGTTGTTTTTATTATTTGAAACTTATGTCATATTATGTGTAAAGTGCTTCTTATTTATAAACTATTACATCATTTCCATATCTGCAGTGTCCTTCTTGGATAACCACAAACTTGAAAGTGGTCCAAAATCTTGTTCATGGTTTTCTACAAGCACAGGGAAGCTCACATGTTGAATTGTCTATCTGGAGTTAAGAGAATGTGTTTGGGTTTTACTTTTACTTCCCGTTTAAATATAGATCACTATTTTAAAATGTAAACATCCAATGGCATTCCCTTACAACGAAAGGAATCCTGAGGCAGAAACCTGTAGTATTAACATTTCACTCACCCAGAAGGACGCCCCAAATGCTTAAGGCCAAGGAGATAGCATTATTAAATGCCTTATGACTTTACAGTTATCCTCTATTATTCTTGCTAACCCACATTTCCAAAAGGTCACTGGATAAATTAGGCAGGACACTGAAACAGTATTTGTAAAATTGAACTAATTAAAAGCAATCCACGTTGCTCTGAGGGTGTGCATCTGTGAATTACTAGGTAAAGAATTTACATGCAAGTTTATTCCAAACTAGATTTACATCATTTGTAGGTTATAATTTTAGGAGTACCAGTTCTAGCCCAGAAACATGTCAACAGAGTATTTCTAAACTATCATTTCAAATTACCACTGTAGAGGGTGGGAGGAGGAAGGAATAGTAACTGAGACTTGTCAGCTCCATAACAATGTCTCCCCCCAGCCCGCCCGCGCTCTTCCATCCCATCACAATTCTGGCGTCACTTAGTCTCTGGTATCTGTTTCCGACTTCGCCACCCTCCCTTCTGTAGAGTTGGCACCCAATGGCAGGCGAAGGAAAAGATAAACATCCCAGCTCTCAACACAATCTAAGCGCTAGCCTAGAGACACTTGAAGAACGGTCCTAACTTTCCCGCGCCATACTTCTCGAGCCTCAAAGGTAAGCAGAGCAAAAAACCTAGGAGACAGATCAGGGAGGCCAGCTGAGTCACACCTCCATCTGTCCACTGTCCCACCCACCACACACACACCCTCCAGCCACAGCAAACGGTTACTCAGCTCCCAGTCTAGGTCCTGGGGCTCCGCCCCTGCGCGGTGCCAGCCTCAGGGGCGGAGAGTAAGCCTGCATTCTGGCCCACGCCCTGGGCCACAGCCTAGAGAGAAGCATCCTCTGACAAGTCCCAGGTGCCAGCAGCTGGACGGCTGCGGCCTCCAGAAGAGAGAAGAGCGCTCGGTCAACTCCCAGGAGCTGCCCCCTCCGGCTCCTCGACCCCATCCCCCAGCCCACCCCAAACAGGCTCCGCCAAGAACTACCGTGATGGAGAGTACAAAGAACCAAGCCATACACCAACAGCCTCAAGGCTCCCCTTATGCTAGACAAACATACCCACACTCGCACGCACTCACCCGGCGCGCGCCGCGGAGCACACTTGTTACCTGTCCCCACGTCGGCACTCATTCTTCTCCCCACCCCAAGTCTGGCTGTTCCCCACCCCCGCGGTGGGTCCCCGGCCGCCCGCTCCGAGCACCC
>NW_006291090.1:12549-15982 GCF_000327345.1 Myotis davidii
GAAAGCTGCCAGCCGTCCTGCTCGCGGTCCCACCCCCGCCGCCCGCTGCTGCCACGCGCCCGGGCAGCTTTGGGAGCCCGCGCCAAGCGGGAGCGCGGCCCACCACGAGGTCCCTTGCGCGGAAATTTGCGGCCGGCGCCTCGCAGCCAGAGCCCTATGGCCCCTGACCCGGCTGTCTTCTATGTCTTCCTGCGAAACCGCAGGCTTGTCTCTGTCCGAGACCAAGCCCCTCTCTGGGACCGCGGTGCGGGGAGCCTACCAGCGTTGGTCACCTCGTTTCTCCTGCCCGTCCCCACTTCTCCCAACACCCCTCGCCAGCCTCCCTCACCCACCCCTCACCCCTCACCCCTTACCGCTTACCCCAGAGACTTCTCATTTTCTACCTTGAGCCTGAGACCAAAGTAAGATTATTACCAGCAGAGATATAAGACCAACAAATCTCATATCCACTCTGATGGTTACTGTTACGTGCCCTTTGTTCCTTATTAGCTTTTCAAAGTAAAGAGGATAATTTCGCCCATGGACTGCACCAGAACAACTGGTTTGAGATGGCATAGGCAGAAGAAAATCTATTCACTCTTGAGTAGTAAATGGTGTTAAAAAGAGTTATATAATTATGTGGATTGTCATTTTCTTACACATATTTATTTGCTTAACAGCCATTAAGATTTAATATTATCTAATCTAACAGAGATACAATTTTATGGGCACTGAGCAACATTAATGTAGAACCTTGCCTCAAAGCCTGACTATACCCTAGGTAGCCTGGCTTTTGAAGTCACTATGGACTCCTACTAATACTCTTAAGAAATGCCAGCAACATACTGAGAACTTTTGATTCTCCATCAGCCAGGAGCTCTTCATAGAAAAGGCATTTACTGCAGAAGTGAAAGTAGAATAAAGCCACACAGGACGTATTCAATTTGCTCCTGTGCATAAGAAAAATCAGTCCTCCAAAAGGTCCAGGTACCCCAGAAATGTACTAGTAAATGCAAGGCCTTGTACTTAACTGCTTTGTCAGGTTCTCAAAGCACTGCATTTTCCTTCCATGGTAGATGTCATGTTTGCATTATCATACTGTTGTAGTTAAGCAATGACCTTGTTTAAAACAGCATTTGTAGAAGAACCTTAAACTCGAATTTAAATCAACTTTCTACATCTGACCCATTTACCTCTGCTCCAAGCTAGATGTTAAGCTTGAGATAGCTCTGAGTGTGAAACACCAGGAAACATTTGGACTGCTAAAAGATACAGATTGTGTTTGATGTGTTTACTGCAAGTAAACTAATTAGGTTCTCAGAATTGATACCACTCAGAAGTGGCTCACTTTTTTCTTAGTGTTGTTAAACCTCACTGAAGGATATTTTTTTCATTGATTTTTTAGAGATAATGGAAGGGAGGGGGAGAGACACAAAAAGAGAAACAACATCGACTGGTTGCCTTCCCCCTCGAGCCCTGATCGATCCTGCTGGAGATTGAGTCTGCAACCAAGGTCCGTGCCCTTGGCCGGAATCAAACCCAAGATCCTTTAGTCCCAGGGCCAACATGCCAACAACTGAGCAGAAGTGGCCCACTCTTTAAAAAATATCCTGTATAATAAAATCCTAATATGCTAGGTGTCCAGTTGTCTGTTCAACCAATCAAAGTGTAATATGCTAATGATATGCTAAGGTCGCTCAACCGCTCACTATGATGTGTAATGACCACCAGAGGGCAGAAACTCCGACTGGTAGATTAGCTTGCTGCTGGGGTCTGGCCGATCGGACTGCGCCAGACAGGCCAGACACTCCCTGGAGCTCTCCCACAGTCCCTCCCTGGCTGGCCAACCTCCCGCGTCCCTCTCCAGCCCCGATCATGCAATGGTGGGGTCCTTCAGCCTGGCCTGCGCCCACTCACAGTCCGAGACCCATTGGGGGATGTCAGAGATCTGGTTTTGGCCTGATCCCGCAGGCCAGGCCGAGAGACCTCACTGGTGCACAAATTTGTGTACCAGACCTCTAGTTATTAAGAAAAGAAGTGGCGAATCCCAGCAACAACACAGAGCATGGTAATGATTAAAGAACCAGCTCTGGACAGTTGACCTCCCCAAACCAGTTTTAAGTGCAACAGAGAAAATAAACCCTTGCTACTGGATAGAGAAGCCATATAGCCTCAGAGGCCCACCCAAAAACACTGCCACCGAGAGGCTGAGCCACAAACTGACTCTTAGCTAAATACAAATTAAGGCAGTCTGGGACACAAATACGGCCTGGTTTAAAATCAGGACTGTGGTTTAAAACATGGAGGAACAATGTATCGCAGGAAAATTCAACACTCTCCTGAATACCTGGCAGGACTAAGGCGAGCCTGACTGACAAGTAGAAGAACTGAAGGACCTTCACTACTGCAAAATGCTAAAACCCTTTCCCTCACTTTTCCCCTTTTGTTGTCCTGTTTCTCTTACCCTATTCCTGCTTTAGATTTTCCCTATTCCTTCTGTTTACCTCCTGTCAAAATTTCACCCTACTTATATATCCTATTTCCAATCCACTGCTCTAAATCCTTATACACATATGCCTTATCTTTCTTCACTATCCAAAATATTTTTCTCTTCTTTTACCTTTCTATTGTTTTGTTGCTATTTGCTTGATTGTTGAGTATATTTTGTGTGTGTGTGTGTTTTGTGTGTGTGTGTGTGTGTGTGTGTGTGTGTTTAGGATTGGTTGTGAGGTTGTTTTCTTTTTCTTTTTTTTTCCCTGCTGATTTTTCCCCTCCCGACACCACCCCCTCAACCCCCGCCCCCAGTTATTTTTGTACTTCCCTTTTCCCTTGCCTCTCTTGATATTATTGGTTGTTTCCAGTTTGCATTCATCTCTGGGGAGCTGTTGTGGGAATTTGTTGGGATTAGTGGTGGTTCTATCAGAGTATTCTCCTCATAAAAATAGTCTCTTCCCCTCTTCAACTTCATTCTCTCCTTTCGCTCTTTTTTTTCCCCTCTTTTTCTTTTCTTTTCCCCCTCCTTTTTCCCAATTTCATATTTTCACTCCTTTTTCCCTACTTTTCTTTTCTTTTTTCTCTTTTATCTGTTTCCCTTCCTTCTTCCTTATCCCCTAATTCTCTTAATTCGGGTGGTCACCTTTATTTGGAGTTATTAATATCGTGAATATATTTGTGTTCAGTGCCTGGTACATGCTGCGTTGTTGTGTTGTATTTTGTGCCTTTAAATCAACGCAGCAGATCCAAGCAACAGCAGCCTCCTGAGCACCACACCCTCTGACTGAGGAACAGCACCTATATGTGAAGCTTCCCCCCAACAGAAAGAAGAGCCATTACACCTGTGAACAGCACCCACCAGAAGAGTTGCTGCCAACTGAGGAACAGCTGCTACCGCAACTGCCTGCAGAGCAACCACAGCCCAAGGAGCCACTGCCACCCAGGGAGCAGCCACTGAACG
>NW_006291090.1:20413-23296 GCF_000327345.1 Myotis davidii
GTGTTTATAGTCTCTGCCTTGCTGTCTCCTGCTTCTGGCACTGAATCTTTTTTTTTTTTAATCTTTATTGTTGAAACTATTACACAGGTCCTCCTTTTCCCTGCCATTAACTTCTTCTAGCCCACTCCCATCTACCCCCCTCTCCACCCTAGGTCCTCATCACCTCATTGTCTGTGTCCTCAGGTTATGCATACAAGTTCATTAGTTGATCTCTTCCCACCAGCCCTCCCCTGCCTTCCCTCTGAGATTCAACAGTCTGTTCATGCTTCTATGACTCTGGGACTATTTTTGATCATCAGTTTATTTGGTTCATTAGATTCTACATATGAGTGAGATCATGTGATACCTATCTTTCTCTGACTGGCTTATTTCTCTCAGCATAATGCTCTCTAGGTCCATCCATGCTGTTGAAAATGGTAAGAGTTCTTTGTTTTTTATTGCCTCAGTATTCCATTGTGTAAATGTACCATAGTTTTTTTTATCCACTCATCTGCTGATGGGCACTTAGGCTGTTTCCAAGTCTTAGCTATTGTAAGTTGTGCTTCTATGAACTTAGGGGTGCATATATTCTTCCTGATGAGTGTTTCAGGGTTCTTAGGATATATTCCTAGAAGTGGGATCACTGGGTCAAATGGCAGTTACATTTTTAATTTTTTGAGGAATCTCCATACTGTTTTCCATAGTGGTTACACCAGTCTGCATTTTTTTCAACAACCTCCCCAAAACTTGTCATTGGTTGATTTGCTGATGATAACCATTATGACAGGTGTGAGGTGATATCTCATTGTCGTTTGGATTTGGATTTCTCAAATGATTAGTGACCTAGAGCATTTTTTTCATATGTCTTTTGGCCATCTGTATATCCACGTTGGAGAAGTTTCAATTTAGTTCCTTTGCCCATTTTTTAATTGGATTGTTTGTCTTTCTTTTTTAGGTTGTATGAGTTCCCTGTGTATATTGGAGATTAACCCCTATCAGATATATCATTGGCCAACATGTTCTCCCAGTAGTGGGCTGTCTTATTGTTTTGATGGTTTCATTTGCTTTGCAAAAGCTTTTTATTTTACTATAGTCCTATTAGTTTATTTTCTCCTTAGTTTCCATTGTTCTGGGAGATGTATCCGAAAACATATTGCTACTAGAGATGTCTGAGATTTTGGAGCCTATGGTTTCTTCTAGGACTTTTAAGGTTTCACATCTTACATTTAAGTCTTTTATCCATTTTGAGTTTATTCTTGTGCATACATTAATTGAGTATAGTGGCTTGGGTCAATTTCTGGGTTCTGGGTTCTGTTCCATTGATCTATATGCCTGCTCTTGTGCCAGTACCAGGCTGTTTTGAGCACAGTGGCATTGTAGTAAAGCTTTATATCTCGTATTGTGATCCCTCCAACTTTGTTGCTCTTTCTCAAGATTGCTGCATCTATTTGGGTTCTTTTTTGGTTCCATATAAATTTTTGGAGTGCTTGTTCTAGTTCAGTGAAATCTGCTATTGGTATTTTAATGGGGATTGCATTGGATCTATAGATGGCTTTGGGTATTATGTACATTTTAATTATATTAATTCTACCAATCCATGAACATGGTATATTCTTCCACTTATTAATGTCTTCCTCTATCTCTTTTTTCAACATCCTGTAGTTTTCAGAGTACAGGTCTTTTACCTTTATTCCTGAGTATCTTAATATTTTTGTTGCAATGGTATATGGGTTTTGGGGGGGATTTTGTTTTGTTTTGTTTCTCTTTCTGATAGTTCACTATTGGTGCATAAAAATGCTATGGATTTTGGGGTGTTAATTTTGTATGCTACTACGTTTCTGAATTCACTTATTAAAATTAGTAGTCTTTTGATGGAGTTGTTAGTGTTGCTATGTACAATATCATGTCATCTGCGAATAGTGAACATTTTACTTCCTCCTTTCCAATTTAGATGCCATTCATTTCTTCTTCTTGTCTGATCACTATGGCCAGGACTTCCAGAACTATATTGAACAAGAGTGGTGAAAGTGGGCATCCCTGTCTTGTTCCTGTTCTTAGGGAAATGGTTTTGGTTTTTGCCCATTGAGTATGATGTTGGCTGTAAGTTTCTCTCTATATTCCAACTTCGTTGAATGTTTTTGGATTTTGTGTTTTGTCAAATGCTTTTTCTGCATCTATTGATATGATCATGTGCTTTTTGCCTTGCAATATGTTTATGTGCTATACATATTTATTGATTTGCGAATATTGTACCAGCCTTCCACACCTGGTATAAATCCCACTTGGTCATGATGTATAATCTTTTTAATGTGTTACTAGCTAGGGTTTGCTAAAATATTGTTGAGGATTTTAGTGTCTATGGTCATCAGGGATATTGCCTTGTAGTTCTCTTCTTTGTCATGTTTTTATCTCGTTTTTTAATTAGGGTGATGATGGCATCATAGAAGGAGTTTGGAAGTGTTCCTTTCCTCATGAATTTTTTGTAATAGTATGAGGAGTAGAGGTGTTGAATATTTGACAATGCTCCCCTGTGAATCCGTGTGGACCAGGGCTGTTGTTTGCTGGGAGTTTTTTTTTTTTATTTTTATTAGTGCTTCAATTTCATTAATAATGATTGGCCTATTCAGGTATTCTGATTCTTCCTGATTGAGTTTTGTAAGGTTGTATTTTTTTAGGAATATGTCCATTTCAACCAGGTTGTCCTATTGTTGGAATATAGTCATTCATAGTATTTTATTACAATCCTTTGTATTTCTGTGGTGTCAGTTGTTACTTCACTTCTTTCATTTCTGATTTTGTTTATTTGGGTCCTCTTTTTTGTTTACTGGTGATCCTGGCTAGAGGTCCATCGATCTTGTTTATCTTTTTGAAGAAACTGCTCTTGGTTCTATTGATCTTTTGTAT
>NW_006291091.1:0-474 GCF_000327345.1 Myotis davidii
GAGATCCAGAGGCAAGCTGAGCCTTTATTTTGTGGCCAGAGGTAAACAAGGTAGAGGTCACCACAGTGACAATGTTATTGTGAGTTTCACTTGTTTTGGCAGCACTTGCTGCACCTCCCACAGCCCATTAGCTACCCAGATAAGATCTAAGGAGTGTCATAAGGTCAAGCCTAATTATGCTAAGAGGACTGTGCCCTCTAAGCTGGAACTTGTTTGTGGCTGTGCCAACAGGTCAGTTCGAGGCTTAACCCTATAACCGTGCCCAACATCTCGCCCTTTTATTATTTTTAAGCTACTATAATGAAAGTAAAACTTAAGCATCAAGAACAAAACTCTGGCTATTAAAACAATGACAAACAATGCCAATGGAAAACCCAAACTACAGATATGTTAACATTTTAAAACTTAAACATAAAGCTCTGACTATGAACAAAACAATGTTAATGTGCCGGGGTCCAACCCCAGCAGGTCCAG
>NW_006291092.1:0-380 GCF_000327345.1 Myotis davidii
TTTAACTATTTTATGGCCATTTATATATAAACTAGGGGCCCAGTGCACAAATCCATGCGCCTTGAAAAGAACTGTGAGCCACAAGGCTGTGGTGGGCACAGGGGCAGGTCTCGGCCCATCCTCTGTGCTGCCACCTGGCCCTTCCCACCATGGCCCCTGGTCCCCTGTCTGCTCTCAGTCCTGCTCCCGCCATTGCTGCTCCCACATGCTTACAGCACTGGCCCTGATTGCACCCGCTGATGGCACAGAGCGATTGGGGTTGGTGCCAGCAGCAGGTGCAAGCGGGGACAGTGCTGTCACCAGGTGAGAGTAGCAGCTCCAATGCCAGAAGCCGGTGTAAGCAGGGCTATTGCCAGCAGTGGGTCTGAGAGGCAGCTGCT
>NW_006291093.1:0-344 GCF_000327345.1 Myotis davidii
ACTGTTTCCTTATATAATTTCAATTATATTGTACCAGTGTAATTTAGTATTGGAAGGGTTAAGAGAACAAAACAAGACAGAGAAAAACCTGTTGTGCTTAGTAGCAGCTGAGGCCTTGAGTCCAGCATAGATCAGATAAGTAAAAATCAACAAAATCTCTCTCTCCCTGCTCTTCCTTCCGATGCCCCTCCCCCTTTTCTGCATTAACCATTTACTCTGTCCTTAGCTGCTCTCCCTCCTAGATTTTCCTTCTTTACGTTAAGTCCCAGAGGCTCAAATCCTTCTCCTCTTTTTACCACTTTTGACCTCTTTGACTATCCCCCTGTCCCCCAGCCTAAGGCTCC
>NW_006291094.1:0-530 GCF_000327345.1 Myotis davidii
CTGATACATGCTACAACATGAATGTACCTGAAGAGCATGCTGAAAGAAGCCAGATGAAAAAGGTCACATATTGTATAATTCCATCTATATGAAATGTCCAGAACAGGTAAGTCCACAGAGACAGAAAGCAGATTGGTAGTTTCCAGAATCTGGGGGCAGAGGGAAAGGGGAATAATTGCGTAATGGTAATAGGGTTTTCTTCTGGGGTAATGAAAATGTTATGGAACCAGATAGAGGTGATGGTTGTATAACATCGTGAATGTACTGACACTGAATTGTTCATTTAAAATGGGTGAATTTCATGCTATGTAAATGTCACCTCAATCTAAAAAAAATAGAGTATAAAATACACAGGAACTTAAGGGGTAAACCAACTTTATATGGTTTTTTTTCTGATGAAAGAAAAGTAATAAAAGTATTAAATTGTGTATTTAGTTATCTAGTACCAATGAAAGTATTAAAATTATTTTGGAGGAGGAAAGCATACATTCATTAATATGAATATGCTAGAGGCCTGGTGCACAAAATTT
>NW_006291095.1:0-794 GCF_000327345.1 Myotis davidii
TAAGATCCTGGCCCAATCAAAAAGTACACTCCATACCAAAGTTGAGAGTGAGAGAATATGAGAACATGTGTGAGGTGGGGAGAGGAAGTGTATCTTTAAAAGAAATATAGGGCAGGGCAGTTTGAGGCTGCCGTATGGCCTGTGTACTTGTGGGTGATGGGTTTATGCCACTTCACATTGCTTGTTAGCTGTGCCCATTACTTAGTGATTTTTAAAAATAGTATTGCTCAGCTTTAATGTGAATTATGTTGGAAAGAACAGCATAGGAAAAAAATAGATTATTTCTGTTTCTATCTGCCTACTCTTTATATGCAAAATGATAACATAAACAGGCTCCCAAAATAGTACTTTTCTGCTCACCCAAAGAGATCTTCCACTTAGCTTTGAATGATAAAAGTCCCTGGTCCTGATTTAGAGGAACTAGATAATGAATTAGGCTCACCGAGGAAGGAGTAGCAGGAGGCAAGACTAACTTTAACGAAAGGCTCAGATTTGACTGAGTTGGTTGATGCTTGCCAGGGGAGGGCAATTTTTCAGTTTCTGGGGTGAATGTCTGGAAATGCAGACCCCACACTTGTGGTCTGAGCTTTTCCTTCCCTGATAGAGTTCTGGGTGGCAGTACCACTGCTGCTGCCCGTTTACTTATAAAAGCAGTTAATTCTTTAAGACAAACAATGTTGCCTGGGCCCTGACCAATGCCCAGCTGGCTAGTAGGGCAGAGCCAGGGCAGTGTTGGCTGATAAGACCTGAGTTTTCAACAGCCTCTTCTCTCTCAGCCCCATATCATAGGAGTT
>NW_006291096.1:0-497 GCF_000327345.1 Myotis davidii
ACACCCTGAGTGCGGCCGGAGAGGGTGCCTGTGTCCAGGGAGGGTCCTGGGTGCACGCGGGTGGGGTTAGCCCTGGGGGACAGTGCGGATGGAGCTGGGGAGCCTGCAGCTGTGCTGGGTGTCAGACCATGAGTGCTGGCTGGGGACACGGAGGGGCCTTCCCCTGGCTCTGATGGGTCCCTCGAACCCTTTAACCTTGGACGCGGTGCCTGTGTGGGATGAACCGTGTCCCTCACCACATTCACAGGTGGAGTCCTGGCCCCCCTACCTCAGGACGGGGCTGCACAGCATGGGCAAGGGACCTTGACCGGGATCGAACCCGTGACCCTTTAGTCGGCGGGCTGAAGCTCTAACCACTGAGCCCACCGGCCAGGGCTGTTTAACTTTCTTAAGAAAGACACCACACTTTCTTTGTTCCTTCTCTATCTCCCTAATACCTTGCAACATGTTTTTTTTTTAATATTTATACTAATAAACAGGTAATATGCTAATTAGAC
>NW_006291097.1:0-288 GCF_000327345.1 Myotis davidii
GTCACTATCTTAAAATATTTTGTCAAATTGCACCTTTGGAGTTAAATGTGATTTTTCATATATATAAGTGTCCCCTCAGGAGTTCAACCGACTGGGAGTTTGATCTCTCGCTATGACATGTGCTGACCACAGGGGGCAGCACGGAATGAAGAAAGGCCCTGGCCGGCAGCCAGCAGCTGAGGAAGGAAGGCCCTAATGGGCCCTGATCACCTGCCAAGCCTAGGGATGCTACCCGTGCATGAATTTTGTTCACCAGGCCTCTGGTTTCAAAATAAGTGCACATAAGTT
>NW_006291098.1:0-2245 GCF_000327345.1 Myotis davidii
AGTGTTACATCATAGAAAGTATTGTTACTTCATGGATAGGATTGTTATTTCATAGAGAGTATTGTTACATCATAGACAGGATTGTTACTTCATAAACTATTGTTACATCATAGACAGTATTGTGACTTCATAGAGAGAATTGTTAGCTCATAGAGATGTTTGTTACATCACAGAAAGTATTGTGAGTTCATAGACAGATTTGTTACTTCATATACTGCATTATGACATCATAGATAGTATTGTTACTTCATAGACAGCATTGTTACTTCATAGACTGTAGTGTTACATCATAGACAGTATTGTGACTTCATAGAGAGGATTGTTATTTCATAGAGAGGATTGTTACATAATAGAAAGGTTAGTGAGTTCATAGAGAGAATTGTTATTTCATAGACAGTATTGTGACATAATAGACAGAATTGTTACTTCATAGAAAAGATTGTTATTCATTGACTGTATTTTTACATCATAGGCAGTATTGCGACTTCATAGAGAGGATTGTTAGTTCATAGACAGGATTGTTACTTCCTAGAATGTATTGTGACATCATAGACAGTATTGTGACTTCATAGAGTATTCTTAATTTATAGACAGGATGGTTACTTCATAGACTGTATTGTTACATCATAGACAGTATTTTGAATTCATAGAGAATTTTGTTGGTTCATATACAGGATAGTTTCATTATAGAGAGTGTTGTGAGTTCATAGAAAGAATTGTTATGTCATAGACAGGATTTTGACATAAGAGACAGTATTGTTAATTCATAGACAGGATTGTTCTATAGAGAGTATTGTGACATCTTGCAGAGGATTGTTAGTTCATAGACAGGATTGTTACTTCCTAGAATGTATTGTGACATCATAGGCAGTATTGCGACTTCATAGAGAGGATTGTTAGTTCATAGACAGGATTGTTCCTTCATAGACTGTATTGTCATTTAATAGAGAGGATTGTTATTTCATTGACAGTATTGTTACTTCATACACAGGATTATTACTTCATAGACAGGTTTGTTACTTCATAGACTATTATTACTTCATACACAGAATTGTTACTTCATTGACTGGATTGCTACATCATAGACAGTTTTGTGATTCATAGAGAGATTTGTTAGTTCATAAACAGGATTGTTACATCATAGGAAGGATTGTGACTTCATATAGAGAATTGTTACTTCATAGAATGGATTGCTACGTCATAGACAGTATTGCGACTTCATGGATAGGTTTGTTAGTTCATAGGATTGTTACATCTTAGAAAGTGTGGTGACTTCATAGAAAGAATTGTGAGTTCATAGAGGATTGTTACTCCATAGACTGTATTGTTACATCATAGACAGGATTGTGACTTCATTGAGAGGATTGTTAGTTCATAGATAGGATTGTTATATCATAGAAAGGAATGTGACTTCATTGAGAGAATTGTTACTTTATAAAATGGATTGTTACATCATAGACAGTATTGTGACTACATAGAGAGGATTGTTAGTTCATAGACAGGATTCATACACCGCATAATTATATCATAGACTGGAATGTGACTTCACAGAGATGATTGGTACCTCATAGACATTACTGTTACCTCCTAAACAGGATTGTGACATCATAGATAGGATTGTCACTTAATAGAGAGGATTGTTAATTCATAGACAGCATTGTTACTTCATACACAGGATTATTACTTCATAGACTGGGTTGTTACTTCATAGACTGTATTGTTACATCATAGACAGTATTGTGACTACATAGAGAGGATTGTTAGTTCATAGACAGGAATCATACACCGCATAATTATATCATAGACTGGAATGTGACTTCACAGAGATGATTGGTACCTCATAGACATTACTGTTACCTCCTAAACAGGATTGTGACATCATAGATAGGATTGTCACTTAATAGAGAGGATTGTTAATTCATAGACAGCATTGTTACTTCATACACAGGATTATTACTTCATAGACTGGGTTGTTACTTCATAGACTGTATTGTTACATCATAGACAGTATTGTGACTTCATAGAGAGGATTGTTATTTCATAGAGAGGATTGTTATATAATAGAAAGTTTAGTGAGTTCATAGAGAGAATTGTTACTTCATAGACAGGATTGTTACTTCATATACTGTATTGTGACATCATAGACAGTATTGTGACTTCATAGAGAGGATTGTTATTTCATAGAGAGGATTGTTATATAATAGAAAGTTTAGTGAGTTCATAGAGAGAATTGTTACTTCATAGA
>NW_006291099.1:0-358 GCF_000327345.1 Myotis davidii
GGATTGGGCCTGAACCAGCAGTCGGACATTCCCCAAGGGTTTCCAGATTGCGTGAGGATACCGGCCAGGCTGAGGGACTCCCCCCGCCCCGCCACTGTGCATGAATTTCGTGCACCAGGCTTCTAGTTTAAAATAAAAGGCCTTGCCCTGGCCGGTATGACTCGGTTGGGCGTTGTCCAGTGCACCAAAAGGTTGCTGGTTCACTTCCCATTCAGCGCACCTGCCCAGTTTGCTGGTTCAATCGCTGGTAAGGGGGTAGGCAGGAGGTGGCCAATCTATGTTTTGCTGTCACATTGATGTTTCTCTTTCCCTGTCCCTCTCCCTTCCTCTCTCTCTATAAATCAATGAAAACTCTTTT
>NW_006291099.1:384-714 GCF_000327345.1 Myotis davidii
AGTGGCTCTTTTAGTAAATTATAGGTTATAAAAGATATGAAATGGTACAATTTAAATAAATAAAGAAGGTGAAGGGAAAACTACATATATCAGACCAAAACTATAGTAAGGCCAAAATTTTAGCTTTGAATGTTTTCATATGTAAGTCAAGGAACGAAACATTAGATTTCATAGAGTTCACCTCAGTAGGAATTATTGTTCTATTTCATTTTGGTAGATTTAGGAAAACATCAGAATTGTTTTATATTTAAAATTTTAAGTCTCACTTTGTATAAAAACTCAAGGCAATGTTTAGGGTTTAAATATACCGTATTTGCCGGCGTATAAGAC
>NW_006291100.1:0-282 GCF_000327345.1 Myotis davidii
GTGTGTGTGTGTGTGTTTGTCCCCGCTTGGGGCCTGCCCCCAGCTGCATCAGAGGCTCATAGTAGACACCTAGTGTGTGTGTGTGTATGTGTGTGTGTGTGTGAAGTAAATTGTTTCTATTCATTTATCTCTGAGGTCTATAGTGGAAGAAACTTGGAGAATGCACCCAGTGTGTGTGTATGTGTGTGTGTGTGTGTGTTGGTCCCCACTGGGTGCCTGCTCGCAGCCGTATCCGAGGCTTGGAGAAGGCATCCAGTGTGTGTGTGTGTGTGTGTGTGTGTG
>NW_006291101.1:0-247 GCF_000327345.1 Myotis davidii
GAGAGAGAGGATATTTTTCTATTGATTTCTAGACAGAGAGGAGGAGAGGGGGGAAGGGGGGAGAGAAATACAAACACTGCTGGCCTCCAGCTCGCACCCCAACCGAGGCCCGTGTGCGATGGACTGGGATTCGAACCCGGGACCCTGTGGTCCCCAGGCCGAGGCTCTAACCACTGAGCCCAAACCAGCCCAAAACCTATTCTCTCGTCCGTTAACGTGTTTCTCTCTCTCTCTCTCTCTCTCTCTC
>NW_006291102.1:0-1072 GCF_000327345.1 Myotis davidii
AGGACCCTGATGGAGGAGGGAGGAGGGATTCCACAGGACCTTGGTGGAGGAAGGAGGAGGGATTCCATCGGACCCTGATGGAGGGAGGAGGGATTCCATAGGAACCTGATAGAGGAAAGAGGAGGGGCCACAGAAAAGGTCTTCAAGAAAGAGAAATACATAAGGACAGACACACAGGAAGGAAGGAGTGAATATGACACATGGAATTAGGAGGGTTTCCATAGGATCCTGATGGAGGGAGGAGGGATTCCATAGGACCCTGCATGGAGGGAGGAGGGATACCATAGGAACCTGATAGCTGGAGGAGGGATTCCATGGGACCCTGATAGAGGTAGGAGGGATTCCATAGGACCCTGAAAGATGACGGAGGAGGGATTCCATATGATCCTGGATGGAAGGAGAGAGGAAGGATTCCATAGGATCCTTATGGAGAGAGGGAGGGAGGGAGGAGGGATTCCATAGGACCCTGCATTGAGTAGGAGGTATTCCGTTGGATCCTGCATGGAAGAGGAGGTATTCCATGGGACCCTGGATGGAGGAGGAAGTATTCCATGGCACCTGGGAAAACACAAAATTAACCTACCCCTTATAAACAATGTATATGAGGGTGCAGTCAGGTGGATGGTCTTCGGCACTTTGAATGTGGATGAATGTTCATGCTTAACATATAAACCATATCCTTACAATCACAGCTGTGGAGAAAGAAGATGGTGGCGATATAGGCAGAGGCGTCCCATGTCGTGTCCCGGAGCAAATGGAGTGAGCAGCGGAAACTAATAACACCACCCCGAATTGGCAAAATTGCTCAGCTGGTGAGACGGTTTGCTGCTGGGAAGGGCAGAACTGCCCTGGAAAGGTAAAAAACAAACAAACAGGGATTTGGGCAGGAAAGTTTGCCAGACCTCTGAGCCCAGAGGGTCGGAGGGAGACCGCATGGCAGACAGGGGCGGAGGGACCGCGTGGCAGACAGCTACGTCCCTTGGGACAGGCACAGCCCCTTACTGGGGAAAGGAGATTCGCTGCATCCCTAGCGCCACCAGGGGATTTGAGTGCTGGGTTCTGTGATCACGGA
>NW_006291103.1:0-1232 GCF_000327345.1 Myotis davidii
GTCTCACCCAGTCCCGATCGGCTGGACCCCAGCTGCAAGCTAACTTTCTGGTTGGTGCCTCTGCTCCCTGGTGGTCAGTGCCCGTCACAGCGCCTGGTCGGTCAGACACTTAGTATATTAGGCTTTTATATCTATAGATACCAATCAAGGCCACGTGACCCGTTGCACCCACATCTTGGGTAACGCACCATCGTGTTTAAGATTGACGATGGCCGATGCGCAGACGGGAAGCGCGACATAATTCTGATGAAGTCTTTCTGCTTCAGACGTGCCTTAAGCAGGGGAGAAAAATTAGTTTCCTGTTTTTCTGTTCGCAGGGAAAATAATGAGATTGCCTGCAGGCCGCACGATGTGCAATGGTGGGAGCCCTTCCCTGATCATCCAACAGCCATCGCTCACAGAGCCGGGTGCCTGTCGGGACACGTCAAGTCATCGGTCGTCATTACCCTCGCAGACGAGAAAACAAATTAGAAAAAAGTGAAGGCGACCAAGAAAAATTAAAACAAAATAAAACAGAGAGAGAACAAAGGCCCTCCCATCAGATCCGTTCTTGCCAAACCTCTGACAACCCAGTGATTTTTTTTTTTCTCTCCGCTAACTGATTTAACGTGCGACACCCCAACTCTATCATTTTGGAAATGTTCTATTTTCCCCAGACACGGGTGTGGCTTCTCATTTAACGGGAAATGAACACAACGTCGGTAGAAATGGGGGTAGCACCAGGTCCCCGCCTGATTCATAATCTTAAATCCATTTTTGTTGTTGTTGTTAATCCTCACCCGGGGATATTTTTCCATTGATTTTTAGAGAGGGGGGAGGCAGAGGGAGAGATGGAGAGAGAGCAACATCGATGTGAGAGAGACACATCAATGGGTTGCCTCCCGTACGTGTCCTGACCATGGGCCCGGGCCAGGGAGGAGCCCGCAACCCAGGCACATGCCCTTGACTGGAATTGAACCTGGGACCCTTCAGTCTGCAGGCTGACGCTCTATCCACTGAGCCAAACGAGCTAGGGCTTGAATCCATGTTTAACTGATATGCAAAAAAAATACAAATGATCTGGCTGTGAAAATCTGTGTGCATGCCTGTGTGTGTGCGAGTGTGTGCGTGTGTGTGTGTGTGTGTGTGTGCACGCACACTCATGTTAGAATTTGGCAATGGTAACACCCTCTACAGGTAGAACGCTTTGCTACGAGAGTGATGATGTGGACGAGACGATGTGGACGAGACGA
>NW_006291104.1:0-1769 GCF_000327345.1 Myotis davidii
AGAGAGAGAGAGAGAGGTCAGTTTTGTAAAAATATTAAGAGGTAAGAGGAAGGTCTCTTTTCTATAGCCAGAGCATCTGAGACTTCTGCATCCTCTCCCACCCTTGCCCCTCCTGGATGGTCAAGCTGAGGCTTTGTGATATCAAGCCACACCAGGCAGCAACCATGGACCACCACCGTGTCAATCAAAGGGCGTGAGGGCCAGATACAGCCAGGCAGCAACCCTGCACCTCTGTCATGGCTATCGGAGTGTGGCAGAGCCAGAGAGCTGGCCAGGCAGCAACCCCGGACCCCCACCATGGCGATCGTAGACAGTAGGGCCCGAGCACGGGTCAGGGTGCAAACCCCAAACCCCACCATATCCATCGAAAGGCAGGAGGGCCTAGGTACAGGAACAGGATATTGTGTTAGTTCTGGCGGAGTATAATAATGAATTTGATTTCCTTTTTGCATGGTAGACTATTGAATATTGTTAAACTATTGAAAGGATGGTCAGCTCTAGATGTGAAGATTTATGCCACAACTCGTATAGTATTTCCTTTAACACCTTGGTCCAGAACAGCCTTGTTATATATTGGAGATACTAGAGAAGTAAGGTTTCACTCTGTTTCACTGATGATTCACTTCATGTTACATTTGCCCCATACCAAAGTGAAATATTAATAATAAAGGAAATTGAGTATGGCGTACATGGGTATTATCTTCACAATATTTCTGTAATATTTCCTTTAACACCTTGGTCCAGAATAGCCTTGTTATATATTGGAGATACTAGAGAAGTAAGGTTTCACTCTGTTTCACTGATGATTCACTTCATGTTACATTTGCCCCATACCAAAGTGAAATATTAATAATAAAGGAAATTGAGTATGGCATACATGGGTATTATCTTCACAATATTTCTGTAAATCTGGAACTATTCGTGTCCATCGGAGAGTGGGAGGGACAGAGCGTAGGCCAGGCAGCAACCCCGTACACTCACAATAGTGATGGGAGGGCAGGCTGGCAGGAGCACAGGACAGGCAGCAACCCCGGACCCCCACCATGGCAATCGATGGTGGGTGGGACAGAGCCCAGGTCAAGCATCGACCCCCGACCCCCACCATGGCAACTGAAGGGCACGAGGGCCTGCCTCTCTTGATTGCCATGGCAATAGGAGTGGGGTGCTGCAGGCCAGGCAGCAAATGCAGACCCCCACCATGGCAAATGAGGGGCAGGAGAGCTGGGCAGAGGCCAGGCAGCAACCCCTGTGGTCCCAACCATGGCAATCAAAGGGCGGGAGAGCAGGGGCGCAACCCACGCATCAACCCCGGACCCCCACCCTGGCGATCGAGGTCGTGAGGGCCAGGGCGCAGGCCAGGCAGCAACCGTAGACTCCCACCATGGTGATTGAAGGGCAGGAGGGTAGTGTTGCAGGCCAGGCAGCAACCGCAGAACCCCGGGTTCCGGGGTTGCTAGCTGGCCGGCTTCCGGTGATTGCAATGTGGATCTTAGGGTAGGAGGGCCAGAGTGCGGGCCAGATTGCAGGCCAGGCATCAACCCTGGACCCCCACCATGGCGATTGAGGGTGGGTTGGAAGGAGTGCAACCCAGCCCTCGACATGGCAATCAAATGGTGGGAGAGCCGGGGCACAGGCCAGGTTGCAACCCCAGACCTCCCCATGGCGATCGAGGGCATGCGGGTCGGAGCACAGGCCAGGCAGCAACCCAGGATGTCCACCATGGCCATCGTAGGCAGGAGGGCTGGAGCGCAGGCCAGGAAGCAACCCAG
>NW_006291104.1:3044-3781 GCF_000327345.1 Myotis davidii
GGCAGCTGAGGCCCCGGCCAGAGCCCGGTGCCCACGCAGGGCAGGCAAGTGGCCGCATGGCTACAGAGGGAACCCTGACCCCCGCCCACTGTTCCACAAATGTGGCCTCAACGTGGCAAAGGGGACAGGACTAGACAAACACAGAAAATACAGCAGGTGAGCGGGTGGGTCCAGGCGAGCAGGTGAGGAGTGGAGGGTCACGAGTGGAGGTGTGTGTGTGGGGGTGAGTTTGCACTTGAGCAACAAACACTGTTCTCTGGCACCAACATGACCACAATCATTTGTTATTCCCCCCAAGAAACCACGAACCACCCTCCACACAGACTCCCCGCAGGGGAACCCGCTCTGGTGATTCTATTCAACTGCATGCCTCTCATTTTGCTGAAGCCACAGCCTGTGCTGGGCACGCCCAGCTCACAGGGAACCAACGTCTGGGCTGGTCCTTCCAGTCCGCCCCCCACCGGCCAGTGTCGCCCGACACGCCCATGTGTGATGGGAATTCCAAGCACCACGCATCCAGTGGGCCCTGCAGGGAACCCCGTCGCACGTGGCTGAGTTCTACCACTCCAGTGTGCCCCTGCCCATCGCTCTAACACTTTCCTAGGAAGATGCGGCTGGAACTTTTGATAAGCTGTTCATGAGCTGACAGTGTTGCCCACAAGGCCAGCTCCCCCCCATCCCCTGAACACTCTCCCCGGCTGCACGTCCACCTCTCAACATCCTATGCACTGTCCTCC
>NW_006291105.1:0-301 GCF_000327345.1 Myotis davidii
TTCGGTCGATTTGCATATTAGCCTTTGATTATACAGGACTAGAGGCCCAGTGCACGAAATCCGTACACTTGGGGGTCCCTCAGCCGAGCCTGTGCCCTCTCGCAGTCCAGGAACCCTCAGGGAATGTCCGATTGCTGGCTTAGGCCCACGGAGAGCAGGCGTAAGTCGGTAGTTTGACATCCTTAGTGCTGCTGCAGAGGCGGGAGAGGCTTCTGCCACCGCCACTGCGCTCACCAGCTGTGAGCCAGCTTCTGGTTGATTGGCACTTCCCCTGTGGCAGCACACTGACCACCAGGGGGCA
>NW_006291106.1:0-1176 GCF_000327345.1 Myotis davidii
TAATACTCTTTGTAATAAAAAATTAAAAAAAAACTGAGGGTGAAATCGGGAGCTTCACAGATAAATAAGCACTAAGGGAGTTTATTACCACCAAACTAGCAATGCAAGAAATGCTAAAGGTTTGGCTGATAGAAGAAGAAATATGAAGTGAAGAAAGAACACAGGTGTAAAAATAAAAATGGTGACAAACAAGTATCTATCAATAATAACTTTAAATGTAAATGGATTAAATGCCCCAATCAAAAGTCATATGGTAGCTGAGGGGGAAACATGACCCATATATATGCTGTCTACAGGAAACCCACCTCAAAAAAAGGACTCACACAGACTTATGGTGAAGGGATGGAAAAAAATTTTTCAGGTGAATGAAAAAAAAAAAAGCTTGGGTAGTAATACTTATATCAGACAAATTAGATCACAAAGTGAAGAACATAACAAGAGATAAGGAAGGCCACTTCATAATACTAAAGGGAGCAAACCAACAAGAAGAAATGATTCTGGTAAACATAAATGCACCCAATATAGGAGCACCCAAATACAGAAAAAATCTTTTGCAGTATATCAAGTGAGAGATTGATAGCAATACAGTCATAGTAGTGGGCTTTAATACCAAACTAACACCACTGGACAAATCCTCTAAACAAAAAATCAGCAAATAAGCATCAATCCTAAATGATTCCTAGGTCAAATGGAATTAATTGACATCTTCAGAACATTTCACCCCAAAGCCACAGAATATACGTTCTACTCAAGTGGACATGGCTCATTTTCAAAGCTAGACCATATATTGGGTCACAGGAAAAGTCTCTTCAAATTCAAGAAGATTGAAATCATATCAAGCACCATCTCAGACCACAATGGCATAAAAATAGAAATCAACAACAATAAAAACAATAAAAAATCAATTACCTGGAGGCTAAATAGCATGCCATTAAACAATGACTGACTTACCAGAGAGATCAAAGAAGAAATAAAATATCTTGACAAAAAACGACAATAAAAACACAGCAATCCAAAATCTATGGGACACAGTGAAAGCAGTCTTGAGAGGGAAGTTCATAGCTCTACAAGCCTACCACAAAAAAAACAAGAAACAATGGTCATATATTACCTAACCCTACAACTCAGAGTTAGAAAGAGAGCAACAAAAAAAGCCAAGCGTAAGCAGAAGGAAGG
>NW_006291106.1:1402-1633 GCF_000327345.1 Myotis davidii
AATTATAAACAAATACTATGAACATCTCTATTGCAACAAAAAGGAAAAACTAGATGCAATAGACATATTCTTATAAAAATACAAGCTCCCAAAACTCAACCAAGAAGAATCAAAAACCTGAATAGGCCATTAACTACCGAAGACATTGAAACAGCGATCAAACTCTTCCAGCAAACAAAATCCCTGGTCCAGAAGGCATTACAGGGGAGTTCTACCAAGCATCCAAAGAAG
>NW_006291107.1:0-738 GCF_000327345.1 Myotis davidii
TATGAGAGACACACTGGACCTGGGAGAGAGGGCTATAGGAGATGGGACTTGAGTGCTGAAGGCTTTGACTGGTGAAGGGACATCAAGTGCAGCACCAGGGGAGGTGAGCTCTGGGTATCTGTTCTCCATAGTTTAGATTGAAGAAGAAAAATCAGTCATGGAGAAAAACCTTCATAGCAGGTCTCAAGGCTGCCTCTATGAGAGTGGACTATCCGAGCCTAGGCAGTACTTGATCCTGTTTGAATTCAGACAGCATTGTTGTAAAAATTAATTCAGTTTGAATTTTCAAGGCATTAAGAAAACCACACTTGCTGAGTAATGAGTAGGAAATCAGGGAGATGGCTTTGCGGGCTGGGACTGTGGGAGTGTAGGTTTGACAAAGTTATGGTAGAAAGAGTGATGTGTACTTGGAGAAGGCATGTGCATTCATGGCTTCAGGGCCCTGACATTGACATAAGATGGAATGATAGTGGATTTCATTTCTGGTGATGTTTGGATAATCTGATATAGTGAATTCATATTAATTCCTAAAAAGAGGGTCTATAATAGTGGTACATTCTTGGTCCAGAGATTAGGTGAAATATATGAGCAACCTGCATTTTATTGTGGAGGGCAGTTACAGTGATCAATAGGAATGAGAGAGCATACATCGGTGTCATCTAGGCTGGCATTGGAAAGGGTAAAGGGTAAGAGAGAAATACATTACTGAAAGGGTGAATTGGAGTATTGGAAAAGAAG
>NW_006291108.1:0-454 GCF_000327345.1 Myotis davidii
GCCCTGCTCTGTGCATGACAGGGGGTTGTGCCCAAACTCCCCAATCAGCTCTCCTCTGAGTCTGACCAGGGGCTGCACCTAGGGATTGGGCCAGTGAGGGGAGACCAGGCCAGGAGGGGAGGGAAGTTAGGGGAGACCAGGTCAGGAGGGGAGGGCAGTTTGGGGTGACCAGGCCAGCAGGTGAGGCAGTTAGGGATGACAAGGCCTGCATGAGGAGGGAAGTTAGGGGTGACATGGCTGGCAGGGGAGGGCTGCCACCCGGGGGCCGACCTAAGCCAGCAGGTCATTATCTCCTGAGGGATCCCAGACTGCGAGAGGGCACAGGCTCGGCTGAGGGACCCCCCGCCCCCGGGGAGTGCACACATATTTGTGCACCGGGCCTCTAGTCTTATATAATAGAGAGGTAATAAGCAAATTAACTGTACCACCCTCGCACAAGATAGCCCCCATGTCA
>NW_006291108.1:559-790 GCF_000327345.1 Myotis davidii
CAGGGGAGGGTAGTTAGGAGTGACCACGCTGGCAGGGGAGGTAGTTGGGAAAAACCAGGCCTATATGGGGAGGCCAGTTAGGGGAGACAAGACCAGGAGGGGAGGGAAGTTTGGGGTAACCAGGCTGGCAGGGGAGGGCATTTAGAAGTGACTAGGCCAGCAAGTGAGGCAGTTGTGGATGACAAGGCCTGCATGAGAAGGGAAGTTAGGGGTGACATGGCCAGCAGGGGA
>NW_006291109.1:0-471 GCF_000327345.1 Myotis davidii
GGGGCCCTACTGGTCTTTTAGCCATGTCCTTGGTGGTTTGGTCTGCAAGTCAATTTCCCTGTGCTTAGGCACTATCACCCTTCTGGTGCCCTCGGCAATGAATTACTGCCACTTCCTTTGGCCCCCGTATGGCTGCCAGGAGGTTAAGTATTTCAGAAGTGTTTTTAATGTCCTTTCCTTCTGATGTCAAAAGACCTCTTTCCTGATATAGGGCCCCATGCACGTGTGCAGTGGCGAAGGCATACCGACTGTCCGTGAAAATGTTCACTCTTTTTCCTTTTTCCCACCGGAGGGCCTGAGTGAGTGCTATGAGTTCTGCCTTTTGGGCTGAGGTGCCTCGTCCTAAGGCCTGTGACCAGAGAACCTCCTTTTGTGTCACCACTGCCGCCCCCGCATACCAGGTACCTTCCTCTACGAAGCTGCTCCCGTCCATGTCCATGTAGAGGGTCTCATCTGGATTCTGCAGGGGCT
>NW_006291110.1:0-526 GCF_000327345.1 Myotis davidii
TGCATTGGGTTTTAAGGATTGTATAGCCTCATCTCCCATGTTGTTCAAATCCATGGGAAAATCTCAAGTCAAGCAAGAAGGGCCTCAGAGAGGAGGATAAGGCCCCCAAAAATATAGAAATGGACTCACATTTGAGTTAGAGATTGTATCATACTCTGTGGTCTCTCCAGAAGTGGGGTAGCAGTTAGGAATTTCCGGAGGAGTGTCCATTCTCTTCTCTTCAGCGGACTCTACAACCAAGTTGGAAGAGACTAAAGTGGGGTAGCAGTTAGGAATTTCCGGATGAGTGTCCATTCTCTTCTCTTCAGCGGACTCTACAACCAAGTTAGAAGAGAATCAGGGCTGGCCCCTACTTCAACTCACCACCCCCATTGGCTCACCACCCCATCTCACAACCTACTTAGAGTGACCAATTATACTGGTTTCCCTGTAACTAAAGGTTTGTGTCCCCCACCCCCACCAAGAGAATGGGACTTTAAGTGCTACCCCAGGAAAACCCCAGGATTTTCTGATTACCCTCATTACT
>NW_006291111.1:0-447 GCF_000327345.1 Myotis davidii
TTTTTACTTCTTCGTACACATCAGAACTTAACACATTGTTTGCGGGTAGTTTTTTTCATGCGCTAACAGTTGGCGAGGGCCATTTTTGCAGTTGAATAGATTGAATACCGTTATACGTGGAAGTACATGCATAATTCACCATTGTATGTGTTAGAGACCCAAATTTTGTCCTTTGGAATTCATATATCTGCATGTTAGCATCCCTTTAGAGCAATAAAAAAGTATAAAAATAAACATATTTATACGTTACCCGCATTCTACCGCTACTCTATAAAAAAACGTATTAATACGTGTCCCGCGCTCTACTACCAGTCAACATAAAACGTATAAATACGTTTCCCACATACAATGTGTTAAAAAAGTTAAAATATATATTTTTATTGATTTCAGAGAGGAAGGGAGAGTACATAAAATATATAAATACGTTTCCCGCATACAATGTGTTAA
>NW_006291112.1:0-465 GCF_000327345.1 Myotis davidii
CCTGTGGACTGAAGGGTCCTGCTTTCAATTCTGATTGGGGGCACATGCCTGGGTTGCAGGCTTGACATCAAGTAGGAGGCATGCAGGTGGAGCCAATCTGTGATTCTCTGTCATCATGGATGTTTCTATCTCTCTCCCTCCCCCTTACTCTCTGAAATCAATAAAAATACATTTTTAAAAAAGCTATATACGTATATGCATAGCCCATGGACACAGACAATAATGTGGTGAGGTCCTACAAGCAATGGGGGCAGGATAGAGGAAGGCAAAGGGGGAACAGGCAGAGGGAATGGGGTTCATATGTAATTGATACAAAAATTAAAAACAATAGTGCACCCAGCAGGTGTGGCTCAATGAATGGGTTTGGACTCATGAAGCAAGAGATCACTGGTTCCATTCCTTGAAGGGCACATGCCCAGTTTGGGGGATAATCCCAGTAGGGGGCATGTTGGAGGCAGCTGGTCA
>NW_006291113.1:0-1347 GCF_000327345.1 Myotis davidii
CATAGGTCAACGCTCAACCATGGAGCCATGCAGGCCAGGAACTGTTTTTATTGATTTTAGAGCAGTGGTTCTCAACCTTCTTAATGCCACGACCTTTTCATACAGTTCCTCATGTTGTGGTGACCCTTAACCACAAAATTATTTTCGTTGCTACTTCATAACTGTAATTTTGCTACTGTTATGAATCGTCATGTAAATATCTGATATGCAGGATGTATTTTCATTTTTACAAATTGAACATAATTAAAGCATAGTGATTAATTACAAAAACAATATGTAACTATATATGTGTTTTCCAATGGTCTCAGGCGACCCTTGTGAAAGGGTCATTCAACCCCCGAAGGGGTCGCGACCCATAGGTTGAGAACCAATGTTTTAGAGAGAGGAAGGGAGCGGGAGAAAGAGATAGAAACATCAGTGATGAGAGAGACTTATCAATTGGCTTCCTCCTGCACTTCCCTTACGGTGGATTAAGCCTGCAACCTGGGCACATGGCCTGACCAGGATTGAACCCATGAACTATTTTGTGTAATTTGTTGTATATTCTATACACCGCTGTTTGGGAAGATGGATGCTGATTTCTCATGGCGGAGAGGGTCAAGTTAGTGGGGAAAGAGAACAAGGCAGTGTGGAGGGGAGGTGGAGAGAAGAGTAGAAAAATTGTGTATATTTAGATAGAAATTAAATGTCAGATTCATGAATTTTTAATGAATGAATGTTACACAACCATAAAACGTTGTAAAGTGTTAGTTTAGTTTATTGGCTCATCCTTAATAGATTCTCCATGAATTGTCCACCAGCCAAAATGTTTCCACACATTTGAAAAAGTGCCCCAAACAAGTATCATGTGCTACTGTTGTTGAGGTAAAGATGGGATAGAAGGATTCTCAGAGAGCTGAAACATTGGGGGGGCATGCAGAAAGCTAGCAACCACAGTTTAATCTCCAAAAAGGATGTCAACAGCATGTGCTATACCATATGCTTACCATGCTGAAAGCCTTGAATTAACTTAAGAAAACTTCAGAATTTTAAAAAATGTAAAGAGTGGTCTTGTGAGATAGGTGTAGAGATCTATTGCTATCTTTTTCTGAGATCAATTAAGGATCCAATCAACTCTTCCTAGCACTACTTGCTGGGTTTTCTTGGGTACTGAAATAGACCCATTTCCGCACCAAAATGTCCTCAACTCTTTTTTTTTAAAATATTTTTTATTGATTAAAATATTACATATGTGTCCCTGTCCCCACATCACCCTCCACCCCCCACCCGTTGTCCGTGTCCATTGGTCAGGCCTCTATGCCTGCATGTAAGTCCTTTGGTTGCCCTTTCCCCTTTCCCCTACCCTCC
>NW_006291113.1:5259-6085 GCF_000327345.1 Myotis davidii
TTCCCTGTGTGGATAAAGTGGTTTTCTGTGCTAAGTGTCCTCTAGGGCCCAGTGGTTCAGCCTCCCCAATTACCTGAGGAGGACACTCTTGGTGCACCCCCTTATGGTCTTTGTGCACAGTCTTGTTGTAGTTAAGCCTTGATTGTTCTAGGTATCACTGGGAGGAATTGACCTCCAGGCCAATTGGCAGTGAGAATCAAATGTGTCTGCAGTGGGAGAACTTCTGTGCTGAAGACACCCTTCTGGGGCAAGACTTGCTTCAGTGGGGCATTGGTGCCCACTGAGTCTGCCCCCTGAGTGTGACCCTTATAGATCTGAGGAGTTGTAATTGGATGGTCCCACTCTGACCAGTAGGTACACTGGCTCTTGGATCTAAGGAAGTGCTAATCTCGCCTTTGCCTGAGGCTACCCAGCAGAAGCCAGCTGTAAAGCAATGCAAGTTGCCCTGGGGCCTTTGGGGCAGGTACAGTTTGTTAAGTAATTTTCAGATTACAAAGGGCCGGACCCTTCATATGCAAAAGCCTCCCTGGACTGGCTTGGGCTGGGCGGGGTCCCTGGGGATCACCAGGGCTGGCTGAGCGAGCCAGCAGTATGGCTGCTCTATGTCCTGCCTTCAGAGGTCCTGGCAATTGCCTTGAGTGCCTCTGAGAGAAAGCTGCCCTCGAGTTCTGACCGATGCCAGACAGTCCCGATTCTTCCGTATGAGTATGGGTCCCCAGAGACTCAACTGGAACTGGAGCTCAGAGCTTGAGACTCCCTCCCGATTGAACCAGACAGTCATGTCCTCAGCCGGCAGCCCTCTCTGCATGCACCTCCGCACCTTTGT
>NW_006291114.1:0-641 GCF_000327345.1 Myotis davidii
CCTCTTTAGTTAAGTTTATTCCTAGGAAGCTTATTTTTTTGGTGCGATGGTAAATGAGATTTCTTTTTTAATCTCTCTTTCTGCAAATTAACTATTGGTGTATAGTTAATTTGCAGAAAGATTAAAACCATAGATTTCTTGGTGTTAATTTTATAACCTGCTACATTGCCAAATTCTTTTATTAAGTCTAATAGTTTTTTGATGGAGTCTTTAGAGTTTTTTAAGTATAATATCATGTCATCTGCAAATAAGGACAGTTTTACTACTTCTTTTCCAACTTGGATGCCTTTTATTTCTTCTTCCTATCTAATTTCAATGGCTAATACTTCCAGTACTATGTCGAACAGGAGTGGTGAGAGTGGGCAGCCCTGTCTTGTTCCTGTTCTTAGGGTAAATGGTGTAAGTTTTTGTCCGATGAGTATGATGTTGGCTGTGGGTTTGTCATATATGGCTTTTATTATGTTGAGGTATGATACTTCAATTCCCACCTTGCTGAGAGTTTTTAGCAGAAATGGGTGTTGAATTTTGTCAAACGCTTTTTCTGCATCAATTGATATGACTATCTGTTGTTTTTTTCTTTCAATTTGTTTATGTGATTTATCACGTTTATTGATTTCCAGATATTGTACCATCCTTGCATC
>NW_006291115.1:0-1883 GCF_000327345.1 Myotis davidii
CGTCGGATCTAATGACGTGACGTCACACTTGACACAGAAAATCGACCGCATGAAGTTATCGCCCTTAACATCCACACGCCAGTATGAATGAGATACTAGATATCCACGCGATATACTAGTGACTCAGCAACACCAAATCTCCACCTATGAAAAACACAATAACACCATAAGCGTTTTGTTCGTACCTCCACCAAGATGGGGATAAGGATGTAAGTAGACTTATTTTTCATGCACGATACACTTATGAAAAAAATAAATCAAATAAGATACAAATAGCAGAGCTCAAAATACTGCCTCTGGTAAACAACCCTATATTCTACATTATGTCAAATACCCGGCATTGACTTCATCAATTAGCAAAACGGAGAAGAAATACAAGCATGCAACACATTTCGGCTTACAATTTGGGGAATCCACTCATAAAAAAACGTATCAAAAAATGCATATGGAAAAACGCACTCAACCGTTCTTATGTTCATGTGCGCATAAAGTGTCTAGTGAAAGACGCAACGGCCGCAAGAAAAACAACCAGTTGAAACTGTCCAAATTAATGAACATACAAGGCTTACCATTTTCACAGCTACTTGTAATGCCACAAGAGGAAACAGATGAGGAGTCCCATTTTGCAAGCTAGAAGAACCTGATTATCTGACACGAACTACAAAACCCTTGTGGCAGGGAAATGAACAATGATGTTCCCTCTTTTCAGTTACTCATTTCACAGAACAACTAATGATAAATGGAACAGACAACAGTTTGCACTGAACATGATCTACCGGTCACGGAGTATCCAACGTTGACTTGCAAATCATGCATTGAAGCAGTCGACCTTGAGCAACAACACGAAGCACAACCTGCTTGCCACATCCATGTTCTCAGTTACACCAGTAAAAACTCAAACACATAAAACGATTAGTGACAGAAATGAAAAATAATATTGCAGCGCTCACGCTTGAAAAATGCCTATTCCATGGAACCATCATTCATCTCTATTTGATAGCGCGATGTTATGGTACTCCATCGGTTATATCTCAACCTACTGCAATCTAACCAGGTATATCCACAATCTCGTCAATGCCCACCTATGCTGAAAATAAACTGAGTATTTTTTTGTTAATTTCTTCTGCACACAGTCTTGGCTGGAGTACACATAATATTATATGACAGATGGAAACCGTCCTGGTACCTAAAAGCATGTGAAAAATATTTACCGGGCAGACATGGAACACATTCACGACACTTCGAGGGCATGTTCCTACTTCTGTCCCACTTGAAATTGGCTCAAATGAATCAGATTGTGGGGCAAACTGAAAATTAAAATAATATTAGTGAAGAGTTGTTTATTCACCTGTTGATGAGTAAAGAACAATATATGTGAAACTCCTAAAACACCAACTCAAATTCAAAAAATCCTGCCCACGACGTGCTTATCAATATTCTGGTCATCAAACATTTCACACCTATGTGATGAAGCATCATCTGCTATTCATATTATCTCGCTATTCTCACCGCCTCCGTGTGAAAAACAATCAATGTATGTTAAAACATACTTCATGATGCGCCAGAAAAATTATTCAGTTTATACCTAATTCATGTGACACGAAAGGGCAAACTATCAAATGCGTGGAGTTAAAATATAAAATCATAATGCCTTCCTATTTGGTCATGCTATTCAAAAGCAACAGTACTTGCTGGTCACATTGGGATCCACGTCTCTAGTATCGAAAGTAAATAAACTGCAGATGTTAAGAGACGAACTCATTTCCTTCTCAGTGTCTAAGCACCAAGCGATTCAACACCGAGGACTCCTATTCTCAACTCCTTATGTTGCTGATCAACAAATGAATTTAAGCAGAAATGTAACCTGCAAAAACAACAGCATT
>NW_006291115.1:10993-11281 GCF_000327345.1 Myotis davidii
TAAGCATGGAAAGTTCAATCCCGTTGTTCTACGTGTCACAAAGTGTCCAACATTTGTTTGCAAATTATACAGTGACGCAGTGAACGTTGAGCAACAACACAAAATCGACCCTGCTTGACACCTTATTGTTCTCACTGACACATATAAACTCCCAGACACACCAAATGATTAATGCCCTAGATGAAAAACTGCATTGCAAAGCTCACGCTCGAGAAATCCATATACCATGAAAGGTTTCACGTATTTCTAATAACAAACGCGAAGTTTCTGCCGTCCTTCCGCCTTATC
>NW_006291116.1:0-400 GCF_000327345.1 Myotis davidii
ACCAATCTATGAACACGATATGTTCTTCCATCTATTATGTCTTTGTCTATCTCTTTTTTCAACATCTTGTCATTTTCTGAATACAGGTCTTTTACCTCCTTTGTTAAGTTTATTCCTAGGTATCTTAATATTTTTTTGTGAAATGGTAAATAGGATTGTTTTTGTAATTTCTCTTTCTGTAAGTTCACTACCGGTGTATAGAAATGCCATAGATTTCTTGGCCTTAATTTTGTATCCTGTTACATTGCCAAATTCATTTTTTAAGTCTAGTGTTTTTTTATGGAATCTTTGGGGTTTTCTATGTATAATATCATGTCATCTGCAAATAAGGACAATTTTACATTTTTTTTTCCTATTTGGATGCCCCTTTTTTTTTCTTCTTGTCTGATTGCTATGGCTA
>NW_006291117.1:0-287 GCF_000327345.1 Myotis davidii
CTTGCATAAGTTGTTGATTTTTTCCTCCATCAGCTTTATGCACTCTACAAACCTTATTCTTAATTCTTTTCTGACCTGTTGCATGCCTCTGTTTCACTTAGCTGATTTTCAAGTGAGTCCTTTTCTTTCCTTTGGGTTTTTTTTGTTTACCCATGTTCGATCTCACCGACATATCTAGATGTTGAGTCGTTCAGGGGCTGCTCCTTGGGTCGCAGTGGCTCCTCAGGCTGCGGTTCCTCCTCGTCGGTTGTGGTAGCAGCTGCTCCTCAGTTTGCAGCAGCTCCTCT
>NW_006291118.1:0-358 GCF_000327345.1 Myotis davidii
CTCATCCTCCAGAAATTGTTTCTTTGTTATGGGCTGGCACCACAACTTTAGTAACAAAGAAACAGAATTAGAACTTTATTGTGGGGAGCTGCTACAGTGTTTTGGACAGGTTAAAGCCTTGGACTGATGAGAGGGCACAGTCCTCCCATTGCCACGTGCAGTCCCAGCTTGGAGGGCAGGGCCCTCCCAGCACAATTATAGCCAACAGCTATAGTTGTAAGCTTGAACCTATGGTCCGAACACGTGGCTCCACTTGCCTGAGTGATGTAGGCTTGATAGAGTTCAGGTGCATGTAGTTAGCTAGGATTGAAACCCAGGAGAATGTTTATAAACATCTTGGTCATGCCCTTACTTTGCC
>NW_006291119.1:0-392 GCF_000327345.1 Myotis davidii
GGGCACAGGGGTGGGTCTTGGCCCATCTTCCACTCCCTTGCCTGGCTCCTCCTGCTGCGGTCCCCAGTCCCCTGTCTGCCGCAGCTCCACTCCCACCGCCGCCACCACTTCCACTGCCGCCACTCCCATGCACTGATGGCTCTGGCCCCAGATTTAAGCTGGTGCAAGCAGCGGGTGCGAGCGGTGGCTGCTGCCCCAATCACTCCTCAGGAGCAGGGGGAGGTGGGGAAGCCCTCAGGGGTGATCTGGGCTGGCAGCTGCTGCTCACACCTGTTGCTGGCACCGGCAGTGGGTATGAGCACTGGATGGGACCACAGCACATGGGAGCAAATAATTTAATGTAACCACTAGAGGCTCCCCCCGATGACAGTGACTGGTGCTCCGCCTTGGTC
>NW_006291120.1:0-400 GCF_000327345.1 Myotis davidii
AAGAATACAGGGAAGAATCATTAAACAATAATGAGAATGTATGATTAAATTAATACAGACAGTCATAGGGTTACATTGCACTCTACATACGCTGTGTCGTGCCTACGTCACCATGGATGTAGCTACACATACAGATATACGAACAGACATATATCTATAAATATACACATAGAGATATAGATACTATTTCAGAATAGGAAGTAAAATGAAACTTTCTTGCAGTTAGAGTTTAATGGTACATTTTTTCCATCACTTTTAAACTTTTCGGTTTCCTTATATCTCTGAGGTGTCCATTATTCACAATGGAATGCTGGATATTGCTCATTTTATGTAGAGCAACAATTATTGTATTTCTGGAGAATTTTGTCTCTTGACATCCAATATAATCATAATACATTTG
>NW_006291120.1:493-1643 GCF_000327345.1 Myotis davidii
TGTATATTTTAATCCATTTTCCTCTACAGTACATCCTCGGGTTACATCGGGGATCTGTTCCTACGGCGTGGAACTCACCTATATGAGCACGTACCTCACTCAGATGGAGCACATACACAGCAGTAATGAAGTGAAAAAGTAAAAAAAATTTAAAAGAAAGATAACAATTCCTGACCTTTACTTGTGGTAAATAAATAATGAAAAACAGACCGTCAAACCTCAGAGGGAAGGTAGGGGAGGATGGGGGAAAGTGGGAGAGGTCAACCAAAGGACTTATATGCAAGCATATAGGCCTAAGCAAAGGACACAGACAACAGGGTGGTGAGGGCATGAGTGGGGGGGATAGGGGGTGACGTGGGGATAAGGACACAGTTGTAATAACTTAATCAATGAAAAAAAATTTTAAAAATGTAATTGACATCCACACTAATAAAAGACAAAGATGCTAACTGGCAGTACCTTTGCTACATCCATTAGCCAATAAGAAGAGTATGCAAATTAACCCAACCACAATGGCTGTTAAATTTGCACACTGCAGGTGGGATCAGAGCCTCTAATCTGTGATCCAGGGAGACGGGGCAGGCAGCCCCAGACACCGCCCGCAAGTCCAAGCCTCTGATCCATGACCCACGGAGGCAGGCAGGCATCTCCAGATGCCACCCGCGGGGTCCAGGCCCAGACTGGGACGAGGGAAGCGAGTAAGGCAACACCAGACGCCGCCCAAGATCCAGGCCTCTGATCCATGACTCATGGAGGCAGGCAGGCATCTCCAGATACCGCCCTTGGGGTCCGGGCCCCAGACTGGGACGGGAGAGGCAGCGCAGGAAGCACCAGACGCTGCCCGCGGGATCCGGGCCTCAGATCTGTGACCCAGAGAGACTGCGAGAGGGCACAGGCCAAGCTGGGGGACCGCCCTGAGTGCACAGATTTCTGTGCACTGGACCTCTAGTAAAATAATAAGCAAAAAACAATAATAAAAAACATAAAGCACGTATGTACATATATTGAAATGACAACTATTTTTTTCTAAATAAATGGAAGATGGTGACATAATCATGAAACGGCGTACGTCCAGTCCAACATAACCCAAGCACTGTCTGTATTAACTTAATCATACATTATCATGATTGTTTTATGATTCTTCCCTGTG
>NW_006291120.1:1760-4840 GCF_000327345.1 Myotis davidii
AATATGTTGCCTTGTGCAAGTAAAACATGAATAGAAAACGTGGCTACTAAGCAAAACAGACTAAAACAAATCAACTGAACATAACAAAATTTAAATTAACACCATAATTACACTAAAAGGGAAAATAAAATAAATAACCTAAGTAGTTCTTGAACACAGAATTTTGTCTATATACGTTCACAATTTAAAAAAAATTAAAGCTTTAAGCTGTGGTATGTTATTAACTGTGGTATGAGTTCAAGATTCTGAAACAACTCACCATGTATCCTAAGATTCAGCAAATAAGTAAACACTGAGGAAAAGATAGTGACTCTCACTCTCAGGGAAAGGAGCTCTGTACATGGAAAAGGAGAGGCTGGAAAACTCTCTATGGTATCAAACCAGAGTTGGAGATGTCAATTCAAACTCATGGGTTTTAAAATGTATAAACAGGTTGCAATTTATTTTTTTATTTATTATCTGTATATCAACAGCTAAATTGCCCCATCCCCCATTATTGGTGCCCCACTCCTGACCCACATCCTGTGGATAAACTTCCCTTCACTTTCTTAGTTTCTAGTTTTTCCTCCTTTTGTTTCTGTTATAAGTATTTCCCAGTTGGCTTCCCTGAGATCATTTAGAATCCTTGCAGCCAATAAAAACACGTAAAGCTACAAAATAAATGGTGGTAATAGATTATAACTCAAGAGAATAAGTAAGCGTCCATAATGATATGAAAAAAACTAACAAACAAACAAACAAATAAATAAATAAATAAGTGTGAGAAATAGGGTAAGTCCCTTCTTATAGGAGAACACTAGCACACCTAATAAACATAGAAGAAATAATAGAATTAGAAGAATCACCATTTGGCCACCACATTTGCAATAATTTTGTCATATGAGAATCACCAATAAATTTTTACAGAGAATTCCTGGTAACATCAGCATATTTTCATAGATGAGTCATATCTCTACCCTCTCATATTCCAGGGAACAAGTTTGTTCATTTTTTCAACATACAGAACTATAGGAATTTGAAGCCAATGATTTGGTGGACCACGCTATACCAAATCTGTTCAATTCAGTTATTTTTACTTATTTGTGGTAAGTAACATATTTTCTTCTTTTTTCAATATTTGCTTTCAATATTATTTGGTAATAATTTCAGGTGTACAGCATAGTCATTAGACTGGAAATATTGAGAAAAACACTATGTAAATTATATGATTAGCTAAACACTATGATAGGTTTACTTTTCTTTCAATTTTTTTATTTTTTTTTACTTTAAATAATATTTTCCAGGAGAACCAAGATGGCGGCATAGATATATACCTATACTAGCTGCCTCTCACAACCACATCAAAATTACAACTAAAAGGCAAAACAACAACCACCCAGAACCACATGAAAGCTGGCTGAGTGGAAGATCCACAACTAGAGAGGTGAAGAAAGCACACTGAGACCAGTAAGAGATGCAGAGGCACATAAAGTGCTGGCACCTGGAAGTGCTGCTCTTTTAATCGGGAGGGAGATACAAGCTCCCACTTGCTGTGAACTCCAGTTCTAGGTGAGACTCTGGGGGACACAGACACATAAGGGGAGAAACTGGACTGTCTGGCATCGGGACAGGAACGTGAGGGTGGCTTTCTCGCAGAGGTGCTCACAGCAATAATTGCTCCTGCACAGGGGGCAAGAGACACAGAGACCCATGGACCTCTATGGTGAAAGGCTGACTGGCAGCCATTGCCTTTTGCTCCACACTGGTGATTCCCAGAGACCCCGCCGCACCCAATTTACAACCCCACACAAGCAGTGCACATCGGCTATTGCATATGAATGGCCTGTCCTTTCTCTGCCTAAAAACTGTCAAACTGCACCTGGGTCAGAGAGCCCCAGAGATTCCAAAAGAAGGCTCAAGGCCTGGCAGTAGCAGCCTGCTTTGCTTTACAGCTGGGGCTAGTCTTGGGACTTCCAAACCCCATAAAAAGAGGAGGAATCTGCAGATGTCCCTGTAGCTTCTGTTGGGTGGCCACTGACAGTGGCTGACCTTGCATCTCCTTGAAGATCCAAGAGCCAGTGTATCTAGCAGTCAGAGTGAGACCATACCAGATTACAACTCTTCACATCCATAAGAGACACACTCAAGGGGCAGACTCAGTGAGCACCAAAGCCCAATGAAGCATGTCCTGCCCCATAAGGGTGTCTCCTGTGCAACAGATCTTCTAGAGTAGACACAGCTGGTCATCACAGCCAACTGACCTGGAGGTCAATTCATCCCAGGGATACCAACAGCAGCCAAGGGTTAACTACAAAAAGACTGTGCAAACAGCCCACATATGGGTGCACCAAGAGTGCCCACCTCAGATGACTGGGGAGGCTGAGCCATTAGGCCCTATAGGAAAACTAGCACACAAACCCACTCTATAAACACAGGGTAACAGCTAAAATGCAGAGACAAAGAAACATGTCCCAAATGAAAGAAATGGAGGGAAAAAAAATACTGGATACAGAGTTCAAAACCACAATTATAAGGTTACTCATGAATTTTATAGAAACCTCCCAGAAATTGAATGACACCCTCAAGAAAATAAAAAAGGACCAATTAGAAATTAAGTATACACTGAGAAGATAGTGTAAGGAGCCTCTGAGACAACTTCCAGCATACCAACATCCGAATTATGGGAGTGGCAGAAGAACAGAGAGACCAAGATATGGAAAAGCTATTGGAAGAAATGATGGCAGAAAACTTCCCCTACCTGGTGAAAGAAATAGACTGACAAGTCCAGTAATCACAGAGAACTCCGAAAAAGAGGAATCCAAAGAGGACCACACCATAACACACCATAATTAAAATGGAAAGGGCAAAGGACAAAGAAAATCTTAAAAACTGCAAGAATGACCTACTAGAAATTAAGCATACAATGACTGAAATAAAGAATATTATACAGAGATCCAACAGCAGACTAGAGCAGTGGTCGACAAACTCATTAGTCAACAGAGACAAATATCAACAGTACAACAATTGAAATTTCTTCTGAGAGCCAAATTTCTTAAACGTAAACTATATAGGTAGGTACATTGTTATTAACTTAATTAGGG
>NW_006291120.1:5048-6575 GCF_000327345.1 Myotis davidii
GAGTGCAGAGAACCCCAAACAAAAGGAATCCAAAGAGGACCACACCAAGACACATCATAATTAAAATGCCAAGAGCAAAAGACAAAGAGAGAATCTTAAAAGCAGCAAGAGAAAGAAACTCAGTTACATACAAGGGAATACCCATATGACTGTCAGCGGATTTCTCAACAGAAACTTTGCAGGCCAGAAGGGAGTGGCAAGAAATATTCAAAGTGATGAATACCAAGAACCTACAACCAAGTTTACTTTATCCAGCAAAGCTATCATTCAGAATTGAAGGTCAGATAAAGAGCTTCACAGATAAGGAAAAGCTAAAGGAGTTAATCACCACCAAACCAGTATTATATGAAATGCTGAAGGGTATTCTCTAAGAAGAGGAAGAAGAAGAAAAAGGTAAAGATAAAAAATTATGAACAAAGTGACAACAAATACATATCTATCAACAAGTGAACCTAAAACTCAAATGAATAAAAACCTGATGAACAGAACAAACTGGTGAATGTAATAGGATTAGACAGACAATTCTCAGAGGGAAAGGGTTGTGGGGGGCGGGAGGGGAACACACTGGACAAAGAGCTAACACCAATGGACAAGGTCAGTGGGGCGGGGAAAGGCCTGGAGTGGGGTGGGAACCCGGTGGAGGGGAGTTATGGGGGGGAAAAAGGACATCTGTAGTAATCTGAACAATAAAGATTAAAAAATAAAGATCATATACCATGATTAAGTGAAATTTATTCGGGGTTGCAAGATTGGTGCAATATCTGCAAATCAATAAACATGATACACCACATAAACAAAATGAAGGTCGTGTCAATGGATGCAGAAAAAGCATTTGATAAAATCCAGCACCCATTTATAATCAAACCTCTCAGTAAATACTCATTGTATAAGTGAGTACATAATTTCATAATGTATATGAAAATTTTTGTCAGTTAAAGGTATATAAATATGAAGGAATTAGCTAGTAAAGGGACTAAGAAAATTTTGGACAACTTTTGGTCCTCACATCTCTAAAATAATACATTGTGCTTGACTTCTCTAAACAACAAAGGTGAAGTTTCCATGTGGAATGATTGAGAGCATGGGTTATGATCACACACATTAGACTGAATCCCACAAAGTAGATAATACTTGGTCATTTTTAATTTACAGAAGATGTTAACACATATATATATATCAAGTTATATACATATAGGGGCTTAGTGCACGAAATTCGTGCACTGGGTGTGGGGCGGGGGGAGTGTCCCTCAGCCCAGCCTACCCCCTCTCACATACTGGGAGCCCTCAGGCGTAGACCCCCATCACCCTCCGATCGCAGGATCGGCCCCTTGCCCAGGCCTGACGCCTCTGACAGAGGTGTCAGGCCTGGGCAGGGGACCCTCATTTCCCCCCATCACTGGTTCTGCCCCCAGCCCCTCCGATTGCTGGCTCTGCCCCTTGCCCAGGCCTGATGCCTCGGCCAAAGGCGTAGACTCCCATCGCCCTCCGATTGCCTGATCGGCCCCTTGCCCAGGCCTGACGCCTCTG
>NW_006291120.1:7034-12091 GCF_000327345.1 Myotis davidii
GGCAGGGGGCTTCTTCCTGCTTTCCCTTTCGCCTCCCTGCATTGTGCCTACATATGCAAATTAACCTCAATCTTTGCTGTCAGTTAACTGCCATCTGAGTTGGCAGTAAATTTGCATATAGCCCTGATTAGCCAATGAAAAGGGTAGCGTCATACGCCAATTACCATTTTTCTCTTTTACTAGTGTAGATCATATGTATTATAGATACAGATATACACATGTGTGTGCCATTCTGTCCCCTACTGTACTGTGGGTGCCTACAGAATTTGTGTCATTTATGTGTCTATGTCTTAAAAGCTAAAAATATTGAAAGAACACAAATTCTTAATGTAACTGTGGAGATGGTTCAAAATCTGGAAATATAAGACTGATGTGGAGATTTAATTGGGAAATGTAGGTAAAGTCCTTAGACCAGCACCCAAACATTCACCAAAATGTTCGGCACTCTTATGAAAGAGAGTTTTTGGGCTATCCTGGTTTTGGAGCTATTTTGGCAACAAGTGGCTTTAAATAGCACCCATCGCAGGGGTGTCCCTGAGTTTACAGGTGTGGGTCAATGAGACTGGGTTTAACATTACTTTCAGGCAGAAACAACTGACACTGGTTTGCAGGGGCTGATCTTCTATTTCTGCCACAGTGAATTATTATGGTTTGGCCTTGGCCAAAGTAGAAATTATCTCTCTGTGGTCATTAACATGTAAACTCAGCCCGGCTGGTGTGGCTCAGTGGTTGAGCATTGACCTATCAACCAGGAAGTCACAGTTCAATGCCCAGTGTGGGCACATAGCAGGGTTGTGGGTTCATCCCCACATTTCCTAATTAAATCCATTCATCAGTCTTACACTCCCCTTGCAGGAGGCAGCGCTTCAATGATTCCCTTGGCATCATTGATGTTGTTATCTCTCTCACTCCTTCCTTCCTCTCTCAAATCAATAAGAAAAAAAATTTTTAATGATGTAAACTCACAGACCTGGATGAATGCCCTCTTGATTCTGTGAAAGGAAGTCTTCCTGGTTGGTTTAGGGGTGTGATGATTCCTGGAGCCACACAGGAATAGAGGGAAGATGCATGAATCCACAGTTGTGAGAAATTAACAGGTATGCAGTTAAAATTTATGGTTTTCCCAGGGAATGACAGTATGAGATGTGATGGTCCTGGTCATCCATTCTGCGTTCCTAAGATTCCCACACCTTCGTCATTCCCAGCAGACATAAGAGCAGCATGAGGCCTGAGAACCAGAGTAACATGTCCCATTTCCTCCTCCTGGGGCTCCCCATACCGACAGGGCAGCAGGGCGTGTTCTTCGCCCTGTTCCTGGGCATGTACCTGACCACGGTGCTGGGCAACCTGCTCATCATCCTGTTCATCAGGCTGGTCTCGCCTGCACACGCCCATGTACTTCTTCCTCAGCCACTTGGCCTTCTCTGACATTTCTCTCTCCTCTGTCACCGTCCCTACGATGCTCATGAACATGCAGACTCGGCAACAATCCATTTCCTATCAGAATGGCTACCATAAACATATCAAAAAATGCCAAGTGCTGGCAGGATGTGGAGAATAGGGAACCCTAATACACTGCTGGTGGCAATGCAGATTGTTGCAATCATTATGGAAAACAGCATGGAGTTTGCTCAAAAATTAAATATGGAACTGTCATTTGACTCCACGATTCTACTCTGGGAATATGTCCTAAGAAACCCAAAACACCAATCAGACAGAATATAGGCACCCATATATAGTAGCGCAATTCATAATAGCTAAGACCGGAAAACAGCCCACCTGTAGATGAGTGGATAAAACAGCTGTGGTACATTTACACCATGGAATACAATGCAACTGTAAAAAAAAAGAAGGATCTTTTACCCTTTGAGACAGCATGAAGTGACCTGCAGAGTACTACACTAAGTAAAAATCCAGTCAGAGAAAGATAAGTATCACATGATCTAACTTAAATGTGGAATCTAATGAACAAAATAAACTGATGCACAAAATAGATCCAGAGACATAGAAGCATGGAACATACTGTCCAATCTCAGGGGGAAGGCGAGCATGGGTGGGTTGGGTGGGAAGAGATCAACCAAAGAACTTGTATGCATGTATGCGTAATCAGTGGATCCAGATAATAGTAGGTGAAGGTCTGGGGTAAGGAATGCGGGCAGGCTACAAGGGTTAATGGGGGGGGAATAGGGGCATATGTAATATTTTCAACAATAAATTTTTTTTGAAAATTTGTTTAAAAAGGATAAAAACAGTAGCTTTGGAAACATTATCATATGCATTCTGATAACATGTACTGGTATATCAGCTATAAATCTAAGCCTGAAATATACATACAAACATACTAGTACATACATATATACATATACACACAGTATTTAAACATTGTAAAATGTTAACCATTGGGAATAGGCTGAAGATTGAGCAGGAATTCTTAATACAGTTATTACAACTTCTCTATATGTTTAAACTCATTTGAAAATAGAAAGTTGAAAAATCTTTTTTCCCAATGGTGGAATGCCCAAGAACAAAGCAGTCCAGGGCATGACTGGAATCAGGGACACTGTCCCCTAGGACCTGAGTGGCTCTGGCTCTTGGACACACAGCTCCCAAAGGGCAGTCATAAATCAGCCACAAGCTTGGGGACTTGGTTGCAGTCTCTCATTAGCAGTTAAGTGTCATCTGTGGACTCATTTCTCTTGAGCCGGATAAAGAAAAGGAAAGTCTGTAGAAAAGCCAAGTCCCCAGATATTTTCTCTGTGTGTCTGGATGTTAAGTCTCCTAAAGAAAACCTGAGGAGATGGGCGATAATTAAGAGCAGAAGGTGTCTGAACTCACCAATGATGAGCCCAGGTGAGAGGAAATGGAAATCTGCACTTGCCGATGGACCTGCCTGTGTGCTAGTGGGTTCATGTGTGAGACTGTGTCCATGACCCTGTGTGTGTGAATGCATTGCTTGTATATGTGTTGTTTGATAGTTGTGTATGTGCTATAAATCTGACGCAGAGTCTCATTTTAGCATATGTGGACCAAGTACTCAGCCTCCTGGTATGTGGTTAGGACTCCTGATTCATGTCTGTGACTGTAAACACTGGCATCACAGCTGAACATCGGGAGTGATACTGTTGTCTCTGCTGCTGGACAGGAAGATGCCGACCTCACCAAGGTCACCACAGAGAGAGCTCAGACCTCTGCTTAGCAGTGTGTTGTGGTACACATGTGAGTGTGTGGGTGTTGCTCTCCTGTATGAGAGTTGGAAGTTATGTTATTGATTTTCTCTGTGTGTATGTGATCGTGTGTGTGAGACCATATGCTTGGGTGTTGGTGGTGGTTTAATGACTGTCCCTGTGACTGAATAGACTTAACTGCCCCATGCTGACTGCCCTCCCCCAGAAAGGGGAAGGTCAGATGGAGGGAAGCTCATTAATACACTCTCATTAATAGGAGAGTGTATACTGTTTGTTGTAGTTAGTGTAGCTGGGTGTGCACATGTGTTGTGTTGTGTGTTTCTTGTAAGATTTTTGAATTGTTTGTGGTTTTGTGTGCTTTTGGTGAAGTGTGTGTAGTGTTTGAGTTATATATATGTGGTGGGGTGAGTATTCACTAAGTGCATCAAGACACAGGTGTCTTGCTGTGCATTGTGAGTGTGTTTTGGGTTGAGAGGTGTATTACGGTATGTGTGTATGTCCAACTTTCTGTTAATTCTGACTTGTATGTATGCATATGAGTGTTTACGAGATGAACCACATATTACTTTCACGTCTATAAAATGGAAATGACACTAGTTTTGTGAATCTTGCAGATGCCCTCGGTAAATATTTATTGAATAAATAGATCTTAATGTATTTGAGAATATTTCTGTCACTTGGAAAGTAAATAAATATAAAGGAATAAAATTATCTAGTAATGGGAATGAAACTATTTTGGACAATTCTGTGTGCTCATATTTCTAAAATAATATATTTTCCTTCGCTCCTAAGCAAGAAAAGGGAAGTTTCCCTGTGTAACAGTTAGGAGCGTGGTTTCTGATCATACAGACATGTTAGACCCAATCCCATGAAGTAGCTAACACTTAATTTTTAATTTATAGAAAATGGTAATATATAGATATATATAAAGTTATAAACAGTACATATCACATATGTAATAGATACTAATATAACACGTGTATTTGTGTGCCATTCTGTCCCTGCTATACTGCTGTGTGACTACAGAATTAGTGTCATTTATGTTTCTATTTCGTAAAAACTAAAATAGCTCAAAGAATACAAATCCTTACAGCAGCTGTGAAGAGGTTTTAAAATCTGGGAATGTACAGCTGATGTGTGCATTTAATTGGGAAATGTAGGTAAAGTCCTTATCCTGGTACCCAAATGTTCATCTAAATGTTCAGCAATATTATGAAAGATACTTTGTGGACTCTTCTGGTTTTGGAGATATTCTGGCCTCAAGTGGGTTTCAATGGTCACCCATTTCCAGAGTGTCCCTGAGTTTACAGCTGAGGGTCAATAGGAGCCGGCAGGTTCACAGGAGGTCTGACGATGCTCCAACAACGCCCACTCAGCACTGGAGTCTGATGTTACTATCAGGCAGAAAAAACTGACACAACTTCTCAGGGGCTCACCTTCCATTCCTGCCACAGTGAATCATTATGGATTGGCTCTGGCCTGGTGTAGAAATGATCCCTCCATGCTCATCAAGATGTAAACTCACTGAGGTGGGCACCTTGCTTTTCTTGCTCACTGCTGCACTGCAGTCCTAGTAGAGGTTCCAACACAGACATAATGTTAAAAGAAATAAATGAATAAACAGTGAACGCTCTTCTATGTGATGACATCTTGTGACTACTTGGGAGGATCAATGTTTTCCTGGAGCCAGACTGGGAGAGAGGAAAGAGGCACACATCCACAGGTGTGAGAAATTAATATGAGAGTTTTTAAAAGTGAATGGTTTTCCCAATAATGACAGTATGACATGTGATGTTCCGATCATCCTTTCTAGGTCCTGAGACTCCCAAGCCCTCATTGTCCCCAGCAGACAGAAGAGCAGCATGAGGGGTG
>NW_006291121.1:0-735 GCF_000327345.1 Myotis davidii
TTGAACTGCACAGGAAAACTTATACGTAGATTTTTTTTTTAAAGTTTTTATTGATTTTTGAGAGAAAGGGAGGATAGAAACATCGATGAGAGAGAAACATCGTCAATTGGCTGCCTCCTGTACTCCCTTGCTGGGGATCGAAACCCCAACTTGGCACTGAGCCTCACTGGCTGGGCTACATGTGGATTTTTTTCAGTGAATAACTATAAATTATTTTTTGTCCTTTATGAGTTTATCAACATTTCATTTTTTCTGGCTTATTTTATTGTAAGAATATAGTATATAATAAATATAACATACAAAATAGGTGAGAACTGACTATGTTACCAGTAAGCCTTCCAGTTAACACTAGGTTATTAGTAGCTTTTTCTACAGGAGTCAAAAGTTACTTAGATTTTCGAATGTGCAGGACGGTCAGCACTCCCAAACCCTCACATTGTTCAAGGATCGACTAAATCTAGCTTAACTGCTCTGGCCAGTCATCTCAAGTTCTTGGGATAATTTAGATTCCCTTTTATAATTAAAAACTGACAAAAATTTTTAGACTGTCATTTTACTAATTTAAGTGGGACTATGTCTTTTAATTCTGAATCGGTAAGTTTTTTGATTTGTATATTCCTCCAGCCTACTCTTTTGTTAATTTCACTGAAAAATAGTACCAGAGGGATCTGTGTTTGATAAATAGACTGAAACAGATTTATTTGTGGTTGGATTAATTCCTACTATGCCTGTGCC
>NW_006291121.1:1939-2453 GCF_000327345.1 Myotis davidii
CTCAGCTGTGAATCCAGCAAGCAGAACCAATAAGCATGGTCACACCAGGAGTCAAAACATCATCTCAGCAACATCATCTCATCGCCTGATGTCTACAATAGCTGACGTCTGTGGACCCCCAGGGCTGCAGGTAGCACTAGCCCGTTCCCCCTTTATAATCCTGTCCCCTGTACCTTGCTGGGAAGGCAGGATTTGATGTTTATAAGCGCCCTGTCTTCTTGGTTGGCTGGCCTTTTCAATAAATACCTAATATGATTCAACCCTGCCTTCGTTATCTGACACAGCGACCACCAGCCAGAGCCCAACTGGGGTTTCCTGGTAACACTACCCTCGATCTGTCACTGTTCCATCTGCCTGAATGCTTTTCCCTCTCCTCTTTGTTAAGCTAACTCACATTAACCTCGCAGATCTCAGATCCCTTCTTCAAGGAAGACTGCTTTAACATTCATGGAACAAAAACCTATGATAAGCCTTAGAGTCCGGTGCACTCTTAGAATTTTACCCTTTGTGGACT
>NW_006291122.1:0-770 GCF_000327345.1 Myotis davidii
GTGGAACATCCAGACACAAAGCAAAGCCATTACCTATAGAGGCTGCATCACACAGATGTATTTTTTCTTACTTTTTGCAGGACTGGATGACTTCCTTCTAGCCGTCATGGCCTATGACCGGTATGTGGCCATCTGCCACCCCCTGCACTACATAGTCATCATGAACTCCCAGCTCTGTGGACTGCTGGTTCTGGTGTGCTGGATCACAAGTGCCCTTCAGTCCTTGTTAGAAAGTTTAATGGTGTTGCAATTGTCCTTCTGTACAGACTTGGAAATCCCCCACTTTTTCTGTGAACTCAAAGAGGTGGTCCAAATTGCCAGTTCCGACACCTTTCTTAATAACATCGTGATGTATTTTATAATTGTGCTACTGGGTGTTGGTCCCCTCGCTGGTGTCATTTACTCTTACTCTAAGATAGTGTCCTCCATACGTGCAATCCCATCAGCTCAGGGGAAGTATAAGGCATTTTCTACCTGTGCGTCTCACCTCTCAGTTGTCTCCTTATTTTATGGAACAGGCATAGGAGTGTATCTCAGCTCTGCTGCTACCCACAGCTCACATTCAAGTGCAGCAGCCTCAGTGATGTACACGGTGGTCACACCCATGCTGAACCCCTTCATCTACAGTCTCAGGAACAAAGACATAAAGAGGGCCCTGAAAAGATTCTTTGGGATGGTATGTGCAAAGGAGATAATCAGCTTGAGGTAAAAAGTGCCCTTGATTTTGGGGCTAAAGAACTTAAAACCAGAAATTGTGATTCTTTAATCAC
>NW_006291123.1:0-244 GCF_000327345.1 Myotis davidii
TCAATGATAAGAGAGAATCATCTATCAGCTGCCCCCTTCACACCCAACACTGGGGACCAAGCTAGCAACCTGTGCATGTGCCCAGACCAGGAATCAAACCATGACTCCCTGCTTCATAGGTTGATGCTCAGTCACTGAGTCCCACCATTTGGGTGGACCAATGATCCTCAAGGCGTCCCAGGAAAATGATGGCAATTAAGACTTTAATAGAAGCCCTGACTGGTTTGGCTCAGTGGATAGTGCA
>NW_006291124.1:0-1255 GCF_000327345.1 Myotis davidii
CACACAGCTTCTATAAAGTGGCATCCTGCAGATACTTGGTGGCTTTTTGAATATGTATACCCTTGATGGCCTGGGCAATGAGCACAAAGATTTGACCCTCTTGATTTCCATGCTTTTGTGGGGCTTTCTGGGTCAAGTGAACAGCGAACCATTTTCAGAGGTCACCTCTGGCCACTTTTGGGAAGAGCAAATCTTTGCTTTTTAATGACTCCTGTGCCTTTGTACTCACATCCCTGAGAAAACCTGCCCAAGACCTTTGCTGGAATTTCCCAGTCATTATGTGAGGAGCTCTCTTTGGCTCCTCCCACCTGTGTGCTGCTGTCCCAGCTTGGAACAGAGCAGTGGTGCTCAGCCAGAGGTGATTTTGCCCCTGATTTTATTTTGGGTTGTCATGATGGGAGAGAGGGACAGGGCACTATGCTACTGGCATCTGGAGGGTAGAGGTCAGGGATGCTGCTATAGTAAATATCCTCCAATGCACAGGACTGCCCCCCACAACAAAGAATCATCCAGCCCCAAATGTCAGTGGTGCAGAGAAACCTTAAAAAGGGGCAATAACAGCTGTCAGACTTCGTTCGCTGACCCCAGACTAATGAATTTCTTACCTTTTACAACAAACCAGAGCATACAATCACATATGCACACTCACACACAGTGTAAATGTAACTAAACTTAAAATTTTATTTAGTATATATGTAGTTAGACTTACTACATATGGCACACTGATATTTCCTATTATATTTCAAATGGAAAATGCTAGTCAGAACCCACTGTTCTGATTTCATAGCACACTGAGGGATCAAAATCCATAGTTTACAAAATACTCTTTTAGAGAACCTCCAAGACTTTGGTGTCCAATATAATTAGGTAAATATTTCTTAAGTGTGTTCAAATGATAGGTTTACCACTTATTTTAGGCCAGTTACTTAATCTCTATAGCCATGAGAACCCCCAACTATAAACTTAGAATAACAACAAGATCCACCTCAAGTCATTTTTACCAAGATTAAGTAAAGATAAAAATTAGAAAGTGTCCATTATGTGATATACACTGAACATGTTAGTTCCTTTCCATGTACTATAAAGGTAATGCACTAACATTCCTTTTTCTAAATGGAATATAAAATTCATCCAGCAGTGGAAAAATATAGAATTGCAATAGGAAAGAGGAATGAACCTCTTCCTGAGTGGAGAGAGCTTAGAAGGTTTTGGTGACTATCAGGCCAGGACTAAGCCCCACTTCATGCATTTGAAA
>NW_006291124.1:2170-2829 GCF_000327345.1 Myotis davidii
ATATGGGGTTGTTTCAAATTCTCACAAGCTAGGGAGAGTGGGTGGGCATCTAGGTGACACAAGATTGGCTTGTGTGATAATGATTGTAGCTGGGTAATGGATACAAAGAGTATATTTGTACTTTCATTTTGTACATAGTAGTAATTTTTATAATAAAAAGATAAAAATGATAATATTATAATGTAATGTAATTAAAATTAAGATATAACCACAAAAGTGGAGAGGAGAAGATTATAACAAGCTGCCTGTTAAAGACTTAGGCATGCACTCAGCCATGATTGTGGTGAGCACCTTGAAGTGCCAGGTTCTGTGCTTGGTTCTGGGGATACACGGATGAACCAGATAGACAAGGTCCCTGCCCTCAGGAAGCTTACATTCCAGTCAGGATGCAGACAAGTGAATAGGTGATTAAAAGGAGGCATGGGGGCATCTAGGAGGACATCCAAGCATTTACAGCAAGCATGTCAAACTCGCGGGCCACAGGCCACATGCGGCCCACAACAAATACTTTTCGGCCCAGCCAATATAATGGTATGTAAGAAACATTTTAATAAAAATTTCGTAACTTAGATTTTACAATATCCTGTTATATATAATTATTAATAACCAACTACAACGTTTGCTAATGACTGATTACTATAATCGTTTGCATTCATTTA
>NW_006291124.1:3006-5157 GCF_000327345.1 Myotis davidii
TTACAATGTCAAAGTGCCAGGTTCTGCATGGAAAATTGGTAGGTTTCTGTGGCATCTGTTGAGCTCTGCCCTCTAGAGGTGGCAATGAGAAAAACACTTTTCTCTCAGTCCACATCAGAGTGACTCAGCAACTCTGAGGGTTTTCAGGAGAGGGAGGCATGGAGGAACTCAGGAAATTTTGTCCCACAAATCAGAACAGTAAAGGAGGGTTTCAGGTGAGGTGAGGCAGGAGCTTTACTGTGCTCCCTTCAGCCTCATAACAACATGTTTACCTGAGCCAGGATTATACTTTCTTCATTGGTTCGTGAAGACATGGGGACTTGAGCCTGGCTCTTTCTTAATTTCATCAGTGAGGAAGTACACAAAAACTACAAATAGTGCCATGCAGCTTTTTTGTTTCTCTCCCCATAAACCCACCCCGACTTCAGCTCTGGGGTTCAGGGGTGTGTTCAGAGCCTGTGGGCAGGATGAGTTCAGCACAGGGTGGTGACTAGGAGGTGATGTTGAGAACATCTCAGGCTTCCTCTACTCCATCCCAGCTTTACTGGAGAGGGTGTGGGGTAAGGATCTTGGTCAGCATTCCTGGGTTCTGTGCTCCCAAAGGTAGATCTTTACAATCATTTTCACCTCCGTTAGCCTCACAAGCAACATCACACCAGCCAATGCCATCCTCCCTTGATGACCATCCTCCATCCTTTATGTTTGTCTTGCACTGGAAGCTTTATAAATTCCTGCACACATAACTCACTATCTATAAGGTCTTCCCCTATGCAATTATGTAGATCCACAATAGACTGTTCCACTGATAAAGCTAAAGATCAAAACTTTTATTATAAAATACTCCTTTTAAACTATAAAATGAAATGAAATGAGGTAATGGTCACCTTGGTGACAGCATCTTAGATGGTTATGGGCCCGTGGATATTCCACACTGGGAGACACACAATTTCCTGGCCTGTCTCATATGGAGAGAAAGCCTTTCCTGAGATATCAAAACTCCATAACTACAAGAGCTTCCCAGGCCCTTCCCTCTGATAACACTCCCCTCCCAAATCATGGCCTGACCACTGACAGATGTAAAAGCAGGTGGAGGTGAAGGGAACCTCCAAGTGTGAGCTGTTAAGTGCTGCAAGCCATGCTCTGTCCTCTTTTTAAAATATCTTTATTGTTGAAAGTATTACAGATGTTTTCTCCCATCCCCCCTCCACCCCCCACCCATAACCTGCTCCACCCTGTTCCTGCCCACTCCCTAGGCCTTCCCTGCGTTATTGTTTGTCCATGGGCTAAGCATATATAAATTCTTTGGTCAATCTCTTCCAGCCCCCCACACCTGCCACTTCCCTCTGAAATACATCCTTCTATTGCATGTTTCAGTGTCTCTGGATCTGTTTTGTTCATCAACTTATTTTGTTCATTAGATTCGACACAATCATGTGATACTTGTCTTTCTCTGACTGGCTTATTTTGCTTCATGTTCTGCTCTTGATGGCTCTAATCTGAATTTCCAAATGGCATCACTGTACTCCTCTGTATACCATGCCAAACTCAGGAATCTTACCTCCTGCATATGATGTACCAGACGGTCATTTAAGGCTAAAAGTTCTGTAATGCTATGGAATGAATCACAGAACTCCTTTACTCTTTCTGATCCTAGTTTGAAGAGCAATTTTTGGAAAGTCCAGAAGACTTGGAAAAATTAAGAAATGGTAAGACAATGTATCTAAATTCCTTTGATGAGGGAATAAATGCAATAGTGAGGTTTGAACACCAGGCAATGTCTATGAGTGTGTATGGTGGGAGCTGGATGGTGGGAGCTGGAGGGTGGGTGAAAGAGGAAGAAAAGTAGTTCAAGTGTAAGGGTGGGGCCCCTTGAGCATGTCTCATCACTCACTCAGGGCTAGGAAGGCAAAAACTCAGAATATTCACCAAGGAATCATCCCTTGTGACCTGGAATGCCCGCTCCTTGCTTCTCCTCCTTTCTGCACCCGCTGTGAGGAGCTGTGTCCGCTCAGGACCCTACCTATCCTCCCACACTCAAACACATGCATCAGGGTGAAGAGAGTAGAAATAGGCCCAGCAGTAGCTTTGAATTATCTCTATGGTTTGTTGCAAGGTAATGCCCTAGCAATATTGCAGATGTTGAAGTCAGGG
>NW_006291124.1:5192-7353 GCF_000327345.1 Myotis davidii
AAAAAACTCTCAAAACCTGCCTTAAATGCCATGAACACCATAAGAGTTACTGTGAGAACTTCCCATTTGAAATGCCATCGGGCTGGCAGCCTGCTGCAGCCTGTCTCCAGCTTCTTTTAAAAATATCCACAAAGATAAATCAATCACCATGTATCTGATGGGAATAAAAAGGTAAATAAAATAATGAGTTTAAAAAAAAAGCAGACTGATAAGAAAAAGGACTGTAAAAAACTAAGAACAAAATGCCATTTTGTTAAAGTATCACCTGATAATTTCAACAAACTTGTTTTCATCTCAAAAGACTGTGACCCATTAGACATTTCACTCTACTCTTTCTTTCTTCTTTCAAAAGATGGGTCTTTGATGTTCCAGCAAGTGCCCATGGTGGAAATCGATGGGATGAAGCTGGCACAGACCAGAGCCATTCTCAACTACATTGCCGCCAAATACAACCTCTATGGGACAGACATAAAGGAGAAAGCCCTGTAGGTATTTTTTCTGTTTTTTAATAAACAGTTAATAACAATTTAGATTCTTCCTTGAATGATCAGGATTGTGTTGGGGATCATGACCAAGAGCAGCATGAGCCTTGGAGGTACAGACTGAGGTCCAGCCCAGCAGGGAGCATGAGGAGGAGGGATTCCACTTGAAGTGGACTCAAGCGGTGGGATTAGAAAGGAAGACTCAGTCCACAGAGGTAGCACAGGGAGTGACAGACTTTTCCAAGCACCGGTGAGCCATGAAGCCAGGAGGATGGTGGAGTCATGACTCCAGGTGCTCAGGCCTTAAAGAAAAGACTGGGGAAGGAAAGGACACAAAGGGGCTCATTCTCAAGTTCCAGAAATTACAGGCATAGTTACCAGGAATCTAACTCACCAGCCCGTTGTATGGACTGGACTCTTGACAAGGGTTAGCAGAGGCAGGTTTTCAAGAGGCCCAGTTTACTTAGAACATTTTTTTTTTACTGAAGCGGCCAGATTTATTCAAGGCAGCTACATCTGGGAGGGGTGGGGGTGTTCTCCTTTTGATTGAGAGGGAACCACATAATTGAAACTAAAACTTGTAAGGAACTGGTACTACTTACTCGAAACCTTGAACATAGACTTATCCTATGTCAGCACCTCCACCTCTAGGTTTGTTCCCAAGATAATAAACACTACATCCACACTAAACCTTGTACTGTGGCTTCATAGACCTCCTTGGGAGCCCTCAAGGGAAATCTGAAACTGGCTCCCATCTGTGAAGGGCAGGGAGAGACTGAAGAAAAAGGGCCTCCAGTCCTTATTGGTAGGTGGCAGGTTTAATAAACAAGAAAATTTGTTCATGACCACAAGACGAGTAGTTTTCTGAGTCCACCTTCCAGGATCTTAAAAGGTTATATAGAGGCCTTAACTGGGTCACATACCAAGTCCAGATGGTCTTATCACCACATTCCTATCCCAAGGCTGTGTCCTGGGGAAGGCATGTGGAGAGCACATTCCAAGCACAGGGGAGGGAGTGGGGAGCCTCCAATTGCCCAGGTCCAGCTTGTGGGTGAAATGACATTAACATCTTCTTAAGGACCTTCCCCAACATGCAGACAAATGTTCATACCAGCGTTGCTCACAATATTTAACACTAGATTGCCCAAAGAAGTCATTTTGACTGCTTTTTAATTTCAATTAGAAAAACAATGATGTATATAATGACAGAATGTCTTAGAATTTTGTGACTTTTATACAACATATAAATGCATTTATTAATATTTGTAGTTACCTCCCCCTCCTTCATTTCCGGTATATATATATGTGTTATACCTATATTGCCCGAAAGCAGTCATTTTGACTGCTTGGGGAAATTTTTTAAAAAGTGCACAGAAGAAGAAGGCCGCCGAATTTTGAGGAACGACTGGACAACATTACCGGAAATAGGTGCATTTGTTGGGATTTTATATGCTCATGGAGCCTACGAGGCAAAAAATTTAAAACTCAGTTATTTATGGTCAGCAAAGTAGGGTCCCGAATTTTTTAGAAAAACTATGGCCAGAGAAAAGTTCAACCAAATCCTACGATTTATTCGTTTTGACAAAAGAACCGAAAGAAGTAGGCACCTACAAACAAATAAGTTTGCCTTGGTTTCAGAAATATGAAACACTTTTTATCAATGACACTGTGGATACCAG
>NW_006291124.1:7631-26274 GCF_000327345.1 Myotis davidii
AAGTGCCCTAAATTCATGAAAGAAATGTCGAATAACTTGTTATATAACTGTAAATAATATAAAAATATTAAAAATTAATTTTAAACAAATTTCTTTACACATTAGTTATTCTTTCACAATGCAGTCATTTTGATTGCTTTTGGGCAATGTAGGTATATACTAAATTTCGGTCTTTCTAGTGTTAAAAAGTGGAGACAATAGAAATGTCCATCAACTGGTGAATGAATGAACAGAGTGCAATATTTACACAACGAAATGTAATTTAGCCATAGAGAGGACAAAATTCTGATGTAGGTGACAACATGAATGAACTTTAAAAATAGTATACAAAATGAAAGAAACCACACACAAAAGCCCATATATAAAATGATTCCATTCATATAAAATGTCCAGACATCCAAATCCATATAAGCAGAAAGTACTTGTGTGATCTCCTGGGGAAGGAGTTTTGGGGAAATAAGAAAGGGACAGTCAAGAGCACAGAATTTCTTTTGGGCATGATAGGAAATGTTCTGGAATGAGAGAATGTGATGATGATTTCAGAATGTACTAAAAACTACTGAATAGTACACTTTACATAAAGGGTGATATTTATGGTATGTAAATATAGTATTTCAATAAAGCTGGTATATTTATAAGTATTGTAGCAAACCCAGTTTAGAACAAAAGAAAAAACCTCCTCTATAATATGCACTGGTTGGAACTATATAAAGGATCGCTCCCATTCAGGGGATGTTTCAGGTAACGTCTTAAGCAGTGCAAACATGGCCAAAGTTTAGAAACAGCACATGGAGAAGGTTGGGAACTGTGGTCCATGGGAACTCACTGGAAAAACTGCTGATATTGGGCATATTTATGGGCCTGGGTGGTGTAACAGGATGAGAGAGGGAGAGGGACATGACAGGTGTCTGTGCCAGGGACTCTCTGCAGATTCCTCAGGTGGCAGCCTTTAGCCTTATGGATCACATGGGGTTTGTGCCCAGAACCAACCACAGCAGAGATGGCAAACCCTAGGTAGCATCTCACTGGGTACTTGCAATGACCCCACCAATTTCTCTATGCCTGTGACTCTGGACACCTCACTGATGTTCTCTGTCAGTATATTTGGTCATGGCATAACAAAAATTTTAGACATAGATAACCACCTTGATATGAAATGTTAAAACTAAGTGAAAATCATAGCTGAATGACTGGTATATAAAAATGCACCCAGCCCTAGCTGCTTTTGCTCAGTGGATAGAGCTTCAGCCTACAGACAGAAGGGTCCCGGGTTCGATTTGGGTCAAAGGCACATGCCCGGGTTGTGGGCTCGATCCCCAGTAGTGGGCATATAGGAAGCAGCGATCAATTATTCTCTCTCATCATTGATGTTTCTCTCTCTCTCTCTCCCTCTCCCTTCCTCTCTGAAATCAATAAAAATATATTTTAAAAACTGCACCCAATGGAGGTGAATCACTTTGCCACCTCCCAATACCCCATTCTCTTACATTTTTAAACTATAACATGTAAGGCAGGTGACAGTTGACAATTGGGTCATTTTTGTCTTTCAGGATTGATATGTATTCAGAAGGTATTGCAGATTTGTATGAAATGATCCTGCGTTTACCACTATTCCCACCCAATGAACAAGACGCCAAGATGTCCCAGATCAGAGAGAGAACAACACATCGTTATTTCCCAGCCTTTGAAAAGGTAAGTGGGCTGTTCAGTGTTTGGGGCACTGAGACTAGAGGACAAAGAGAAGTGGTGCCTGTGCAGTCCTGGGGATTTGACCTTCACTTCCAATGGGCCCTCCTGACTACTGATGGAGCACCCTGGCTCTCCAAGGATGTTATCAAAATCAGCTGTGGGGAGGACATGTACCTGGTATATCCAAGTTATAATCTGTCAGCAAAAGTTCAGTTTACTAGGACCCAATTTAGAATTCTCTATTTGATGGCATTTCATGGCCACAGTTAGAGCCACACTAGCGATTGGAGTAGATCCTGCAGAACACCATGCAGGGGCTTTTCATCCAAGAGGGGCGCGAGGAAAGCAACTCACTGGAAAATATGCTGACAACAGGCAACATGACCCCAACTGCCCACCAGGAGTATATGGTAGGGTTTCTGGGATGGATGAGATGTATCTAAACAGAGAGAAAGGCAGTGGGATGGAGAGGAAGAAACAGATAAAAAGATGTTAAGGAATAAATAATCTACACATTTTGTGGATATGTCTCTCAAACTTTTGAGGAATAAAGTTTGATGGAATAAAGTTCCATCAATATACATAATACATAACATTAGTTAATGCTTCTCTTTGAAGGTAAAAGGAGAGTATTTCAGATTAGAACACCCTGGAATCATGCTAAATAAAATCATGAACAACATCAACAAAAATATTGTAAGGGATACCGGAGGCTTACATGGAAGTAAAAAGATTAATACTGAGGAACTTATTTTTATTAAGTATTAAATCATTCATTCATTCAACAGATATTAATTTGTTGCTTGTGTGTGAGGTTCTATTCAAAGTGGAAAGAATTTGGTATTAATCAGAACATACTGGTACACTCTCCTGGTCCTTGTGGTGCTAAGAGTTTAGGCACATTTCACATGATGAAAACCTAAATAGATATTGCAATTTAGGTGTATCTATACTTTGAAAATAAAGAGTTCCATGATCCCATGAATAAAGAGCCCCATGATCCCATGAAAATAAAGAGTCCTATGATCACATGAATGCAAAATGCATATAACAATATAGCATTTGATATTTTATTGTAGTCATTAAGTACTTATCCATTCATATCTATCTATCTATCTAGTCTGAAAGTGTATTTGAAAAAATGTTATCTTTAGTCAGTGGTCCATGAGTGCTTTTTTTCTCTATGATTTCCACATTGCTGCAATGATTTTAATAAGCATCACATATTTCTCCAATATTTAATTATAAAAAACTGAAACAGAAGAGTTGAAAGAGATGTACAATAAACTCATATAGACTCAGCACCTAGATTAAAAATTAACATTTTATAATTATGTTTGCTTAATCATATATCTCCCCATCCCTCTCTGCTATAATCAAACATTATTTTTTTAAATATATACTTATTGATTTTTTACAGAGAGGAAGGGAGAGAGATAGAGAGTTAGAAACATCGATGAGAGAGAAACATCGATCAGCTGCCTCCTGCACACCCCGTACTGGGGATGTGCCCGCAACCAAGGTACATGCCCTTGACCGGAATCGAACCTGAGACCCCTGAGTCCTCAGGCCGATGCTCTATCCACTGAGCCAAACCAGTTAGGGCCAAACATTATTTTTTGATGCATTTAGAAGTAAGTTACCGACAAGTGCAGTCACCTTAGGTAGTTCACAGGTGAATTGTAACAAATTCTCCCAATGTTATTGAGAGGCACGGGTGGCTCAGGAGTAAGAGACAATGTTGTAAGACAAATGGTGAGTTCAAATTGTTCCAGGATTATTTCAGATCCTACATAGGTAGACCTGGAAATGAGACGAGCAGACAAGAAGAGAAATATAGACTCTGAAATAGTGTTCTCAGGATTGAGGAAGGATGTCATGAAGATGGAGTCTTTGCCCGAAGGAGAGAGAGAGAACAGCCTGGAAAGACAAGTCCTGAAATCTCAGAGCTGCTGAGGCTTCCGGGCGTGTGGCACATAGAAACACAGTGCAGTCAGTGCAAGCCCTGGCCAGACCAACATGCACAGAGGGAGCCCAGTGACGTGGGAATGGGAGAATGAGATGGGTGCCTGGGCTTCAGCTGAGGGGTGAGGAAGGAACAGCAAAGACCTGCTACTCTCTGTCTCATTGAGTCAGGGGAGATGAATGTGGTCTGATGCTCTGCACCGGTCCAGTGAGACAGCACAGATGGGAAGCTGGGATGGAGAGACCTGGGAGGAGCAGGGGGACCCAGCCTGAGTGCAACTGTGTTCATAACCTGCTCCCTCCCCCAGGTGTTGAAGAGCCATGGACAACACTACCTGGTTGGCAACAGGCTGAGCAAGGCTGACATTCACCTGGTTGAACTTATCTACCAAGTTGAAGAGATTGACCCCAGCCTACTGGCCAACTTCCCGCTGTTGAAGGTGACCCCTTTCACAGCCCTGGGGAGGGAACCCACATCTCCCATCTTGGAATCTAATATCTGGGTTCTTGGACTGGCCATGTTATGATCACATCATTGTCCACTCCCCACTGCCCCCAGGTCTCCAAAATTTGCTCATAGGCCCTGTTCTGAGGCAGGAGAATCTTGTTTTGCCAAGGAAATTGGAGGTGGATGCTGCCTCAAGGAGAATAGTTTGTCTTTCACAATGAGCGGGACCCAGGGCTTAGCGTCTCTGTGCTCAGCCCTATTCCATGCAGTATCTGTCCTCATTTTCTCTGGGATTCCCTTCCTCCCCCCTGTGTCCTCGTCTCTCTTACCTGTGACTGTGTGAGCAGATCTCCTTCCTCTGATGTGCTTCTCTCAGCTCCTGCTCCTTCTCTCAGATACTGTGTTTCTCTCCCCACCGCCCCTTCTCTCTTTCTGTCTGTCTGTCTCTCTCTCACAGGGAAGATTGCTTTTGACTGTCCACATGGTTGACCTATATTTTCTCTCTTCAGTTCCAGCCCAGTTGTCCCACATATTCATTTCTCCCGTTTGGAGCCTTTACCTGTGTTGCTCTGACAGTCACATTAGTCTTCCTTGCCTGCACAAGAGTGAGAATCCACAGGATTTCCATGTGGGAAGAAGACTGTGAACTGAATCCTGTCTCTGGGGAAAGTGCTATTGGGCTGTGTTTCCTTCCTCTTATCTTCTTGTCTTGCTGGGTGTCCCTTTCCCAGCCCCCTGCTGGTGCTGATAGAGGGGACTCCGTTGGTCCTGTCTACGAGGGTCTCTGATTCCGTTGCCTGTGTAATGAGGGTTGGGTGTTGTGTCTCCATCTGAGGCTGTGCTTTGTGCATTGCAGGCCCTGAAAACCAGGATCAGCAACCTCCCTCCTGTGAAGAAGTTTCTGCAGCCCGGCAGTCAGAGGAAGCCTCCCATAGATGCAAAAGCAGTAAAAGCAGCCAGGGAGATTTTCAAGATTTAAATAATGCAGGCATGGATTCCTAGCACATGCAGGAGCAATTTTCTGAAGTTATCCAACAGTGAAATGCTCTACCTTGGATTTTCTGAGAATAATAAGCTTTTGCAAGTAATCAAATAATAAACTACCATGAGCTGATTTATTTACAATTTATTCTTGTTCATTATGATCCAATATGAAATCAGATTTTCAGTCTCCTTCGATTGCATCTCTCTTCGAATTCAAAATTAAATAAAAAAATGGAAACATGGACTATGAGGTCTCTTTTATCTTTTCCAGTAATTGTCATGTGTCTGTCACAAAGCTCTTCAAAGAGTTGAGTGTAGAATTCATATCTGACATTCTCAGTTGTTCACAAGAAAATAGCTACCCCTCTTGGTAATGGCATAAGAAATTTTCTTTAAGAGCTGCTTTCCTTCTGGTAATAAAAATGTTTTGGTTATGAGTTTTGCTGTCATGCAATACAACAGCGATATGCCTACTACAGACTCATTAGTGTCCTAGGGGTTGGGGAAATGATGAACAAGACAACAAACCAAAGCTCTGCTCTCTGGTGCCTTTCAGTCCATGACTCCTTGGTATATCAACGCTCTGCTACTTAATGTTCTGTGGGGCCCTGGCTGAGCTTTCTCTGAGATCACTCAATGTTGCTCAGACCTGGACTTCCAAGGTACAGATTACATGTATAAATTATATGTTACTGAATGCATATAAAATCTTTTTTCTATTTTCCTGGCCTGTCACTGGGCCAGAGTGGCTGGATTAGGAGTGATTTCTAACTTTGGCCACATTCATGGCTCCTAATGAACACCCTCCCAGAAAATCTGGGCTTTTGGCTTTGGCATACTTCCTCATAGCACGGGGAGGGAGCTGACAGACACACAGGGCTCCCTGTTTGTAGCTTCACTTCCACCTAGTCTGCTGTCTCCTTGCAACCAAAATGGTTTTCCTAAAATGCACATTTGAGTATCACCACCTTCTTTAAGTCCTTCAGTGAGTCCCATGACTGGGGATCCTTCCTCACAGCCCTCTTAACCCCTTCCTTTCCACGTGGCCATGCTTAGCTCCTCACCTCAGTTGCTTCCCAGGGTGAGTCGGGCTCTCCTCTGTACCTTCCCACAGAGCCCTCTAACAAAGCTGAATGCCACTGTGCCTCCACACTCTCCTGAGAGGGTCTGGTGTTCAGGCATGGTGTTGGCATCCTTACTGCTCCATCACAAATGGCCATAACACCTTGGACAACTCCACCCACAGCTTGATGACCTAAGGGTTTGAGTCTGGGCTTTGGGAATTCCTCACCCCCTCCTCTGCCTGACATCTGTATTCATTCACTCATGTCTTCATGGATGTGTTCATATCATTCAAGTGCAACATAGGGATCTTGCATGGACTCTGATGCAAATAAGTCCACTGTAAAGAAACCCTCACGAGCCGAAACTGGTTTGGCTCGGTGGATGGAGCGTCGGCCTGTGGACTGAAGAGTCCCAGGTTCGATTCCGGTTGAGGGCATGTGCCTGGGTTGCGGGCACATCCCCAGTGGGAGATGTGCGGGAGGCAGCTGATCAGCTTCAAAATAATATCCCATTGTTGGGAGAAGTAGGTTCCCATATATTGGTTTCTTGTGTTTGCTATAACAAATTACTAAAACTGAAGGACTTAAAACAGCAGAATGTATTCTTCACACTTTTGGAAGCCAGAAGTTCAAAGTGTTGTCTGGGCTGCACTTCCTCCAGAGCTTTAGGGGAGAACCCTTTCCTGCCTCCTTCAGCCTCTGGTGGCTTTTTGCTTTCCTCGGCTCATGGTCACATCACTCCAATCTCTGCCTCTATCTTCACATCAACTCACCCTCTGTGTGTCTGTGTCTTCTCTTCTTTTGTACAGACACTCGTCATTTGATTTGGGGCCCACCTGGATAATCCAGGATGATGTCATCTCAGGTTCCCTCACTTAATTACACCTGCAAAGACCCTTTTTCTAAGTACGGTCACATTTACAGGTTCCAGGTATTTGGACATGGATCTGTCTTTTTAGGAGGCCACCACCATGACCACCCCGCACCCTCCACAACAAGGTACAGATCAACAACATTGTTGGCAATTCTGAAGCAGGGGGATGGGTATGTTGGGCTTTCTCTACTTTCTACCATTCTCTCTATGATTGTATTTGCTGGAAATAGTCCATTTAATAATTTAAAAAACTACGTTATTTATTGAGCTATTATGCGCCAGGTGCTGTGCCAGACAATTGGGGACATGACTGGAAACAAGATAAAAGCCCCACTCTCAGGACTTCACAGAGTTTGGGGAAAACTGATATTAAACATATAAGGTCAAAATGCTGTAGTGGCTCAAAGTAGAGTATTCCAAACAGAACAAATGGCTCATGCAAAGGCCCAGCGGCTAGCAAGCCTGATATGAGTGTGGCATAGAGGAAAAGGTGTACTAACCAGGCTGCCAGACTTAGCAGAGAAAATACAGGATGCCCAGTTTAATGTGAATTTCAGATAAACAATAAATAATGTTGTGGAATAAGTGTGTCCCTTGTCTGAAATTCACATTTCATCAGGTGTCCTGTATTTTGTCCAAAACCCAACAGAAAAAGTATTCCACCATCAGCTTGCCCTTTACTGACCTCAGCTCCCTGTGCTGCTCACAGAAGAGGTTTGTTATTTGCCTTAGTCCTTGCATCCAATTCATGCAAACCTCTCAGCAAGCCCTTCAAAAAGGCCTGCCCACTGATTGGCAGAGAGAGTTTCACAATCACAGCAAGCCCTTCAAAAAGGCCCTTCTCTGCCCACTGATTGGCAGAGAGAGTTTCACAATCTGAAAAGTTTTGTTTAATCTTTTATTTGCTGACCTTGAGAAGGAACATATTAACCAGTCGTTTCGTGATCCGAGGATGACTTGCCATTTTTCTTCTTATTTGGCATTGAACCCATGGACCCTGAACATTGTGGGAGGGGATTTCCCTTATCTGGAAGCTCCCTCTTTCAGAGAGGAGGAGTTATTCAACTGTAAAACCGGCTTCTAAACAAACGAGGAGGTGGCTGTGAGTTGCTGAGACAAGTGGGAGACAGATTTTAATAAGGTAAGTACTGGTTTTATAAACCTTCATATATAGCACCACATTCTCACAGTGAAGTCACCAAAACAATATTTCAAAATGTGTCCATAGTACAAGAAAATGTCTGTTTTATACTCACATCGTGCCTTCTTGGTGTGCTTAGGAACAGTTCAAGAGTTGTGCATTCTATTACTGTTGGATGCATCTTTATGAAAATGTAAAATAGAAGAATTTAGAAAGCGAGAGCATGAGCATTGTGGTGTGAGAAAAAGTAATAACATGAGGAGAAAAAAATGATAGCCTTTTAGGCAATCTGAGAATCTGATCAGTGCAAGAGAGTGTAGGTGTTTGTACTAAAGTTGCTTTCTCTGTCGAAAGAGTCAACGCGCAGCCATTGTGAATGGTAATACTGTAATACTACCGAGGCTGTGAAAGTTCAAAATTAAATTTATCATGATAGGATAAAATCAGTCTGAATGTCAGTGGAACTAGATTGCTCTCAGTCTCTGCTGTGATTAGCTAACTGAGAAGTCCCGTGTTCTCCTGGGGTTCATGGCCAGTCTAGGAAATGGCTGGAACAGGGTTCCCAAGTGTGGTGCTGTTAGTGTGTTGGGCTGGGTAATACGTTTGTGAGGAGGTGTCCTGTTCATTGTTCTATTTTTTTTGCTTGTTTGTTGAAAAATATTAAAGAAATGTGCATTTAGTTTCAAGAATGTACTTGACAATAGTGTTAACATATATTTTCTCAAATTTTCAAGCTTTACACCTTTAAGCAGCAGCAATGAGCATTTGTTTACAAGTTTTACAAGAAATCATCACTTTATCGATTCAGTCACCACAGTTAAGATTAATATTCTCACTTTTTCCCTTCATCTCACTCTGTACTTGCAGGAAGAACACAGAGTGGGGTAGAGTTCCATCCTGGTGCTATTTACAGTCTGTGGAGTTGAATGAGAGGTGAAAGTGGATAGAGAATTACTGCATTTTTGAAAACAACTTTATCTTGGAAAGATGACATAGATTTAACAGCCAACTGCAAAGTCAACCATAAAGTATTTCCAACTAAATACACAAAATAAGTGTCTGTTAGGAGAACATGGTTAATGAAAAAAGCTGGATAACATTCAGAATGACTATGAGTGAATAAAATATCATTGTTCTGGAACTCTGAGTCAAGAGATAGCTAGCTAGATAAATAGATAAATAAATTGACAAATAGATGATTGGCAGATGTAGACAATAGACAGATGATGGAGTATGGACAGATAGATGATGATGATGAAGAAGATAGATAGATAGATAGACAGACAGATAAAAGAAGACACATGTGCTAACCAATGTGTCCAAAGACTCACCCATCTCCCTGGAACTGAGAACAGGTGGGGACCTCCATTTACTAATTCCTATTAATGACTTTTATGTACATTTTCACATTTAATTTTCTCAATAGCCCTCAAAAGTACATATTACCTATCTCTATTTTTAGAAGAGAGAATTGGGGTGCAATTATTAAACAACCTGACCACTTTATGAACCTTACAAGGAAAGGAGTTGGGCTTTGTCTCTATGTCTCCCATCTCTGTGCTAAGAAATGCCGTGAGGGCTGTCTTGGAGCCTGCAAACCAGCCTCAATAAATCCGGGACTTGTTGGAGGGTCGCTGGGACAGCGCTGCTGGTTTCCAGGACTACAGCGAGGGACTAGCTCTCCGCTGAATGACACAAGACACTGACTCCAGCAAGGGGACCCAATCTGATGTCTGTTCTCCCCCAGCAGTCTGTGACCCCTGAGGGCATGGAGCAGGCTTGGTCCCAGTGTTTAACCTTAGCAGGGTGTGACAAATGAGGGGTGTGACCTACTCAGGTTCTCATGTCTGCCCACCAGACTGAGACCAATGAGAGCAGGGACCAGTCCTGGTTCCTGTGTTTCTCAGTTGACTCTGACCCTGACGGCAAGGAGCTGGTCTGGTAACTGTGTCTACCACACACATGGCTCCCAGAGGGCTGGCACCAGCTTCAGTCCTTCTGTGCCTTAAAGCAGCATATAATTAATTTTGGTTTTAGTCCAGTTTTATAAGTTAGTAACTGATATAGTCCTTTTGCATTTCTTGTGATAGTAAATCATTTGGATTTGATTTTATTAAAAAAACTCTGTGATGAGAACCACCCCGAGAGACTTAGCTCCTTTACTTTACTACGGAATTATCATAGGACATATTCCTTTCAAGGAATATAAGCTGACTTCCTTATTCAGGTGAAATATAGTGATGCTATATTCACTCATAGTTTTTTAGGATATCAATGTACAGCAAGGCATGCACATATTAATATTTCTTCTTGTCAAACCACTAAAAATCAGGGAACAAAAAGGACCTTGGGAGTTCAATATTTTTCTCTTTCCTGCCTCTTTAACCATTAGCTGACTAATGGGTTCTGAATGGGAAAAATGAACAAAGGTCTCAGGAGAGAAGCACAAAGCCTGCCAAAGTGTTATGAAATCAGAAGACGAGTTCAAACTAGCCTAACACTAACAAAACATAGGAGAGTAGAGGTGGTGCTTTATCTGTTTAAACTTCAGTTTCCTTGTCTTTAAAAGAGGATATTAGAAGCTGTTTCCTAGGGTCGTTGTAGATGGTAGACACAGTAAGTAGATACTGAGAATCAGGAACAAAGGTGTGTGAGCTCTGGCAAGTCGTTGACCATCTGGGGTTCTCATTTTCTGCTGACCAGGCAAAGTTTCATGATAACTTTTGGCCCAGTCATATCAGGACATTGGGTACCTCCTATTTGGGAGGGGAAGAAAGTTGCTTTTAAGGAGGAGCTTTATGATAAAACATTACATAAGATAGAAATTATTTCTCTTTGTAACTTGATCCTCAATCAATGGAGGAGGGAGCTTAGTGAGAGGATTTGTCACTAAGCTCTGCGAATTCTAGTCCATAGCAAACACCTGCCACATGCTAATGCTAAATTCTCCTCTTCCTTCTGCTGAATCATTGCATCTCCATGTCCCACGATAAGAAAGTACAATAGACAAAGCCTCCACTTATAAAGCAGGTTGATTGCCCAGCCAGCATGGCTCAGTGGTTGAGCGTCAACCTAAGAACTAGGAGGTTGCGGGCTCAATCTCCAGTGTACGGCGTGCAGGAGGCCGCCAATCAATTATCCTCTCTCATCATTGATGTTTCTACCTCTCTCTCCTCTCCCTTGCTTTCTGAGATCAATAAAAATATATTTTAAAAACTAACAAACAAAAAACCCTATTAAGCAGGTTGATTAAATATGTTTCCACAATAGTCTTTTCTTTCTAAAGCTTAGATTCATGAATCTCATATCCACAATGTGTATATTAAAAACATTTTGGTATTAAAATTCAAGTCCACTCACTTTTTCAGAGATATATCCATTGGGTAAAGAGAAGTATGTCTTTTGTCTCAAACTCCACAACAAAATTTTCCAGGAGAATTAATGTTTTCTAAACAGCACTTGGGATTTACAAAGAAAATGCAACTGTTTCTCCCTAAGTCCTGGCTTTGCGATTCATGCTTTTATTGTTTTTATTTTTGCAGAATTTCCATTCAGCCAGCCTTCCTATGGTTCTGGATGATGTCTGTTTTGTCTTTTAGTTGTATTTTTGAAGTGCTTGTGCAAGGCAGCAATTTCAGGTGTTTACCTATGTTGCCATCTTGGTTTTCGCTATGTTTTTTTTTTTTTTAATGTATTTATTTATTGGTTTCAGAGAGGAAGGGAGAAGGAGAGAGAGAAAGAAACATCAATGATGAGAGAGAATCATTGATCGGGTGCCTCCTGCACGCTCCCCACTAGGGACCAAGCCCACAACCAAGGCATGTGCCCTTGGCCGGAATCGAACCTGGGACCCTTCAGTCCGCAGGCTGTCACTCTATCCACTGAGCCAAGCCAGCTACGGATACGATTCATGCCTTTAATGGGTCCTGTGTGTTTCCATTCACACAATGATAGACCTAGTTGTGTCCCTTGTTGGAGCCATTGAGTTTCATTCTCAGGTTCCTGGCTATGTCCAGTTGCTATGCAGCCTGGGAAAGACCAGACACAAACAAACTATCTCCTCCTCTTACAATAACCAAGCAAGTGTGCAGACGTGCACACATCTACACAAACACAAACGTAACTGAAACTAAACTTCACAAAACAATGCTTATCTGTTGTTAATAGAATGCACTCTGGTATTTTCTATTTTTTTATTTCATTTTTTAAGTTGGTGGATACCACTTGACCTTGAGCAAGTTACTCTGGAAGCCTCAGTATCTCCTACTGTAAAAGGAGAGTAATTACAGAATCCATCTCAGGTGATTTTTATAGGATTAAATGAAGATAAATAGGTGAGAGAATGCGCATTGTATGATAGGCATTGAACAAATGTTAGTTCCATTCCATAGACTGTCAAGTTAATGCAGTAACATTAATTTTCTAGCTTATAAAACACACTAAGTATAGGTAAAATGTAGAATTCCAGAAAAGGTAAGGAATTAGCACCCTGTGTTTGTGGAAAGAATTAGGGTCTTTAGAGCTACAATTAAGTGAGTCTCTGCCATAATTTCAGCTTTTGAACAAATGCAGCATAAACTCCAAGGCGCTGAGGACTGACTATGCTCCCCCCCCCCCCCCCCCCCCTTCAGTGAAGTCCTCTGGTTTCAAGCTACCTCACAGGCTCCCAGGGTCACACCTGGGTGATTTCTGGCCCTGCCCTTTTTTAGTTCCCTTTTAGATTTCAATTTCCATCACTAGCTGGAGTATGACTGTGAATGTGTCATTTAACCTCTGTGCCTTGGTTTCATGTACTGAATAATGGGTATAATAACTAATTCATAGGCTGTTAAGAGGATTAAAAATATAATATGTCCAAAGGGCCAGAATCCTTAGGAGATTTTCAATAGTCATTACTTTTCTAATCCTTCCCCTCCCTGTAATACCCATAAATACATCTTTACCACACACTTTCCCCTATTGCCTGCCAAGTCAATCAGATATTACCCACTAGAGACATAACAATGGTTTGGAGCAATTTTTCAGGGGTGGCTATTGATGGGTGAGAAATCAGACCAAGAAAGACGTTCCAGGGACTCTTTCAACTCTGCCATGAATAGGGCAGATACTCCCTCAGCATTATGGGTGTTCTCCTACCACACATCATAAAGTGAATGTTTGTGATTCATTCATTCATTCATTCATGTTTAGAGAATTCAGGAGACTGCATCATGGCTGGGAAGCCCAAGCTTCACTACTTCAATGCACGAGGCAGAATGGAGTCCATCCGCTGGCTCCTGGCTGCAGCTGGAGTTGAGGTGGGTTCTGAGTTCTGTCATCTTAAGTTGAATCTAAAATTGACTGTATTGAAGTACTTTTGTTACCAGACTGGGACCAGCCCGGAGAGGGTCTGCCTCAGGCCACGGTGTAGTGTGTGGGTTCTTGACTTGGTGTAGGAAAGGTTTCACAACAGGAGTTCAGGTGATTTTGAGAGTACTATAAATTTATTTGCTTATTCATTTAACCTTTTAAAAGATGGGACAGTGAAGCAAAGGTAGGATTTAGGATAGAAGAAGCAACAGGAGAGAGGCTAGGCAGTGGTCTGCTTTGGCTCCCGAGAAACATTAGAGGGAAGAAGTGAGCCAAGGCAGAGCTGCTGTTAGCTCACTGGGAAGTAAAGGTCACAGTGATAGAAGTGAGCCAAGGCGGGGATGGTTTTAGCTCACTGGGAAGTCAGAGGAAAGGGGGCCTTGGAGACAGGATGAGGCGGTGAGCCTGCTGCTCTCCTAGTTGCAAGTCTCACGGAGACCCTTAGAGTTTCGGAGGAAGTAAAAAGTTCATGCCCAAGAAGGGGCATGGGTGTGCTCTAGAATGAGCCTGCACTTGTCTTTGTCCTGAGGGCTTCTTATCTATTTTGTTTTCCTATGGAGGAGAATCTTAGGGGAGGGCTTCATAGAATATTCATCAGCTTTCCAGTGGTGTTTTTAATATGCTGATGCATCCAAATAAGTGTATAGGGACTTCGGGGTTGTTCTTTGGTCTGTTTTACTATTTTACTTTTTCTTGGGTCTGTCTGGTTCTAATGGGGTTTTTGTTATTTGTTCCCATGACTTCATCTGTCCTTGGGTTTGGCTGGCACAAATGGCATTAATTGGGTCTCTGTGTTCTATCTCCCCGACCAGGTGATTTAAGCTACATATTCTCTGGTTAGGGAGAAGTATTAACCATTTGCTCCCAAGTGTCCTTGGTAAGGGAAGATAAGGTCTTGTGTTTCACTAGCTGTCCATAAGTTGTTCAAGTTGTTTGGCCTGGTTTAATGTTCTTGTCTCAGTTTTCCTATTTCACTTGCCCAGGAATTTTCCTAGCTGCTTACTGTCCTGCCACACTTTCTCAGTAAGCTATAAGCTTTTTTTAGCTTCTGATAAGTTTTGCATTAAAACGAAAACTGCCAGTTATTAAGAGGTGAACAGATTCAACCTAATGTATTATTAAAATTTCCTCTCACCCTGGCCGTTTGCTCATGATTAGAGCAATGGCTCTCAAATTGAAAGATCACTGTTTGGATTCCTGGTCAAGGGCACATACCTGGGTTGCCAGTTCTATCCCCACCCCGGTCAGTGGGGGTGAGGGAGGCAAGCAATCGATATGTCTCTCTCACATGAATGTTTCTCTTTCTATCTATCTATCTATCTATCTATCTATCTATCTATCTATCTATCATCACTGTCTCTCTCTCTCTCTCTGTCTCACTCTTCCCTCCCTCCCTCCTTCCCTCCCTCCCTTCCAGTCTCTCTATAAAGAAAAAAAAGTAATGGAAAAGTATTTTTGGGTGTAGATTAACAACAACAACAAATTATTCTCATTAAGGAACATAAACAATTAAAATAACTTTAAGAAACTAATCACAATGTTTGGGCCTTCTTTGGATTTGAATTTAAACACACTGTAATATATCATTTGTAACATTTATGCAACATTAAAAACATGAACATTGATTGAATATTGGATGATATTAAAGAATCATTGTTGATGTTTTAAGTGTGATCATGTATTGTGGTTATTTTAAAAATAATTCTTATGTTTTAGAGGAACAGATTGAAGTATTTAAAAGTGAAATATATGATGTCTAGAATTGGCTTCAAATTATTACAAGAACGGTAGAGTGGTGGGCAGAAACACGACATAGGGTTGGATTGAGTCAGTAATTATTGAAGCTGGGTGATGGGTACAGGAGGATAATTTTCTGTTTATTTTTATGCATGCTAGAAATTTCCATAATAAAGAGATAAAAATAAAATGCTATTAGAAAATAAGTGCAATTTAAGTTAAAGCCTAAACCAGAAATATGGGGAGAAGCAACTGTAAGAAAATGTGTGTTAAAAGATTTAATACACCCACTCTGCAACAATTTTGTTGAGCACCTTTCAGTACCAGCTTCTGTGCTAGGTTCTGGGGATACAGATGAATAGGACAGACAAGGTCCCTGCCCTCAGGAAGCTTACAGTCCAGTCAGGATGCAGACAAGTAAACAGGTGATTAAAAGAAGAATGGGAGCATCTAGGAGCACAGCCAAGCACTTACAGTGTCAAAATACCAGATTCCCTGTGGAAAACTGTCAATTCTGTGGCACTGTGTCAAGCTCCACCCCCTAGAGGGGTCAATGAGAAACACACCTATCAGTCCAGATCAGAGGGCCCCAGCGTCTGTGTGGAAGCCAGGTTTTCCCGGGGAGGGAGTCATGGATTAATTCAGGAATCTGGTTCTTCAGGTCAGAGCAAAAAAAGAGGGTTTCAGGTGAGATAGCATTGGGTGACAGGAGCTTCCCTTCCAGTGCTCCGTTGTAGTGTTATCCCTCCGTAATAATGTGTACTTGAGCCTTGGCTTACACTTTCTTGACTGTTTTGTGAATGCATAGGAGTTTAGTTTGGTCCTTTCTCTATTTCATAACTAAAAAAGTGCTCAGAAATGCAAATAGTGCCACCCAGCTTTTTTTCTATATATACTAGAGGCTCAGTGCATAAAATTCATGCACGGAAGGGGGGTCCCCTCAGCCCAGCCTGAACCCTCTCCAATCCGGGATGCCTCAGGGGATGTCCAACTGAACCGGCAGTCGGACATCCCTCTCACAATCCTGGACCACTGGCTCCTAATTGCTCACCTGTCTGCCTGCCTGGTCACCCCTAACTGCCCCTTCCCTTGCTGGCCTGATGAATCCTCACTGCCTCTGTGTGCTGGCCTGGTTGCCCCTGGCTGTCTCCTGCTGCCAGCCAGGTAACCCCCAACTGCCATCCCCTGCTGGCCTGGTCGCCCCACATAGCCTGCTTGTTCAGTCATTTGGTCGTCCCTCACTAACCCCCTGCCAGCCTGGTTGTAGGCAGCCATCTTGTGAGGGCATGAGGGTTAATTTGCATATTGCCTCTTTATTATATAGGATACAAGTAGCCCAACGTTTTTGTTGTAGTTCAGACTTCACCTTTGGGGTTCAGCACAGGAGGTGAGCAGCAGATGATTCTGAGAGCATCCCAGGCTTCCTCTCCTCTATCCCAGCTTGACTGAAGAGGGTGTGGGGCAAGGAATGTAGGTTAACAACAGAGTGTATTTCACCCAGGTTATATTGATTTAAATTTAAAAAATAAAGGGAGAGGATAGTTAATATGAAAAGCAGTCATCTTTAAAACCTAATGACAACTTGTATTTATTGAGCACCTACTGTGCACCTGGTACTGTTCAAAGGCCTTTGCATAACTAACTGAACTTATTCCCATCAACCTATAGCTCAGGTACCATATCTATACACATTTTATAAATGAGAATATAGACAAGGGAAAAAATCAGTAATGTGTTCAAGTTCCAGAAAACAGTACATGAAAGAGGTGATATTCACATCCAGGAATCATATAAAAAACTAAAGTTGTTGTTTTCTGCTTAAAATTTAAAAACTAATTTGGGAGCCCCTTTTACTTTCTTTAATTGGGAATTCTACCTTAGTGTGTGTCAGGCTTTTCTAAAGAGGAAATTCTGAGTACAAAGAGTTCATGTCATAAATGAAAGAACAGAAGAAATCTCCAGAAAAAAAACTAAATTAAATGGACGCAAGCAAACTACTAGATATAGAGTTCAATACAATGGTTATGAGATTGCTCAAGTATCTTAATGAGGGCTTCAAGGGACTTGGTGAGACTTTCAAGGAGCTTAATGAGAATTTCAAGGAAATTAGTGAGAACATCAACTACCTGAATAAGGACCAGTCAAAAATTAAGCATACACTAACTGAAATAAAGAAGAATTAACAGAGTGTCAATAGTAGAGCAGAGGATTCCAAGAGTCAAATCAACAATTTGGAATATGAGGGAGCAACCAAACACTCAATTAGAAGAGCAAAAAATAATAATAATAATCATAATAGAAAATATGAAGATAGTTTAGGAGCCACTGGGACAACTTCAAGAATACCAACATTTAAATTATGGGGGTGCCAGAAGAAGAGAGAGAGCAAGATATTGAATACCTATCTGAAGAAATAATGAAAGAAAACTTGCCACTACCTGGTGAAAGAAATAGACTTACAAGTCCAGGAAGTGCAGAGAGTCCCAAACAGGCCCACGGTTAAAGATGAAGAGAGAATTTTCAAAGCAGCATGAGAAAAGCAGTTAGATACCTACAAGAGATTGCCCATATGACTGTCAGCTGATTTATCAAGAAAAAATTTGCAGGCCAGAAGGTAATGGCAAGAAATATTCAAAGTAATGAATAGCAAGAACTTACAACCAACATTACTCTATCCAGCAAAGCTATCATTTAGAATTGAAGGTCAGAGCTTCACAGCATTACATGAAATATTGAAGGGTATTCTTTAAGATCAGGGGGAGGAGGAACAGGAGAAGGAGAAGGAGGAGGAAGAGGAGGGAGAAGAAGAAGGAGGAGGAGAAGGAGAAGAAGAAGAAGGCAATAAATACATATGTAACAACAATTGTATCTAAAAATTAAAATAAACAAGGAGTCTAATGAGCAAAATAAATCATGAATAAAATAAAACCAGAGGCATGGAAACAGGGAATAGACTGACAAATCTCAGAGGTAAGGGGGGAGGGAGGGGAAAGATTAACCAAAGATCTTTTTAAAAAAACCCACAAAGATCTTATATGCATATATGCATTACTATGAACAAAGATAATAAGGTGGTGAAGGCCTGGGATGGAGGGGGAACTGGGTAGCGGGGGTCAATAGAGGAGGGGGGAAGGGAGAGTATCTGTAATACTCGCAACAATGAAGATTTTTTTTTTAAGTTCTATAATGCTTGTGGAATGAATAACAAGAACTCCTTTACTGTTTCTGCTTTCCAGTTTGAAGAGCAATTTTTGACAAGTCCAGAAGACTTGGAAAAGTTAAGAAATGGTAAGACTATGTATCTAAATTGCTGTGATGAGGGTATCTATAAAGTCAATAGTGAGGTTTGACCAAGCAATGCCTGTTTGTGTTTATCGTGGGAGCTGGCGGGG
>NW_006291124.1:26296-28331 GCF_000327345.1 Myotis davidii
AGTGTAAGGATGGGGGTCCTTGAGCAGGTCTCATCACTCACTTAGGATATGAAGGGCTTGAACTCTCAGAGTATTTGCCAAGCAACCATCCGCTGTGAGCTGGAATGCCCCCTCTTTTCTTCCCCTGCCTTTCTGCACCCACCATAAGTGAAGATGTGTCTGCTCAGGACCCCAGCTATCCACCAACACTCAAACACATTCATCAGGGTGAAGAGAGTAGAAATAAGCCCAGCAGTTGCCTTTGATCTGGCAGGTTCGACAAGACTCGGGCAGGTTTGACAAGGTAATATCCCAGTAGTGTTACAGACTCAGATAACAAGTTGGTATTGAATTAGTTGGAAGGCCACTTGACAGTATGAACAGGAAGATAAAGAGAAAGAGCCAGCAGCACTGGAGTCTGGAAAGCAGGGCCTGCCTGCACCCACTGACCAGTGCTGGAGTTTGAAGAGCACACAGAGCAGCTACATAGAAATCTCACTTAGAATTCGCCTTAATGCCACGAACCCCACAAGACTTACTTTGGGAACTCCCGATTGGAAATGGCATCTGGCTGGTGGCCCTTGGCAGCCTCTCTCCAACTTCTTCCTAAATGATCCATGAAGATAAGTCAACTAAAAAACACAGGCACCTACTATGTATCTGGATGGGACGTGTAAAAAGATAAGTGAAATAATAAGTTAAAAAAATAAAAGGCAGATTGTGAAGAAAAAGGTTACAGGAAGCGGAAACCCAATACTATTTCTATTAAAATGTTACCAGGCCATAATTTTCTGCTTCCATTCATATCTTTAGTCATTTCAACACACATCTTTTCATTCTATGGGTGTGAAGACATTTCACTCTACTTTTTCTTTTCTTTTTTCAAAAGATGGGTCTTTGATGTTCCAGCAAGTGCCCATGGTGGAAATCGATGGGATGAAGCTGGCACAGACCAGAGCCATTCTCAACTACATTGCCGCCAAATACAACCTGTATGGGAAAGACATAAAGGAGAGAGCCTTGTAGGTATTTTTTCTGTTTTTCATCAACAATTAATAACAATTGGTTGGGGGTTAATGGGGGGGATGAGGACACATTTGTAATACCTTAATAATAAAAAATAAATAAATTAAAAAAACCAAAACAATTAATAACAATTTAGATTCTTCCTTGAATGAGCTGGATTGTGCCGGGGGATCATGACCAGCAGCAGCATGGGCCTTGGACATAAAGGCTGAGGTCCAGGCCAGCAGGGAGCATGAGGAGGAGGGTTCCACTTCTTAGAGAAGAAGATTCAGTCCATGGCTGTAGCACAGGCAGTGACAGAGGTTTCCAAACACTGGTGAACTATGAAGCCAGGAGGGTGGTGGCGTCATGACTCCAGGTGTTCAGGCTTATTAAAGAGGCTGAGGGAGGAGCTAATTTTCAAGTTCCAGAAATTACAGGAATAGTTACCAGGAACCTAATTTATCAGCCAGTTGTGTGGCCTGGCCACTTGACAAAGGTTGGTAAAGGTTGGTGCCCAAGATGCTACGGTTACCTGGAGCATTTTGATGTAAATACTGAAGCAGCCAGATGTATTCACTACAACTACATCTGGGAGAGGTCTCCTCCCTGTTGTGATGGCACCGCATGGTTGAAACTAAAATCTTGTAAGGAGCTATCTGACAGTTACCCAAAGGGTTAAACATAGATTTACCATGTCAGCATCTCCACTACTAAGCATGCATGTACCCAGAAGAATAAAAAATACACTCAAACTTGTACAGAAATGTTCATAATAGCATTGTTCATAATATTCAAAAAGGGGAAATGACAAAAGTGTTCATTAACTGATGAATGGATTAGCAAAGTTTTGTATATCCATGAGTGTAGTATTATTTGGCCATGAAAAGGAATGACAGTGGATAAGCCTTGAAAACAATACGTTGCATAAAAGAAAGCAGACATCAAAGGCTCATGTTGTATGATGTCATTCAGATGAAACATTGAGAACATTTCTTTTCATAGAAACAGAAAGAAATTTTGGTTTTCAGGGGCTGGGGGATGGTAGGGT
>NW_006291124.1:28568-41575 GCF_000327345.1 Myotis davidii
GCAAACCCTAGGTAACATCTCACTGGGTACTTGCAATGACTCCACCGTTTCTCCATGCCTGTGACTCTGGACACCTCACTGATGTTCTCTGTCAGTATATTTGGTCATGGGCATAACAAAAATTTTAGATGTAGATATCCACCTTGATATGAAATGTTAAAATTTGGTGAATATCACAGCTGAATGACTGGCATATAAAAATGTACCCAATGGAGTTGCCCTCCCCTGTTTCTCCATTCTTTTACATTTTTAAACTATAACATGTAAGGCAGATAACAGTTGACAATTGGGTCATTTTTAAAAAGGAAAACCTCTTATAGGAAGACCAGTTAGGCACAATAAAAACATATCTCCTGGAATATGCACTGGTTGTCTTTCAGGATTGATATGTATTCAGAAGGTATGGCAGATTTGAATGAAATGATCCTGCATTTGCCACTATGCCCACCTGATCAAAAAGATGCCAAGATGACCCAGATCAGAGAGAGAACAACAAATCGTTATCTCCCAGCCTTTGAAAAGGTAAGTGGGCTGTTCAGTGTTTGGGGAACTGAGACTAGAGGACAAAGAGAACTGGTACCTGGGCAGTCCTGGTCTTCGACCTTCACTTCCAATGAGCCCTCCTAACTACTGATGGAGCACCCTGACTCTCCCAGCCTATTATCAAAATCAGCTGTGGGGAGGATATGTGCCAGTTATACCCAAGTTATAATCTGTCAGCAAAATTTCTCTTTTTTTAACAAATATATTTTTACTGCTTTCAGAGTGGAAGGGAGAGGGAGAGAGAGATAGAAACATCAATGATGAGAAAAGATCATTGATTGACTGCCTCTGCACAACCCACACTGGGAATTGAGCCTGCAACTGGGGCATGTGCCCTGATCATAATCCAACCATGACTTCCTGTTTCATAGGCCAGTGCTCAACCACTGAGCAACACCGACTGAGCTAAAAGTTCAATTTACTAGGACCTGATTTAGATCCTCTATCTGATGGCATTTTATGGCCACATTTAGAGTGTGGGCTGTGGAAGGCTCTGGGAGTCAAACTAGCGGTTGCAGTAGATTTGGCAGAACACCATGAAGGGGCTTTTCATCCAAGAGAAGCAGGAAGAAAGCAACTTATTAGAAAATATGCTGGCAACATGCATAGGAAACATGAGACCAATTGCCCAACAGTGTTTCTGGGATGTATGAGAAGTATCTAAACAGAGATGGGGGCAGTGGGATGGAGAGGATGAGACAGATGAAAAGATGTTAAGGAACTAACAATCTACAAAATATATCATCAGACTTTAGAGGAAAGCTATGCAAACTAAGGAAATAAAGTTCCATGATTTTGTATGTAGTGCAGACCATAAATTTTCCCTTTGAAAGTAAAAAAAGATTTCAAGATCCAAGTTTCCTGAAATCAAACTAAATAAAAATTATGAACCAAAATAATGATTGTAAGCCTACAGGAGGCTTACGTATAAAAGGGGCTTAACACTAACACTCTCATCTTTATAAAGCATTAAAAAGCACTTAAGAAACATTCTTTCATTCTACAACTTTTAATTCATTACTTGTGTGTTCGTCCATATTCAAAGATCGGAAAATTTAATAGTAATCTAATAATCACCCTCCTGGGCCTTGTGGTGCTGAGAGTTTAGGGGACATTCACTCAATGACAAGGTCAGTAGGCACTGTAGTTAGAGTATACTGATACTTTGAAATCAAGGAGCTCCATGATAACATCAGTTAAAAATGTATGTTAAAAAATAGGGTTTTTTAAAAAAATATATTGTTATTGATTTCAGAGAGGAAGGAAGAGGGAGAGATAGAAACATCAATGATGAGAGAAAATCATTGATTGGTTGCCTCCTGCACGCCTCCCACTGGGGATCAAGCCCACAATCCAGGCATGTGCTCTTGACTGGAATCAAACCTGGGACCCTTCAGTCTGCAAGCCGATGCTCTATCCACCAAGCCAAACCAGCTAGGGCACAAAATAGGTTTTGACCTTATCATATTCTTTACCAAATAATTATCCATTCTTTTATATGCATACACGATCTGAAAGTGTATTTGCCAGTGTGTTATGTTTAGTTGGTGGTGCTATGTGTGTTTATTCTCTTTATACTTTATGATTGCTGGAATCCTATCTAATAAAGACAGAATATGCAAATTCACCATCACATCGTCACAAAGATGGTGATGCCCATAGACACAAGATGGCGGTGCCTAGTCCCCTCAGCCCCGCCAGGGTCCCCTAGTCCTATCAGTCCAGCTGGGGAAGGTGCATGGCAGGTGCATGGTGTGGTTGGACCCGCCCTCAGCCCCCCAGCCGCCCAGGGCCACCTGAGGCCCAGGTAACCCGGACTGGTCAAAGCTTGTGCTGCTGGCAGTGGCAGCAGCAGAGATGTGATGAGGGCGTCACCTTCCCCTGATGGTCAGGTCACGTCCCACCCCTGAGGGCTCCTAGCCTGTGAGCAGGCCGGGCTGAGGGAACCCCCGCCTCCAGTGCATGAATTTTCATGCACCGGGCCTCTAGTATTTTAATAAATATCATGCATTTCCCCAAAACTTTTATTATGAAAAATTTCATACATTCAGAATAATTAAAGACATATGCACCCACCATGGGGATACAAACATTAATCTTTCATTATGTTTGCTTTATCATGAGTTTCTATCTCTCAGTCCCTCTCTCTATCAATCAGACATTGTTTTTGGATAAATTGCAAAGTGTGTTTCAGGTATCACTGCAGTTCACATTAAGACATTTCAGCAGCAGATCATAACATAGTGCAACCTAGGAGACAGAGCCCATGTTGCAAGAGAGATGGTGAGTTCAAGTTGACCCAGGTTTGCATTAGGCTCCAAAGAGATAGATCAGGAAATGAGTAGAGCAGACAGAAATGAGTAAAGGAGAAATGTAGGCTCTGATATCGTCTGCTTGGGATTGAAGAAGGATGTTCTAGAGATGGATCTTTGCCCAAGTGAGAGAGGAAACAAAGAGAAGGAAAGAGAGAGAGAGAGAAAGAGACAGAGAGAGCCATGTGCTAAAGTTCAGGGCTCCAAAGGGTAGGGCACGGGGCCAACAGATACACACCCAGTGCTAGCCCTGGGCCAGACCAAGATGCACAGAGCGAGCCCAGTGATATGGGAAAAGGAAAAAGAGATGGTAGCCTGGGCATCAGCTAAGGAGTGAGGTGAGAACAGCAGAGACCCTCTTCTCTCTGTTTCACTGAGTCAGGGGCAATGAACGTGGTTTGATGCTCCTCACGTGCCCAGTTAGGCAGCATAGGTGGGAAGCCAGGCTGGAGAGATCTGGGCAGGAGCAGGGGACCCAGCCTGAGTGCACCTGTGTTCATAATCTTCTCTTTCCAATTCACCAGGTGTTGAAGAGCCATGGACAACACTACCTTGTTGGCAACAGGCTGAGCAGGGCTGACATTCACCTGGTTGAACTTATCTACTATATTGAAGAGATTGACCCCAGCCTAATGGCCAACTTCCCGCTGCTAAAGGTGACCCCTGGGGAGGGAAGGTCCACATCCCCCATCTTGGAATCTAATATCTGGGCTCTTGGACTGTCCATGTTATGATCACATAATTTTTCAGGCTCCGCTGCCCCCAGGTCTCCAAAATTTGCTTTAGTCCCTGTCTGAGGCAGGAAATGAATCTTGTTCTGCCAAAGAAATTGGAGGCAGACACCACCCCAAAGAGAACAGTTTGTCTTTCACAATGAGAAGAACCCAGGACTCAGTGTCTCTGTCCTCAGCTCCTGCTCCTTCTCTCAAACACTGTGCTTCCCTCCCGACTGTCCCTTTTCTCTTTCTGTCTCTCTCTCACAGGGAAGATTGCTTTTGACTGTCCACATGGTTGACCTATATTTGCTATCTTCAGTTCCAGCCCAGTTGTCCCACATATTTATTTCTCCAGTTTGGAGCCTTTACCTGAGTTGCTCTGACAGTCACATTAGTCTTCCTTGTCTGCACTGGAGTGAGAATACACAGGATTTCCATGTGGGGAGGAAGACACGGAAGACTGTGAACTGAATCAAGTCCTAACCGTGTCTCTAGGGGAAGTGTTAATGAACTATGTTTTCTTCCCCCTATCTTCCTTTCTTGCTGGGTGTCTGTTTCCCAGCCCCCTACTGGTGCTGATGGAGGGGACTCCGTTGGTCTGTCCTCAGATTCCCCGGCCTGTGTAATGATGGATGGTGTTGTGTCTCCATCTGAGGCTGTGCTTTGTGCATTGCAGGCTCTGAAAACCAGGATCAGCAACCTCCCTCCTGTGAAGAAGTTTCTGCAGCCTGGCAGTCAGAGGAAGCCTCCCATAGATGCGAAAGCACTAGAAGAAGCCAGGAAGATTTTCAAGTTTTAAATAAAGCATCATGGACGCCCAGCACATGCAGGAACAATCTTCTGAAGTTTTCTGAAAATCAATGATGTACCTCTACCTAAGTGTAGATCCTGGCTGTTGTGAGAATAATAAACTTTTCCAAAATAATTAAATCTCTTATGAGCAGATTTAGTTATAGATTAATCTTGTTCATTAAGTTCCAATATGTAACCAGATTTTCAATCTCCTTCTATTGCATTTCTCTTGGAATTCAAAATTAAACAAAAAACAGAAACATTGAATATGACATCTCTCATCTTTTCCAGGAATTGTCACATGTCCGTCACAGAGCCCATCAAAGAGTCAAGTATGAAATTCATATCTGACATTTTCAGTTGTTCACAGAAAATAGCTACCCCTCTTGGTAATGGCATAAGAATTTTTTATTTTTTTTATTTTTACTTAGGAGCTGTTTTCCTTCTGGTAATAATAATGTTTTGTTTTGTTTTATTTTTTTGTTATGAGATTGGTTCTCATGCAATACAACAGTGATATGCCTACTACAGACTTTTTAGTGCATCTCCATGTGCCTACGAGTCACTGAAGGACTTATCTTCCTGTCTTGGGTGTCGCTTTCCCAGCCTCATGCTGGTGCTGATGGAGAGGGCTCCATGGGTCCTTTCCAGGGGGGCCAACAGACACACAGTGTGTCCTAGGGGGTGGGGAAATGATTTACAAAAAAAAAAAAACCAGACTCAAGCTCTGCTCTCTTTTGACTCTGTTGTCCTTACAGTTCATGACTCCCTGGCACATCAACGCTCTGCTAATTAATGCTCGGTGGGGCCCCTGGCTGAACTTTCTCTCAGATCACTCAATGTTGCTCAGACCTGGACTTCCAAGGTACAGATTACATGTATAAATTATAGTTAGTGAATGCATATAAAATCTTTTTTTTCTTTTTCTGGCCAGTCACTGGGCCAGAGTGGCTGGATTGGGAGTGATTTCTAACTTTGGCCACATTCATGGCTCCTAATGAACACCCTCCCAGAGAATCTGGGCTTTGGGCTTTGGTATATTGAGTTCTTCTCCCCCACAATGAGCTTCCCCGTAGCGTGGGGAGGGAGCTGACAGACACACAGGGCTCCCTGTTTGTAGCTTCACTTCCACCTAGTCTGCTGTCTCCTTGCAACCAAAATGGTTTTCCTAAAATGCATGTTTGAGTATCCCCACCTTCTTTAAATCCTTCAGTGAGTTCCAGGCCTGTGGGAATTCCTCCTCCCATCTGTCCTCACCCCCTCCTTCCCACCTGACCATGCTTAACATCTCACCTCAGTTGTTTCTCTGTGCCTCCCACAGAGCCCTCTAAACTACTAACAAAGCTGAATGCCACTGTGCCTTCTCCACTCTCCTGTGAGGTCCTGGTGTGCGGGCCTTGCCGGGCGGCATCCCTACCACTTCATCACAAATGGTCATAACACCTTGCACAAGTCCACCCACACCGTGATGACCTAAGGCAGTGGTCGGTAAACTGTGGTTCGCGAGCCACATGGGGCTCTTTAGCCCCTTGCGTGTGGCTCTTACACAAAATACCGACTTCTGTGCATGGGCCACGAAGTTTCAATGGCACTGTACATGTGCACCTGCATGTGGTATTTTGTGGAAGAGCCACACTCAAGGGGCTCACAAGCAGCTGTTTGCCGACCACTGACCTAAGGGTTTAAGTATAGGCTTTGGGAATTCCTCAGGATTCCACACACACTCTCATCTGCCTGACATCTGTATTCATTCACCCATGTCTTCATAATCCTATATAATAAAAGCCTAATATACTAAGTGTTTAGTTAGCCATTCAGCCAATCAAAACATAATCCTATCTAATAAAGAGGGAATATGTTATTTTACCCTCACGCTGTCCCAAAGATGGTGGCGCCCACAGCTTATAAGGAGGGAATATGCTAATTGACTGCCCCGCCCTCAAAGATGGCAGTACCCACAGCTAAAAAGGAGGGAATATGCTAATTGACTGCCCCGCCCTCAAAGATGGTGGTGCCCACAGCCAATAAGGAGGGAATATGCTAATTGACTGCCACGCCCTCAAAGATGGTGGTGCCCACAGCCACAAGATGGCTGGGAGAAAAGGGCAGTTGTAGGTGATCAGGCCAGCAGGGGAGGGCAGTTAGGGGTGACTGGGCCAGCAGGGGAAGGCAGTTGGGGGTGATCAGGCTGGCAGGGGCAGGCTGGGCTGAAGAACACGCCCCTGTGCATGAATTTCATGCACTGGGCCTCTAGTATGCATATAAGTTCCCTGGTTAATCACTTCCCCCAACCCCCAACCCCTGCCTTCCCTCTGAGATTCCTCAGTCTGTTCCATGCCTCCATGTCTCTGGATCTATTTTGTTCATCAGTTTATTTTGTTCATTAGATTCCACATATGAGTGAGGTCATTTGGTATTTATCTTTCTCTGCTTGGCTTATTTCGCTTGGCATAACACTCTCCAGATTCATCCATGCTGTTAGAGCTCTACTTTAGATGGATGGCAAGGGCAGGCCACTCTGGGGAGGCAACATTTTTAATTAGTTATTTTTTTTGTGTTGACACTATTAAAAGATGTTTCCCATTCCCCACCACTCTGCCTCCCTCCACCCAGCCCCCGCCCCACCCAGGCCTTCACCACACTATTGCCTGTGTCCATGAGCTATGCATATATGCATATATGTTCTATGGTCAATCTCTTTCTGTCTTCCCCACCCCCCTCCCTCGGGGATCTGCCAGTCCATTTCATGCCTCCATGCCTCTGGACCTATTTTGTTTATCAGTTTATTTTGTTCATTAAATTCCACATATAAGTGAGATCATGTGATATCTGTCTTTCTCTGACTAACTTATTTAGCTTAGCATAATACTCTCTCGGTCCTTTTATGCTACCACAAAGAACATTTTTAAAATTTTATTTTTAAAAACCATTTACATTCAAAATTATTTTGTATTAGTTTCAGGTGTACAGTATAGTGGTTAGATAATTATATACTTTACAAAATGTTTCTCTGAAATTTCCAGTACATAATGTCACCATACATAGTTATTACAATATTATTGACTATATTCCCTATGCTGTACTTTACATCCTCATGACTATATTGTAACCACCAATTTGTACTTCTTAATCCCTTCACCTTTTTCACCCAGCCCCCTTCCCCTCTGGCAACCATCAGACTTTTCTCTGTATCTGAGTCCATTTTTGTTTTGTTTATATTGTTCTTTAGATTCCACATATAAGTGAAATCATATAGTATTTGTCCTTCTCTGACTGATTTATTTCACTTAACATAATACTGTCTAGACCCATCCATGTTGTTGCAAATGGTAATATTTCATTTTTTAAAATATCTGAGTAATATTCCTTTGTATAGATGTACCACAGCTTCTGTATCCATGCATATACTGATGGGCACCTGGCTGCTTCCATATTTTGGCTATTGTAAATAATGCTGCAATGAACATAGGGGGCATATATTCTTTTGAATTACTGTTTTGGGTTTCTTCAGGTATATTCCCATAAGTAAAATCGCTGGGTCATAGGCAGTTCTATTTTTAATTTTTTGAGGCTCCTCCATAATGTATGCCACAGTGGCTGCACCAATCTGCATTGCCACCAACAGTGCATGAGGATTCCCTTTTCTCTACATCCTTGACAGCACTTGTTATTTATTTCGGGGAGGTGAGGAGCCATTAAAAGTGAGAAGAAAACAGGCATGCAAGGAGATGGGCAAGAGGGTTTCAAACTGAGGAACCCACATTTTCAAAGCCTTGGCGTGGGAAAGTGCACAGTCCCCCAGGCCAGAGGAGGTGTGGCTGGAGAGTGGGGGACGAGATGGGGATGGCAGGTGGCAGGTGACACTCCTGTGAGTACTATCAAGAAATCAGGATTTCATTTTAGATGAAATAGGGGCTTTCTTCCATAAGGTTTTTGCTCAGATAATACAGTGTTTGGGGAGGTATAGTGTCAAATTACAGCTACTAGAAACCATAATTTGAACTATTGAAGAAAAACTCATCTGCTTCTGCACCAAAAAAAGAATGAAGAGAGCCCAACCCGGTTTGGCTCAGTGGATCGAGTGTCGGCCTGCAAACTGATGGGTCCCAGGTTCGATTCCGGCCAAGGGCACATGCCGGGGGTGCGGGTTCGATCCCTCTAGTAGGGGGCATGCAGGCGGCAGCCAATCAATGATTCTATCTCATCATTGATGTTTCTATCTCTCTCATCCTCTATGAAATAATAAAAAATAATAATAAAAAAGAATGAAGAGAAAACTGAAAATTAGTCACAGTGTGTGGATTTGTGAAACTAATTACATTACTTTTCTAGAGGTTAGTGGATAATTATGTTAGTATAATTTGTAAAACTTAAAATAAATAAATTATAATGTAATGACATAAAAGGACAAACTAATAATTTTAATTGTAACTATTATTTGCTGGGTGTAACTCACTGGAAGGTAAATGTGCATCAAAACATCTTAACACATCCTTTAAATATACTCAGGGAGCTTCCTACTTGGTTTCAAAATCAAAAGCAGCTCTGTCATAGTGGGAATAATTGCCCCTAATATTGTGGTTTATAAATTAACATCTTGCCCTAGCCAGTTTGGCTCAGTGGATAGAGCATTGGCCTGCGGACTGAAAAGTCCTGGGTTCAATTCCGGTCAAGGGCACATGCCCAGGTTGCAGGCTTGGTCCCCAGTAGGGGGTGTGCAGGAGGCAGCCAATCAATGATTCTCTCTCATCATTGATGTTTCTATCTCTCTCTCCCTCTCCCTTCCTCCCTGAAATCAATAAAAATAAATTAAAAATAAATTAATACCTTCATGCTAATCTGTCTTGAAATGAAGCTTCCAAAACAAGAATGTACATGCACATTCACATATATGCTCCATGCACATTACACATGCATGAAGGAAACATGTTCTAAATGTTGACAGGCTGAACTGCACTCAATTGCAAACTTCCGTGTTTCAAGGTTGTCAATTTAAAAATATTAGATTAAAATATAATAGGCCATTGGGATTTTTAAAAGACAATTGATTTTGCTTAAATTTTTCCACTATGGTTTAAATATATAAACTTTTTTGCTTATCTAGCTGGCACCTGATTATTTTTAAAGCCTCTTTTTCCGCTGTTAGTAACAATTCAGTTCCCAGCGCCAAGAGATCCTCCTGTATGGATGCCGAAGCACAGCCTTTCCAGATCAGACCAATGAGTGGCAGGAGCAAAGCAAACCTCACTTTATGCCATAAGCAGGATTGTCATAAACCAGCCCAGCAGCATGGCTCAGTGGTTGAGCGTCGACCTATGAACCAGGAGGTCATGGTTCTATTCATGGTCAAGGCACACGCCCAGGTTAGGGGCTCGATCCCCACTGTGGGACGTGCTAGAGGCAGCTGGCCGATGATTCTCTCTCATAACTGATGTTTCTATCTCTCTCTCCCTCTCCCTTCCTCCCTGAAATCAATAAAAATAAATAAATATAAATAAATAAAAGATTTTCATAAACCAGAAAGTATGTATTCAATAACCAAGGACACATGAAATGTACTGTGCACTCCGTTACTAGGCTGACTTTCATAAAGGGGGAAATTCTTTATCTTAAATTACCCACGAAACCACATAACTAAGGCCCAATTTCAGCAGACAAAGCCAAATGGAGGCATGGTGCCAGCAAGACTGGAGATAAAATTCCAGAATGCTAGGCTGAGAACAGGGAAGGGGGCATGTAGTTACTGTTGCATTTAATTCCTTATGTTCATACACACTTCAAACAATGGAGTTTTAAATTTGTTTACTTAAAGGCACACTGTAAAGCTATGAAATTAACTACTTAACAGAAAGCTAGGACGTTCTTCTGGCTAGAATGAAATAAATGCACAATAATTGCTTTTAATCCCTCCTTTTCTGCAAGTAGGTGGAGAGAACTGGCATCGTGTTTTTAAGGTCTATTGAACCTTCTTATAATTTCCCTTGACTTCAGTAAAAGACAGATTTGGAAGTAATTACAAAAGGAAAGAGAGCTGGAAAGCACTGGCGGAAGATGACATTCTATTAATATCCATTGCTCAGAGTTCTGTTTGGTATCATTTGTCTGAGGAAGCCAGTACTTTCTCTTAAGCAAACAAGTTCAGTTGTTAAAAATCCAGTAATTACTCTAGAATGTGTTTATTATATTCTTAACACAAAATAACAGATATTAAAAATATTTATAGCCCTAACCGGTTTGGCTCAGTGGATAGAACGTCAGCCTTATAATTTTTCTGTTTATAATAAAGTTATAGCTTTAATGAAAGCCAAACTTATAGTTCAAATCATTTATAATGAACTAACAATATTGGTTCATTTATATTTGCCAAGTATTTTTGTTGCTCTCTCACCTCAAATTAGTATGTACATCTTGAGCAGACTGGAGTTGTATCATTATCTGTTACATTTATGGATATTTTATTTTACTTTATTTTTAAATATATTTTATTGATTTTTTACAGAGAGGAAGGGAGAGAGATAGAGAGTTAGAAACATCGATGAGAGAGAAACATCAATCAGCTGCCTCCTGCAGATCTCCTACTGGGGATGTGCCTGCAACCCAGGTACATGCCCTTCACGGGTATCGAACCTGGGACCTTTCAGTCCGCAGGCCGACGCTCTATCACTGAGCCAAACCGGTTTCGGCTGGATATTTTATTTTAAATACAGATATATGAACATATAATACCGAGTATATTTCTAAATCAGCAACATGTTTTCCACATTTAAAATGCTCATTTTGAGTTTATTTGAATTCTTACAGGTATTTTTTGGTTAACTGTTTAACTGAAGTCAAGCATCTTACAAATAATGGTACCATAGTCTTGATTTGTACTTTTAATAGTAAGTTCTTCAAATTATTATGGAATGATGACACATCTTTTCAAAGCTAACCCATCTATAATCTAGCTTCATTATCATTTAGGAGATAAAGACCTCAATCAAATAAAGTCAAGATATTTTGACTTGAAACATTTAACCCAGGCAACTAATTTAGACATTGGCATTCAGAATACACTTTTGCTTTTAAGAAATGTTAAAACACTGCTGATCTTGCTATTCTGAATAAATCCTATCCAGGCCAACTTTCTGGGATTCTAAAACTTTGAGGTCTATCAGAGCCTGGGAAATTATTGTGAAGAGCAGGCCTTTGAATACAAAACAAGATAATGTTCTTCTATTTTTTGTGTAATGTAAGAGCATCTGTTGTGTGGCCTATTTTCTTTTTATAATTATCAGTCTACTGATTGTTAAAATGGAGTCTAAGTCATCCATTCTGAAAAGGGAACTTTATGTTATATGTGAGATGGGGTGGCCATCAGTTCACCAACTCAAGAGTGCAAGAATTTAACCCTTATTATTTCTGCAACTGCATTTAATTTCGATTTTGAGCCCCACTCCACCAAGGGCACCAAATTAAATCTCAAACAGTTCTAGTCTCCTTCCCAAAACATTCCCCCATATTTTCTCTAGGGTTGTATCTAAGTCCTCAGGCACCAGGGAGAGAGGGCCCTCCTGTCCTTAATAGACTTCTGTTCGCACAGGAGACTGCTAAGATGTCCTCATTTCCATCATGCCCTGGTGACCACCTTGCCTTCATTAACACAACATGGTCCTTTGAATTTGTAACTATGCATTGGAAACAACTGGCTTTTATGTGGATAACTCTCAGGCTATCTCAAGCCCACCTGCCTAGACACAGCACCTAGACATTACTACTCAATGCTTTTGAGTCACTCTGAGTTTGTAAGAAGGTAAATGTTTCCCAGGTTTGCAGAAACCCTAAGCCAAAATGGGATTCTTGCATTTCTCAGCCTGGCTTCTCCAGCATTTGACTGGGCCAATGCGAGGAAAGAAAGGGGTTTTCTCTCAAGGGTACTTTAGCGTCTAATTTCTCTTCCTTCCCTCCAACTCTCTTCCTTTATTTCAATTCCAGAGGCTAACTGGGCTCTTTCTTAGTCGTTCTTCTAAATCATTTGTTTGTTGCATATGGTGGATTAAAGATTATGTTTCAGTTCCAGCAACACACAGAGCTGCCTCAGAATCTCAAAGCTAAATTCCTAGGATGAAAACTGGGTTGCAGTTGAGTTGGGTGGCTCACTGGCCCGTGGCTGGAAGGTGGGGGGTCTGCAGTGCAACCATGGCTGGCAGAGCCCATCACGCCTGTGCAGGAGGTACCGTATTTGCCGGCGTAAAAGACGACTGGGCGTATAAGACGACCCCCTAACATTTCCACTCAAAATACAGAGTTTGTTATATACTCGCCGTATAAGACTACCCCCTCTTCCGCACACCTTCCACACACCAAATAAAAGGTAAAACAATATCAGATTTGATTTTAACATTTTAATTTATATTCAAATGCTTATGACATGCAGGAAAACTGTCACAAGGCTGTATGTAATCAAACATATACATAAAACAGTGCAAGTTTATTACCGGTAAACATACCGGTAATTCACTAAAGAAAACACACTCTATAGACTGGTACCGTAGATGCTTCTCAGGAACACAGGCAAGCAGCCCACAACCTAGAGGGACTGTCAATGATAGAAGAAAGATAACAAATAGAGGTAGAGAGCAAGTGCCGGGCAAGTCCCTAGCAA
>NW_006291124.1:41602-51185 GCF_000327345.1 Myotis davidii
CCGCTTCATTCCACATTCCGTTCAGGCATCAGCAGCGCGGCTGTGTGTATGCGCGGCTGTTATGCGATTTTGCTGTTATTCGATTTTACCACCCTCGCAAAATCGCACACAGCCGACCATACACCCAGTATGATAGCGCAAAATCACGAATCGCGATACCATACTGGGTGTATGGTTGGCTGTGTGCGATTTTGCGAGTGTGGTAAAATGGCATAACAGCAAAATCGCATAACAGCCGAGCATACACCCAGCAGCTCTGCTGATGCCTGAACGGTATGTGGAATGAAGTGGGCGGGCATCGGGAGGCCACTATGGCACGGGGCAAGCACTATGGGCAGTCTATCTGAAGTGTACCTGGCGTATAAGACGACCCCCCACTTGGAGGCATATTTTTCAGGGTCAAAAAATCGTCTTATACGCCAGCAAATACGGTAAGAGATCGAGCAGTTCTCGGAGAAGGAACCACTGTGAATGGGGCAGATACTCCAAAGTTGTCTAATGGGTAAAGTGTCTCCTATCCAACAGATGTTCAAAATCATAGCCATTATGAGAAAGGCATTGAGTAACATTATCATTCTTAGTTTAATGACCAGAAAGGGCTCTATTCAGCAGGGAACACCTCAAAGACATTCACTGGGCAAAAATTTAAGAACTTCTTTCCTCCAGGCCCCACACTATTACGTGATTTCACTCTGACCTGGTGTCTATTACCAAGTTCACATTTCGTTTCTACTTCAGTGTCATAATCATGGTTTGAGTATAAGCTGATAAGCTGTTGGCAATTTGAATATGAAGGTTCTTCTCAATTACCCTGACCATCAGCAAGTGAGGGGGGCACCCCAGACTTGCTTGTGGCCACAACCTCTTTGATAAAATTAGGATTAGTAGGATTTTTTCTTTTTCTTTCTTTTTTATTTTTAGGTAGGATATTTTTAAAGTATATTAAATGATTTTGTCTGGGATTCCTAACTGGTTAAGGTGCTGTTGTTTTTTCTTTCTCCCCTTAATTGAATTACTTATCACTGTAAGTTTAACAACCTCCTTGAAAGTCAGTTGGCAAAGGTAACTGAATGGAATCGTTCAACTCTGCTGTTCTCAGTGGGAGCTCTACCCACCACTTCCTTTAAAGAAAAGGTTGCAGTGTATTATGCTAAGTGAAGTAAGGCAGATGGAAAAGGAAAAGAACTCTATGATTTCACTCATATGTGCAATATAAAACCAAAAAGAAACAAATGACAAACAAAACAAAAACATATGCATAGATACAGACAATGGATTGGTGGTTACCAGAGGGAAACGGGGTGGGAGGAGGTGAAATGGGTAAAGGGAGTCAACTGTATGGTGATGGATGGAAACCAGACTTATGGTGGTGAGCGCACTGCAGCATACACAAATATCGAATTATAATGTTGTACACCTGAAACTTATATAATGTCATTAACACATGTTACCTCAATTAAAAACATAAAATAACAAAAAAGGGTTTGGAATCTGACACAATTGCACAGAGCCAATGAGAACATTGCAGATGTTTAGAGCTCTAATGGGTCTTGTCGGTCATTTAGTCCCCATTCCTCCTTAAGGATGAGAAACTGAGTTTCAAAGAGAAGAAAATGACCTTCCAGAGAGCGTATAACTACCAGCGGGAGAATTGGGCTGGAACTCATGTTCAGTCTGGGGCCTGAAAGTTAAGTGCCTTGGACAGTAAAAGCCAAAACTAAGTCTAAAAATGAAGTGGTGAATTGAGACAAAATCATTTTTGTTTCAGAATTATTAATGTTGAGACAGAGAGAGAGAGAGAGAGAGAGACTATTCCTAAGGAGAAATTCTGGTTTAATAACTCTCCTTCCCAACTTCTTTCATTAATAACTGAATAGTTAAATGTCAAAGGCAATTAAGTATATAGATAAGACACTAAAATTAAAAAAAAGGTTTAAAACAGATCTTTTATTTGAATACTAAATACATTCTTTTAGCACAGAGTGTGCTGATGATGTATTCTTTTAAGGAAAAAAATAATGTTGGCAGCAACACAATTAAAATGCAAAACATATAATTTCTAATATAATACAAATGACATAGATATATCAGCATTCTCTGAGGTCCACTTAGGGCAGTGGTCGGCAAACCGCGGCTCGCGAGCCACATGCGGCTCTTTGGCCCCTTGAGTGTGGCTCTTCCACAAAATACCATGTTTGGGCGCGCATGTACAGTGCAATTGAAGTTGGTTTTCGGCCTGGGCAAGTCTATTTTGAAGAAGTGGGGGGTGTCGGTTAGTAGGGCAAAGGGAGACGCGGCAGGCGGGCCGTGGGATACGCAGCGCAGGGGGAGGCGCGGGCGACATTCATGCACGAGTTGAGTGAGCCAGTCAGTCAGCAGTCTCATGTGCAGTGGTTAGTGCTAGTCGCGTCCACAAATCGCGCACGGGTGACAAAAGTATCTACTCGAAGCATAAAGTTACCTGTATTTTTCCAACCAGCTGCAAATCCTACAGGTATTTTTGTCATCAATTTAAGAATTGTAATTCTTTTGTGTTGGTGGCTTTATTATTATAAAATGAAACATTTTTTTTAGGTGCCCTGTTTGAGATGGCTACAAAGAAGAAGCAAAGAAAAACAGAAGACGAAAACCGTGAATTTAAAGTTGAATGTACCTACCTATATAGTTTAAGTTTAAAAAATTTGGCTCTCAAAAGAAATTTCAATCGTTGTACTGTTGATATTTGGCTCTGTTGCCGACCACTGACTTAGGGCATTCCGTCATCTGATACCCTGCACTTTCATTAAATTCACTTCAGATGAGTATTTAGAATTGTCAAGAAATACCACATACATAAAACTAGCCATAGCAAATGAAAAAGTATATTACAATTTATTAAATATGGTGTTTTTTTTTAATCTTCACCCGAGGATATGCTAAGAGAGAGAAAGTGAGAGAGGGAGAGAGGGAGCGAAACATAGATGTGAGAGAGAAACATTGATCAGTTGCCTTCCATACACTCCCTGACCAGGGATCAAACCCGAAACCCAGGTATGTACCCTGACTAGGACTTGGATCCACAACCTTTTGGTGCATGGGAAGATGCTCAAACAACTGAGTCACTCTGGCCAATCTATTAAATACCTTTAATGAAAACAGTACCTGACAATTAGAAAACAAAGTTTTGTTCAGAAACAAAACAAACAACATCTCAGACTAGTGTTCATATAAGAGGTGACAGTATTTCTTTTGTTTCTAGTATTAAATAAGACACTTAACATTCCATGCTGAAATTTATCTTCTGAGTTCCAAGAGTATGTTCTGCCCGTTAGTGTAGAATGACGTCAATTCAGCTTTCAGTTCCTCCGGATTCTCAGAGCAGCAGTAAGACAAGTCTTAGAATCATCATGAGGCTGGATGAGAAGGCAAAGGAAGGGTGGCTCTTACACGGCTGAGACAGAAAGGGCCGCATGCTCCCCTAACTGTGGTGTAACTCAACCCTGGCTCCCAGGCTTCTCCCAGGCTCCTACCGTTGGAGCAGGGGTGACCTCATTATCCCTGCATTCGAACTTCCCAGACGTGCCTGAGTTAGCCACTTAAACATGTTCACTTAATGAATGAGAAAAATCAGAACTCGCTGTTGTAAAGATCTGGGATAAAGCTTTATGAGAGAAAGGTTTCTAAAGAAACACACACCTTACAAAAGCTTGTAAAGTTAAGCAAGTTGAAAAAAATAATCAAGGAACAATTCTGAGGAGTAATTGCCCTCTCAGCTACTTTTCATTGATTGGGGTCTTGTCTTTTTTCTTTTAATACACAAGTTTTCTTTTTACCATCATAACTGAAACTACTGACAGTCATTTCCCTAAAATAGGGACATCAACCTAAGACACATTCTGGTGGTTTTCAAAAGACAGCAATTTAAAAGGGTGGTAGCAGCAGGCATTTCATATCTTTGGGGTCCTGTCTTCTTGACCCATAAACCCTACTTCTGATTCTTTCCACCACCAAGTATCATTTTTAGACAGGCCTCAAACTGGAAAGCAGTCTTTGTAATGACACTTTTCCTCCCCAAATCATAAACACAGCCACACTAGAAAATTCTACAGAGCAGGAGAAAATTACTCATTATGCTGCCACCCAGAGACAAACTTTAACAGTTTGAGGGATTTCCCTTCTGATCTTGGTTTTTCATGTACAAACTTTTAAAAATTGAGATCACAGTATATTTGGGTTGTTTTTTTTTTAATCCATTTAAATGATCTCTCCTTATGTTAGTAAGATTTTCCAATGCCACTAAATAGTTTTTTAAAACATGACATGTAAAGCCTGCTCAGTATTCCATTCAGGGGACGAACATTTACTGAAACATTTCCTTACTGGTGAATTTTTAAGTTGTTTCTAATTTTTCAGTTTATCATGTTGCATTAGGAATAAAGTCGCAAGAAACACCAGACATTATATACATCTCATTATTTCTTCAGAAAAAAATTTCAAAAGGCAAAAATGTGTATCAAAGGAAATGAACATGTTTTATGGCTTTCAATATATTAAGGCAGGTTTCAGGAAGAATTAAAAATGTAACTCATATGCCCAGCCAGTAGAGTTCAGAGATTGAGTGTTGACTTATGAACCAGGATGTCACAGTTCGATTCCCAGTCAGGGCACATGCCCGGGTTTCAGGCTTGTTCCCCAGTAGACGGCATGTAGGAGGCAACTGATTGATGATTTTCTCTCATCATTGATATTTCTATCTCTCTCCCTCTCCCTTCCTCTCTCTGAAATCAATAAAAACACATTTTTAAAAAGTTACATTGAGCTGGATAGAAACAGTAGTGCTATGCCCCTCTTTCAAAAAAACATATAACTATAAATTTTTACTTGGTAACATGCTTAATCTCATGGATAGAATTACCGGGATCAAATGAAGAGAAATTTGAAGCTCCCTACTGATCTATTGGGAAAAAATATTGTTTTCTCCCTTAAAAACTCAAAATACTGCCTCACATGGGTAAATCTTGAGAAAAAATGAGACTTGAGTTCTTTATTCTGAAAATGGTAAAGTGTACATGTGATCAAATACTACAGCAACACTAAGTATATTCAATATAAATGTTCCTGTGCACATTCATCCCAAAGACTGACTGCAGGCATATTTTAAGGGTTCACAGTCATGCTTATTGTAAAAAAAAAAATTACTTTGATGTTTCAAGTTAACAATGACTTTTGCCCAAAATTCAGCATTTCAAAATGAGGTGCAGAGGAAAATGTACATTAAAATAGTTTTTCTTACCTTAAGCCTGCCACCAGCCCAGCTGGGATTATTTTCTTGGATCTCTTAAACCGCACACCCATTATGGTGGCCAGAAAGAAAGCTGCAACTAAAAAACAAACCAATACATGAATCAGAGTTGCAAACACCTCACCAATGCCTGCTTGTGGAAAAAAAAGGGATATCATTTAAGCTTCCTAATATAACAACTATTATGCATAGGTATTGAGTTGCTATTTTCTTCAAAAGATGAAAAGCTCTATTAAAACACTTAACTAGCTCATTAAAAAGGTTTGAGTAAACAAGCATGTTAAAATCCATTCTTGAAACACCTTTAAAAGGAAGTCTTTTTCTAACTTAAATTTCTATTTGCAAAATACTCCTTGAGGACTAGGACTGCTAGCTTATTCAACTGTCCTCAGGAACTCTGGGCAGAATACTGCCACCTACTGGAGACACCCAACAAATGTTTAGGTAACCGAATGTAAGGAAAATAATTATATATTTTTTAAAGTAAGACCTGATTAATAAAATAATACTATTTTAGTATTTAGAAGAAGGCCGAATCTTTTGTTTTGTACCATTCCAACACACTAAGCAATAATATTACATTTAGAAGCATCATATCAGCTACCCCCCAGGTTCGATGCTCCATACCTGGCAAATGTCTTACTTACACAGAGACACTTTCACATCTCGCTTGTCATTGGAGACACGGTAAGCTCCATAGGCAGCCAAAAGTCCAACAAAGAGACCAGCAATCAAAGACGGAATACTACCTGAGTAGGGGGGGTTGGGGGGGTAGGGAAGCGGGGATGTATGGGCACAGAAAGAGAATCAGAAAGTGAATTATGTCAAGTATGATACATTCACCTTTCAGTGTATTTCTACTTGGGCATCACGACTGCACATAGCCACACTGAATACAGGCCTATTCGTGGATAGTCTGTAAGAAATGACTGTTTCATGCCGAATCCCAACTCGTTTGAGGGAATAAGAAAGTCTGCCTTGTAGTAGTGGTTTTGACATTGACTGCATGACTGGGGCAAACGGTTGACTTATGGCCCTCTCTTTTTTATCCCTATTCTCCTTGTCTCAATCTCTTTACTGTGAGGTTGTGATGATACAAATAAGATGCAGAGGTATTTTTAGCTTATAGGGGTAGAGAGAGAAGTGCTATGCAAACCAAGTGCTGGCTCTATCCTGAATAATTAAGAAACCTTCCAGCCTCAAGATGCCAGGGCTCAGGGATGAATGGTGACTACAATGAGAAACTCGAAGAACCAGGACACTGACGCAGCCTGCCAGCCCGCAACCCGTTCTCCCACTGCACCAACACTGAGCACTTTCTGTGCACTGGGCTCCGCGCCGGTGACACTAAACAAGACACACACTGCCCTGCTACATGGAATTCACTCTATTGAGAATCTGCTGACTTGGAATCCCTAGGAGTAGGGTCACGGTAGCTCTACTTTTTAAATATCCATAGGAATTCAGATTGCAATTCAGGTTAAGAATCTCTCTCTCTCTCTCTCTCTCTCTCTCTCTCACACACACACACACACACACACACACACACACACACACACACCCCTCAGTTGCAACAGCATCCTGAATGAGAAGCCAAATGCCCTAGGTTCTAATCCAAATTTTTTTACTTATTGCCTGAAGGACTTTGGCTAAGTCACTTGGCCTCTCTGAGTTTTGTCAATTGCAAAACAGGGTTAATAATATCATCTATGTCACATACATAAAGGCTTAGAATGTTACAGTTACATACAGTATTAAATTTTTCATTGCACCCCCAACACCCCCTCACCCCCAAAGCTATCCTCTAAACACAGTAACATGGCCTTTTAAAAACATACACTGGACAGATCACTCCTCTAATTAAAGACCCTCTGGCTTCCCACTACACTTAGGAAAACCCCAAGTTTTCTCTATTATTGGAGCTTTGGCCTTTTTTCAGTTTGTTGAATATGCCAAACTCTATTCCTCATGGCTTTCACACGTGCTCTTCCTTGCCTGGACTGCCCTTCCCTGCACTGTTCACCTGACCAACTACAGCTAACCTTCGGATGTAATCTGAAGCATTAGTTCCTCAGAGATGCCTTCTCTGACCCATCCTTTTGAATGAGGGCCCCCTTTAGAGTCTCCCATTGATTGTCATCGGATATTTAATGTCAATCTTCCCCACTCACTTGTGAGCGCCATGTCTTTTTTGCTCACTGCTGTCTTCCTAGTGCCCCAAACAGTACCAGGCAGCATTAGCTAAATACGGATGAAATGCATGCCTGGGGCTCCCTGTCATTGAGTCAAGCAGAAGTCAGATAAGAATATGGTTAGGGAGAATATTTTATTTAATCCTAACAGATTCACTTACAAATGAAGAATTGAAGCCCAGAAGTTAAAACAACGTTTAAGAGTATGAAAGCTAGTAAGTGGCAGTGTCAAGAGCAGAACTCAGGAATGCATGATTCTGTGGTTATTCTCTTAACACACATTATGCTACAAGAGTGGGCTTTCTTGTGAACATATAATACCCTCAGGGGCTTCCAGGATCACTTAGTGGGGGCTCTTGCAGGAGGCCAAAGAACCCCCTGAAATCAGAGGCCTTACAGCTAATGTGATTGCATATGTTCCTGATGAGATTTGGACTAGAATAGTAAAGTAATCCCCTCCCTTTCTCTCCTCCCCGACTCCGGCGCGCGCGCGCACACACACACACACACACACACACACACACTTCCTTCTTCCCACCCCTCTCAGAGTCAGGCAAAAATGTCCAGATGATCTTTCCTATTCTGTAGTAGAGGTTATTTAAACATGTCTGTGACAATGAAAACATTTTTACAATAACAATCCTATTAGGATTTTACACTGAGCGCTCTTTTAAAGTAGATTATGAAACATCAACTTTTATGTAGTTGTTCGCAGGTCTTAATTTGGTGCCATCATTATTCTCCCATCAAATGCATATCCAGTGCTGTACATATTGGGAGAGAAAATAAGAACAAAAACCTCCTGAATTTCAGGCTCTCAGGCATCCCAGCAGAGAACCTGTTCGCATCTGCCAGGCCCTCAGTCCCCCGGCGGGAACTGTGCTCTGGCCTTGGACTTCTCATCAATCTCTAAGGAAGGAAGTAACCTGATAACTGCGTAGACCTGGCTTTTTCACCCAAACTCAAGTCCACCAATGCCAGAAATACAGCACTCTTTAAAATATGCTTCATTAAAAACAATTTCACAAAAACATAAGGAAAATATGAGACACCATGACTTAAATGCTTCTACCTTAAGACAAAGTAAAATATAAACTTGACCTTTCATTGATCTCCATGAAAACCCTTTATCAGCTGGGGTTTTTTTTTCTTCTTTTGGACAGAGATGGAGAGATAACTTGAGATATGATATTTAAGTAGTCAACGAATTTTCCTTTGCAACACATGATATCAAGATAATTCAGTTTCTGACACTATGACTATGTAAACAAAAAACTTCCTCAATTGCTAATAAGTGAGCAGCCCTGAGGAGGTTAAATCAATTAGTTATGTGACTGATAATGACAGGTAAAATGAACATTTTGTAATGAAGGGGGACCCCGAACCCCCAGGTTGAATGCTCTATATGCCCAGTCCCCTATAACCCCCTTCCATCCAGGAATCCCTTCCACTGCTGGTCCCCAGCCACCTGCAGGACATCTTCAGCTTCTTGTCCTACTTCCAGGCCCCCCGCTGCTCCTCGAACAATCAGCAGCCCCCACCAAGGCATGTTGATGAAAAGGGCTTACCTCTCCGCTTATATCCCACAATACTTCCAAATGTCACAAAGGCTGCATAACCAAAACCAACAAGGTCCATTGGCAAGGCTGCAGTCGTAGAGCAAGAGAGAAAGCACAACTTCTACAAAATAAAAAGAGTTTGGGAAAGCAAATGTATATAAAAGTGATATGCATTACTCAGAATTATAGACATTGATTTCTCTACTAAAAAGGGGAAGCTAGATCTTCACTCATCCAACACTCAGCCACTGTGTACCACGCTCATCCCCCTCAAGCCCACCCGGGAGACACCCAGGTTGAGTCTCCTTTCTTGGTCTCCCAAACCTGCTTTTCCTTCATCTGTTTACTTTCCTTCCACTTCTGCTGTGGTTAGCCAGGTCTCCTCACTGGAGACAACACTGCAATCTTCGCTTAATGCAGCGGTTCTCAAACTGTGGGTCGCGACCCCTTTGGCAGTCAAACGACCCTTTCACAGGGGTCGCCTAAGACCGTCCTGCATATCAGATATTTACATTATGATTCATAACAGTAGCAACATTACAGTTATGAAG
>NW_006291124.1:51316-71984 GCF_000327345.1 Myotis davidii
CCTTAGGCTGTTATTGTAACAACAGCTTGAACTAAAATTAACCTCTAGATAGAATCAGCAGGGTAAATATCCTTGAGAAAGCACATGCTTCTACAAGGTCAGGTCTTAAAGCAGCAGTTCTCAACCTGTGGGTCACGACCCCTTTGGTGGTCAAACGACCCTTTCACAGGGGGCGCCTAAGACCATCCTACATATCAGATATTTACATTAATGATTCATACAGTAGCAACATTACAGTTATGAAGTAGCAACAAAAATAATTTTATGGTTGGGTCACAACATGAGGAACTGCATTTAAAGGGCCAGAAGGTTGAGAACCACTGGCTTAATGCCTGGAATGTCCGCCTCTTTCCCACCTACAAACCCCCACCACTCCCGACAGCCCACCCGCTCTTAACTATCTCCCAACCTCCTTAGTCACTCTAGCCTGGTCTGGAGCCAACTGCTCCTTCTTCTAAATTCCTTCATGTCAGCAACTCCACCTTATAATCCTTTCATCTTTGAACAGGTATTTGTCCCTCCATCCTCCTCACACCGAAGAATGGAAAGGGGTAATGTGGATGCTTGTCTGTTGACTGAACCACAGCTTCACTTTAAACACGTGCTTTGTCTGGGGCTTTGTTATGAGACAGCTTGTCTGGGGGCGGCAGAGACATCCACGCTTAATCGATGGTTAAGTCACTAAGGAATATAACGAAGCCCTGGCATAAAGTTGACTGAATGACAACGATATCCTATTGTGCTCCACAGCAGCAGGTGAAGCATGCATCCAGGGGTGAGAGACTCCACAGAAGTCCTGCCCACGGGTCTCTAAGATGTAGGGGAAAGTGTACGGGCTACAGGCTGGAGACATGACACTGGTCACTAGCTGGCTCTTGGTTCTGGCATCACACCCCATCCTTAACACCAACTCCTCTGAGAGTCCCTACAGTGCTTTATACCTTAACTTTTTTACATCGATATCTCCTCCACGGGAGGAGGAGGGGGAATAATTATCTTTGTATGTACGAGGAATGATGTACGAGATTTCATTGCATTCTCAGTTTTCTCACCGCTTCTCACTTAGGTTAACTCGGTCTTTTATTTCCTGTAGCACTTGGTAACAAACTGACTCAGAAGGATGGAAAACAGGCTGTAAGCTTATCTCGAGGGTAAGCTAGAACTTACTGTGCAGAAGGGTCTTTGGGGAGGAAATCCGGGGCACAGAAGGAGACGATGGCTCTGAAAAAGAGGCAACACTGAAAAATCCTCGGTATCTGTGGGAAGAAGAATGAAATAAAACAGGGGAGCTCATTTGTGCCCAAGAAGCAGTGCAGTAAGACTGAATGTGAAGCAAGGACCTGCGTTTAAAAACCATTATCGACTAAATGATGGAAAAACAAATAATAATGAGGATAATGTTTACAAGCAAGTACCATGTGCTAGGCACCATTCTAAGGCCTTACATGTATCAACTCATTGAATTATCACCACAACCCTCTGCAGTAAGTACCACCATTACTATCCCCATTTTCCAGATGAGGAGGCGCAGAGAAGGCAAGCAACACCGCTGAGGTCTCACAGCAGAAGCAAGATCTCACACTCAGAGAAGTCTCATCCCTAGACACTATAATGCCTTTCGTAACTGAGCTTTACTGGCCGAAAAAAAAGTGAATATGCAACTGAAACAAATGTTCTTTAGAGTTTTAAATTCTCGGTTAATTACTCCACTTGGCCTCATAGCTTAAAAGCTGTGAGCGCATGGCACTGTCTTCCAATTGGGGACTCACCATCCTCAGCCCAATGAGCATCTCATGTTCAGTCCTACTTACTATCTTTCTGAGAGAACTAACCATAATCCACAGTGTATGGTTGGCTTCAAACCTGATGTCACCACTTATTAACTGGGTGACATAAGACACGTTCATTAATCTCTGTGTATCTCAGTTTCTCCATCTGTGAAACAGGGATAATAAAAAATATCTACCTCATAGAGCCGTGATCATTAAATGAGTTAATACCATAAAGCACTTAGAACATACTGAGCACTCAAGGAATATTAGCTACTCTAATAATGGTTATTCTTTTTGTTCACCCTCACACCCATTTTTAAGCTTGATCTGAGAAAACAACTGAGGTTGGGTGAATTTATGATTCAGGCATTCAATGAATGAAATGATAATATTGCAACTTATATTTATACTGAATTCCATTTAGCAACTATTTATTGAGCATCTTCTTTGCACAAGGCGGTAGGAAGCAAAGCCCTCAGACATGGCCCTGGTCTTCCAGGACTTGTAATACAGCACAGAGGAGGAGGCAGAGACATGAATGAGCCCTAAGAAGAGAGGCCTGGGCACCTAAAGAGGCTTGGGAGCTTAAGGAAAGATTCCTAGAGGAGACAGAGTCCCATTGGGGACCTTGGAGAGAATAGGAGTAATCGAAGTGAAGAGGGTAGCAAGGAAGGGCTTGTTGTAGGCCAAGGCCTCGTGGCATGAGAAACCATAGCATGTTTTTAAGTGGAAAGAACTGCAAGGGGGTTGTGAAAGAGATGGGGCTGGTGAGAAAAACAGGGCCAGACCAGCTATGTGAGGGAATCTGGTTTCTGTCTCAAGGGCAGCAAAGGATGAATGAAGGGAGCCCCACGAACAGATTTAATGCCAGCAAGCACTTCCTGGTAGCGGGAGATGTGTTGAAGCCAGGCAGAGGAATAAGCTCTGAGGCGGTTGCAGTAAACAAAGCATGAGATGGTGGTAGCCTGGCCTGGAGAAATGGCAATGAGGGTGGCGAGAGGTGGACCGATATGAGAAAGGTTCAGGAGGTAGCATCAATAAGCCTGGATGTAGAGGTGAGGGAGAGGGGTGAGTCAGAGATGATTCACCCTGGGTCTCTGGCTCGGACCATTAGGAGCCGAAGGGGCAGGGGAGCCTTGATGCTAGTCCCTGAAACAGGGGACATTGGAACAGCAGTAGGCGTGTGGTGGGGGAAGGAGGGAGGTGACCAGGAATGATGAGATCTGTTTGAAACATGTTCAGTCTGAGACGCCTGACACACAGTCGGGAAAACACCTATATAGACCGGACGCTTATGAGAGATCGCTCATCACCAGATAGTAATCTGGGGATTTAATTTTCCTAGAAGCCAACCACCTGATGAGAAAGGCTGATTCTACTCTCTCCTCTGAGCCCCCACTTCTTCCGACACCCTCTTCTACCTGGCATAGAGTTAGTTATGTTGGACTAATCTCTCCTCTCAGCTAGTCCAGATCCTCAAATATAAAGCTCAGGTTACATTCATGTTTGTCTTTCTCAGAGGATCAAGCTCATTGTCACACACAGGCAGGTTTTAGTAAATACCTGCTGAATGAGTGGTGAGTGAGCCTAGGTAACAAACTGTCTGAAGACGTGGTGTCACTAACCTACCCTCAGTATAGCTCTAATGCCAGGAAACAGCCAGCTCCTTAATCTCCTAGTGAACTGAGCATTGTTTTAAGGAGGGGGGGGGGGGAAATCTATTTCCAATCTTTGCAAGAAGTTTCTGTACTCACAGAGAAAATTCCAACAAAAAGCAATCACCCTTCTTTCTCCTCTTCCATGGCACGACCATTTGAGCAACGCAGCAGCACACATGAAAAGCTTCATCAACATGAAGACACTTAGAAGGGCCAGAAAGCATCTTGGGTGCAATGCAGCAAAATGACTTTGTGCACCGGGTACAAATCCAGGTGAGAGTTCTGCCTTGCCCCCAACCCTCCAAAATTTGGGGACCCCACTTAGAGGTTTTCTGTAAGCTACCATATAAAAAGCATTTTCACACGTTGAATAACAACAATTACCTAACTCCGCACTCCTTGGGGCTCGAAAGACACATTTTTCAGTGAAACCTGGATGATGTTAGGAAAGTAAAACCCTGCCTCGCATTTTTGCAAAGATCCACGAGCCCCACCCCTATCCCCACCTCTGCCTAGCTCCAGGAAGGTGGGAGGCCGGCCTGGTGGGAGATTCCGGACCTTGACGAGGAAGAAACGTGGGGAGCTCCCAGGACGGTTAGAGAAGCGATCCCTGGGACACCCATCTCCTGAAGAAACCTACCAAGGTCCTCTGCATGGCTGCTTGTCTGCTGATTTCTGCGCCTTTGCAAGAAAATTCAGGGCAGCAAGTGCTCCACTGCAAGGCGTACAACTCACCTTACAGCCCCAAGTCCTCCCAGCAGCCAGCAAACTTCGTACCTGAAGTCCGGAAGTGGTCCTGGTGGCCGGCGCCCCACTTTGCAGGATCAAGAAGGCGGCGGGTTTTGGGCGGTACCTTCCCGAGGCGCGCATGCGCAGCGTCCCCCCGTCCACCGTCAAGTGCGGCTCCGCCCCGCCCCGCCCCGCGGAGGGCTGAGGGCCAGTCAGGTAGGCCTTCAGCATCCAGGGCGGGGCCGTCTGGCCGCTGGTTCCATGGTCCTGCTTTTGCTCTGGCCCTGAGCCTGGGGCTGGGGTCTGCTGCCCCCTGCCGGACGGACGGAGCGGAACCAATAAGCATTCGCAGGCGGTGGGTCTGGGTGTAGCAGGAATCCCAGATTTTTAACCCTGAAGTTCATTCATCATTCCAGGGACTTTTGTGTACAGCACCCCACGCCTGTTACTTACTCTCCAGCAGATCGTTTCCGTTTTCAGTGGAGGGAGCTGAAGTCTCCGTGGGGTGCAAAGGTGAGGGCTCAGGCTTGTCAGGTTTGAAAGCCCAAGCACCCTTCATTACCCACCATCTTGCAGTGGTTCTCAACCTGTGGGTCGCGACCCTTTCACAGGGGTCGCCGAAGACCATCGGAAGACACATATATAATTACATATTGTTTTGTGATTAATCACTATGCTTTAATTATATTCCATTTGTAACAATGAAATTGGGGGTCACCACAACATGAGGAGCTGTATTAAAGGGTCGTGGCGTGAGGAAGGTTGAGAACCGTTATATGTAACAATGAAATTGGGGGTCACCACAACATGGGGAACTGTACTAAAGGGTGGTGGCATTAGGAAGGTTGAGAACCACTGAAAGGGGTCATCTAGATGTAACAGGACAGTCAGGGTCCTAGTTTTATCATCCAAGCCCAGGATTAGGTGGGCTTAAATATCTGAGGGGAAAGGTATAGAGTGCCAGAATTGGAAGGCACTTTAAATCTGTCTTCTCTTGGAATAATCCATTTCCAAAAAGAAACTTGACTTTGGAATTATACCTCCTCATAACTTCTCATCTCACTCTGGCATTGACTTCTAGGCCATTTCCTTACATAATAGCCCATGATACATTTGTCAAAGGCTGTCATCTAGTAGTCACCAACGGCATTAGGGGTGCTGTGGGACTGGGAATAATAGCAGATTTCTCTTAAAAAAAAAAAAAAGCTGAAATATACATTGAATCTTGTGAACTTTGCTGAATCTATTCCATGTTCTTAAAAGTACTTCTGAGAAGTAATGTGACTAATCTGTGAGAAATCTAAGTTGGTCCTGGGGAGTTACAACTCCTCAAGATGCATAGGAGAGCGGATGCCAGGCACTGGAATGTGGTTGGAGGAAGTGGTGCCCTGAAGAATGGCTCTGAGTTCTCCCAGAGCTCCTTTTCCATCCCCTTCTTTTCCCATCCTCTCTCTCTTTCCCCCTAGCTCCACCCACTCAGACTCCCAGCACACTTTCTCTAAAGCTAAAACCCTCTTGGAATGCATCATTCTTTAACTGATGTAAACCCTGGTAAATAACTTCCCCTGACCTTCTGTGAAGGAAAACCCCTATTCTGTAAAATTACTGTTTGGAATTCTCTATTCTTTGGACGGCCTCTTATTCTGAAAATGTAACTTTGCTTTCTAGCCTGCTTGAATAGTGGGGGAGATAAACTTAGCTCTCTGACCTTGTAGGCTACCATATAAAAAGCATTGATATGCTTTTGCAAAGATCCACGAGCCCCACCCCTATCCCCACCTCTGCCTAGCTCCAGGAAGATGGGAGGGAGGGAGGGGATTCCGGACCTTGAGGAGGAAGAAACGTGGGGAGCTCCCAGGACGGTTAGAGAAGCGATCCCTGGGACCCCATCTCCTGAAGAAACCTACCAAGGTCCTCTGCATGGCTGCTTGTCTGCTGGATACACCCAATGCCATGCCAGGTGCATTTTTTAATTGGATAGAACTGTATAGTTTTCAAGGCCACCACCAGGAGGCACATAAAGGGCTGGCTCTTCTTTAAAAAGGGAAGTTCTGCTTGTAGCTTTGCTTAAATTTGGATTCATTTCCCTGAGCCCGCCGCGGTGAATAAAGTGTAACTCCAAACTCTCAGAGCGTTGTTTGGTTCTGGTCCGGTTTTTCTGTAACATTTCCGTGCCTAGATTTAAGATGCTGCTCAGATTGGATGCCCCCTGAAATTCCCTGTCACAGAGGTATTCAAAGGTAAAACAGCCGCAGTATATTCCTACTCAAGACATTTTCATCTAAATGTCGAAAAACAACTCTACATATTACAGAAATGCCATACCCTTGGACATGTGGAAACAGGAAGGTCTTGGGCAAAGGGGCCATTGTCCTTTCAACTCATATGCCACCAGCTGCCACCTACTCCAGCTAAGGGTAAAGTTAGAGCGCCAGGCAGGGGTACATCAAAGCTTATTGACCTCTACCTATTTGTAAAGCTTTCTATTCATGATCCACAGCAGAGACACTAACTCCCAGTGTGCCACCAACCCCTTTGGCAGTCTGGAGAAATGCACAAAATACATAGGATTGCCAAGGAAGCCAATTTTATTGATATAGTTATCAAATTATTAAACACTTATACTTGTGATATAATAGATGTGCTTCTTTATAAAATCACACAATCTAGGAGTGGGTTTAATAATTACCATAATTTCCAATAGTGGTACACATAAGCAATAGTTTGAGGTATCTGTAACATGTGAATACCTGTGATTCCTAGTGATGACAGAGTCACAGGTACTAATATTGCTGTAGTTTGCAGCCTATTTTCCCAATGAAAAGAAATGCTAAATTTTAAATCGAGATGAATCGAAATAGAGCTTTCTTTTTCCTGCCCAAGTTCTCAGATCTCCTGATTTCCATTCCCAGGCCCCTCAGGATTTGGAACTCCCAATCTATGGAAATGTGAATTTTCAGGAGTTGTATATACATGGAATTGGAGAAGGGGAGAGCAGGGTTGAGGGCCCAGCTGACTGGCAGACTAGCTGCTCAGGCAGGTCCTCCTCGGATGATTATACCTCAGTGAGTGTCCTGTAATTCCTGAGTCTGGTCCTCGTTTCCAAATGTGCAGAAACTCAGTTTGTATCGGTTCTCCCAGGGGCACCCTGGCTTTGGGAGATGGATTCATAAAAACCAAAGTCACAGGAGACTTGCTGAGTTTTAAAGAAACAAAAGAGTCTGCTTCAGGTCCTTGACTCTTCTCTTCTTCCAGAACCCACATGGTTACTTATCATTTAGGCCTGTGCTCATCAGTAAAGGAAATTTTGAACAAGCATCCCAATATGTGTATAATTATTTCTAAATCAGACACATACTGCTGTGCTAAAATACTATGGGTATTTTAAATACTAAACAAAATAAGATACACAAGGCTTTAAAAGGGGAATAAAAATAAAGGACTAATTAGGTATTTCCTATGTTTAATAAAAATGACACATTTCTTTCTGTCCCACATACTAGAATTTTTTTATTCTTTCTGTCTCCTTTTCCAATAACACTTTCCTGAACTGCCTGCAGCCTTCGGGACACCATTCCTTTCTTTTATGCAGCGGTAACACGGAACACAGTCAAATGTAGAATGCACTCTGACTTGCAGCTCTGCTCTTCTCAGGTCCACATGACACTGACTCCAATGTGATGGCAATATCTTCTCAATAAGAATGTTTGAGCATGAAATACTTAGGATTTTACTTACCAGCAACAGCAGGTGTTTAGATCATAGGAATTTGTTTCCATTTCTCAAAAAAAATGTCCACCCACTTTGAATCCACAGGCTTGTATTGATAGGCCAGCTGTTTGTCTATCAGGTCCTTTGCATCTATAAATTCATCCATCATACAGGCTATAAATGTCTAAAATGTCATATGTATATACATATGTATGTATATATGTTTGTTTGTTAATCCTCATCCAAGGATATTTTCCCACTTATTTTTAGAGAGTGGAAGAGAGGGGGAGAGGTAGAGAGAGAGAGAGAGAGAGAGAGAGGAGAGAGAGAGAGAGAAACATCAATGTGACACATCGATTAGATGCCTCCCACATGTACCCCGACCAGGGATGGGGATTGAGCCTACAATCAAGTCCGTGTCCTTGACAGGAATTCAACCGGGACTCTTCAGTCTGCAGGCTGATGCTTTATCCACTGAGCCAAACTGGCCAGGGAATAAAATATGTCATTTTTAAATGCTCTGAAGCACACTGGATGTCATCGTAAGTTAAACATCTTCTCAGGGAAAATGGTTTTAAAGCTCAGAACTGGTGAAACCGAAGTTGGATTCCAAATAAGGTACAGTTCTAGTAAAGAAATTAAGAAGGTACTGTTTCACTTGGCTTCCCTTTTCTGTTGACTTTTTTTTTTTTTTTAATTCGGGAACAATCATATCGAACAGCTCAGGTGCAGCCATGTTATTCTTTTTACAGGCTCTTTATGGCCTCTTCAAAGACCATCAAACAGTGCTGGCAAAGAGCATATAAACTTCTATCTTACTGTAGTCCTTTTCTCCACTCTCATCCTCGATATATTTTCAAATCAAAAAGGATATTATTCTTGTCCCACACTTTGAAAATATGATTTTATGGTAGCCAATATTTTAGCATGGTTTCTATGGCTGGGAGCAATGATGCCCATCTTGTAGGCACATGTCTACAGAGGTTATCTCCTTCCATTTCTATTAAATAAAAAAACTCATTAAGTGCTTCTTTGCATTTGATAAAAATGACCACAAACTTTCATTATGAAAATCTCAATATCACATTTAAGCAATCACAACCCTTTTTAGTGTTGTTGTATATAAGATGTGCAGGTCATTGAATAGGTAAGATCTTTTCATTATCCCTGTTAAGAAGTTTATAGACTGTATGGAATTTGCCAAAATTTACATTTGTACTGTCTGATAAGTATGCAGATAGATGAGTTTGCATTTGGAAAAAATATCAACAACCTTTTGTTTTATGATTTCAGCAGTTTCGTTAAATCCTCATAGATACCAAGCCCACTATTTGAAACTCCATTTTCAAGCCAAAGTACGTAAGAGCTAGTTCCCTCTTGATGCCATGATTTGGCTCATCCCTAGGCTGATATGCTGTAGAAAACATCATTGTTGGTGAGATATGGCAAAATCAGCTCTACGCTGTAAGGGGCCAACACATCTGTTATCTAAATTTCTTCTTTTGTTTTCCCACAGGACATTTTACTTGCAATCTCTGAATCAGAAAATGTAAACTTACTCAGTTTCATAGAACAATCAAGGGAACATATGATAATGCATGTTTGTTTATGTGGTATGCCCAAGCTAATTCATTCAGCAGCTGCTATTTTTGACTGAACACTGGCGTCTTTTGGGGACATGAAAACACTTTAAAAATATTTCTATTGATTTCAGAGAGAAAGAGAGAGAGATAGGAACATCAATGATGAGAGAGAGTCATTGATCGGCTGCCTCCTGTATACTAACCACTGGGGATTGAGCCTGCAACCCGGGCATGTGCCCTTGACCGGGAATGGAACTGTGACCTCCTGGTTCATAGGTCAATGCTCAACCACTGAGCCATGCTGGCTGGGCTGAAAACACTTTTGATTGGTTTAGAGGTACTTGCCTGCCTCATCCTAGACTTGTGAGATACAAGCTTTTACATCCCCATATGTGCTTTTACATTCCCTTCTCCACTGTATCCAATTGCAAGTTTTTTTCTCCATATGGTGCACTATGCTCTGTTTGGGTTATTTACCTCCCTAATCCATCTGTCATTAAAATAACCGTCATTCAGCCTTTTTTTTTGGTGATGGGATCATGCTTGCGTTGGTATTATAATTCTCATTTTCTTTATCTACACCTGATGTCAGGCTGGTTTAGCTACACACAGTCTTCACTCCCTGTCCTGGCAGTCCCAGTATAAGACTTGTTTCCTCCAGAATAAGCAGCAGGGAATCCTCACTGTTTCCCCCGTACTCACTGTGTGATCTACTGTAGTTACTGAATCTTCTCTGGGCTTTAGTTTTTTCTCTGTGAAATGACACTTAAATAATACTTATTTCATTGCATCCTTGGATATTTCTCTAATCCTCACCTGTGAAGTGTTTGGTGCAGTGCCCCAAATAGGAAAGAAATATCTACTGTCCTCTACCTGGACCTCAACCCATATACTCCTCACTCCCCCCTTACAGCATAAGTCCCTAAACTCCACTTTCCCCCAGGACACTTGGCCACATGCAGCCCACACAAACTCATCCTGATCATGCTGTTCTTTTAGAAATCAAATTCTCTACACAAGGGCCCTTGATAGAGTATGCAGCTCACCTTCTCCATTTTTAAAGGGGATAAACCCCAACCCTCTTCATCTTCCAATGTTGGGATCCATTTTTTATAGTATGGTCAAGGACCTCTCCAAATTTGGTAAAATAGTCTTTTGGATCCTTTTTGCTTGTATCCCAGCTCAGGCCACCAACGAACTATTTATCTGAAATGGTAGGGTGAGACACATGGCCACAAGAAATCTTACAAGGAAGCTGTTGATTTAGAATGTCTTAGAGCAGTGATGGCGAATCTTTTGAGCTCGGCGTGTCAGCATTTTGAAAAACCCTAACTTAACTCTGGTGCTGTGTCACATACAGAAATTTTTTGATATTTGCAACCATAGTAAAACAAAGACTTATATTTTTGATATTTATTTTACATATTTAAATGCCATTTCACAAAGAAAAATCAACCAAAAAAAAGAGTTTGTGTGTCACCTCTGACATGCGTGTCATAGATTCACCATCACTGTCTTAGAGGAAATCCATGAATCAAGGAAGAGCGAGATCTCCCAAATCATTCATTGGAAAAATGACAAATAAAGCCGCCATCCACAGCCAAGGTCTACACCCCCCCTCCACACACACTCCCTTCACACACACCCAGCCTACCCTTGAAAGACATTAAAAAATGTGCATTACCTCCTTACTGACATCTCAGCTCTACATGGACCCTGACTAAACCTAAGACCACAGCAACCCCACATGGAAGAGGGAAAGGACAAGCAACCTCACCCACCAGGCCCCGGGCACCTCTCAAACTGGAAGGTGTGGGGTTTTTTTTGTTTGTTTTTTCTTACCCCAAGACCAAAACCCAATCCTCTTATCAAAATGTTACCATCTACCTGTCTTACCCTGAACCAGATGTCACTCTCAAGGAACTTGGTTGGCCTTCTTTGGCAGTTACTAACAGTGGTCCTGCAGGCCCTGCGACCCTGCTCAACCCCAGGCCCCCCAGGCCGGGCCGGCTATGGGTCCCCATTCTCAAGGACACTGCATTTTTAACTGGCTCCCAGGTGAGGATTATTAAGCAGAAAAAAGTCTGTGAATTTGTCCTGGGGCTTCTCTTGGGGGGGGGGTGTGGGCAGGGGAGGCTGTCATTTACCGCTAGTCTGGGACTGGTCCCCAGGCACCCGCACGCTGACTGACACAAAGATGTGGCTCACTTCATCTTCATCCCTAAGTGGTTTGTAAAGCTTGCTTTTGTGGGCCTATAAGACATTCAAGAGGCCACATGTCCCAATACTTTTAGGGAGAAATTTTGTGCTTTGATACATTTCATTGGCAGGAGCCACGGAATTAGACACTGTCAAATACTTATAATAACAACAGTAAAAATAACTAATATTGATCAGCATTTGCTACATGCCAGAAATGATTCTAAGAGCTTGACGTGTACTAACTGAACGCATCCTTACACCACTCTAGAAAGCCGGCACTCCTGCTGCCCCCATTTATGCAGATGAGAACTTGGGGGCTCAGGGGAATTAAATAATTTGTCCAAGTTCCCTTGGCTCGTAAGGGGCAGAACAAGGTATGAACTCAGGCGCCCAGATTCCTGGCGTCAGTGGACACTGCAGTCCGTAAGTGACTCCATCCCCAGCTGGAGGGAAGGATAGAGGGACGGAGGAAAGAGGATGGAGGCCCCAACTTCGACCTGGCTGAGCCCAGGGCCAAGGGCATACCTTCCTCTCGGTCACTTGCGCTCTCCTCCAGGCAGCTCCCCGACGACGTTGAACCAAGACCGCCCCCCAACCCCCCCGCAGCACCTGCCCCGCGTCCTCCGGGCTCCCGCCGCAGGTCATCTGGTCTGCCTCCGTGGCCTTCTGGCTCCAGGTTGAGGACTCCCGGGTCCGGGCGGGCGATCCGCCTACGGGAGCGGCCTTGTGTCCATTTTGGGGGTGTCCGTGGTCTCCATGCTCCTCTCTCCCTCACCAGCTTCCGACATGCTGGGCAGACCCGGCCGCTCCGCTCTCGGTTGTGGACGCGGTGGATACCGCGGAGCCCGCTCCGTCACAAAGATGCCTCAGCCGCACCTCCTGGCTTCCGGGGCTGCAGTGGGACGAGTTTATGCGGCCCAAGTCGGGGGCGGAGTCCCCTCGCCAAAGCTCATGTTCATTGGCTGAGCCTGCCTGACAGTCAGCCTTGCGCTGGCGTCCCATTGGTCTCAGGGCGCGCGCTGTAAATCCTGGGGGATCCGTCTTTCCCGAGCGCAGGGGGGCGGTGCACAGGGGCCCCGGGAACCGGCGGGAGACTTCCTGTCCCGCCCCGCGGAAGGCCAGGGTGCCGCCCTCCGTCCGCTGACGCCGCAGCCCCCTCTCGCCGGTCTCAGGGCTTCACGGAAGAGAAAAAGAGCCAAAAGTAAGACAAAACCAGTTCAAATCCCCACAGTCAAACCGCAAGTTCGAGGAGAACAACTGCACATGAGAAAAGCATAATTAAGCAAAAGTCCGTTTCGCAAAGGCAAAGCAAATAACTGAAATCCAAGGGGGTGAATTTAAGAAAAGGTAAAACCCGAATCTAACTTCAAATTTAGGGTATTGGTACCGATTTCTGCTTAGACCTCGATAAGCAAAACCTCACGGTCAGTAAATCGAACTCTTCGTACTGATGGCCTTTCCTCTGAAAAGGCGGCAGGGGGCACTAGATGCTGTGGTTTCCTTCAGGCAGGCGAGGCGGTTTAGCCTTGTCAGTTATTTTCAAACATCACATAGTTTGCTCTTAGGCAGCGGTTCTCAACCTGTGGGTCGCGACCCCTTTGGGGGTGTCCAACGACCCTTTCACAGGGGTCGCCTAAGACCATCGGAAAACACATATATAATTACATATTGTTTTTGTGATTAATCACTATGCTTTAATTATGTTCATTTTGTAACAATGAAATCGGGGGTCACCACAACATGAGGAACTGTATTAAAGAGTTGGAGCGCCCTAGCCGGTTTGGCTCAGTGGATAAAGCATCGGCCTGCGGACTGAAGGGTCACAGGTTTGATTCCGGCCAAAGGCATGTACCTTGGTTGCAGGCATATCTCTAGTAGGGGGTGTACAAGAGGCAGCTGATCGATGTTTCTCTCTCATCGATGTTTCTAACTCTCTGTCCCCTCTCCCTTCCTCTCTGTAAAAAAATCAATAAAGTATATTTTTTAAAAAGAAGAAAAAAAAGGGGTCGCGGCATTAGGAAGGTTGAGAACCACTGCTAGGGGATGGTTAAAAAACTATCCCCTACGTGGGAAAACAGGGAGATGGTCTACATAGAAGAATGATTATGTGACAAAAGATAACAATTTCTGCATCACAGCCTGTTGACTAAGGAGTAGAAATACTGTGTGTGGTGGGGGCATGGGCAATTGGAGGGCCTGCAGGGAAATTTTGAGCTGGGCTCTGAGAGAGGCAGGCAGTGAAGGGTGACCACAGGACAGCAGCCGATCCCCGGACCTATTGTGAACGTTTGCCAAGGACATGGGACTTTCCATGAAACACTGGGATCGAGGGATTTCCCAGGACTGGGGACTTTCCTATAAATAATAACAACAACTAAACATTTAATGAGTACCTATTATGTGCCAGCCATCTTCTAAGCATTGTACAGGCATCAGATTTCTTTGATCTTCACAACAACCCTCTGAGATAGGTACCATGTCTGCCTATTTTACAGAGAAGAAACTGAGGCAACATAGCCAAGGCCATACAAACAGTTGAGAAGTGTCAAGTCCAGGTTTAAGGAAAGGGTGTGCCAGGCTCTGAGGTCATTCAGCTTGGGTTCCAATAATGGCTTCATCGCATATATTATTAATACAGAAAAGCATATAACATTATGACGAGCACATAGAAAATAATGTTTGCTGTTATTATTAAAAGAGTGGTCCTTGCTTTCCAAGAGCTTAAAATCTATTACGAAAGGTCCTAGCCAGTTTGTCTCAGTGGTTAGAGCAGGGGTCCTCAAACTTTTTAAACAGGGGGCCAGTTTACTGTCCCTCAGACCGTTAGAGGGCCAGACTATAGTTTAAAAAAAAACAACTATGAACAAATTCCTATGCACACCGCACATATCTTATTTTGAAGTAAAAAAACAAAATGGGAACAAATACAATATTTGTATTTGCATGTGGCCCGCGGGCCGTAGTTTGAGGACCCCTGGGTTAGAGCATGGCCTGCAGTCTGAAGGGTCCCAGGTTCAATTCCAACAAAGGGCACATACCTCGGTTGCAGGATCTGTCCCCAGCCCCCCAGTCCAGATGCCTCTGGAAGGCAACCTATTGATTTGCCTCTTTCATATCCATGTTTCTCTCTCTCCCCCTCACTTCCGTGCTTTCTAAAAAATAATGGAAAAATATCCTCGGGTGAGAATTAGCAAATAAATAAAAATATTTCAAGAGGTTGCTTTGATTCATAAAGCAGTAGAGGTACCTATTGAATGGATGAGTGGTACAGATAATAGTTACAGGTCAGTGTCAGAGGAGGGAATACCTGTGAAACAGGTCTGGGTCACAGGTGTTCAGTGTGGCACCTGCTTAAAATGCTACCTGAGCAACTGAGATTAATTAGCCTCTGATCCTGAATGGCTTGACTAATCATTACATTGTTGGTGTTTTACTATCACGTGGCTGTATGTGTGCCTAACTAAACCTATAATTAATTTTTATTGGTCACTCAAATTCTCTTTAAGGAGTGGTGTGGTATGTACTTTTATAGCTGGAGGGAACATTTATTAATTTTTGGAGGAAGCATTTATTAATTACACAAATCGATATCTGTTAGATGTCAAGCCCTGGGGTGGGACTCAGAGATAAACATGGTGCCGAGTCAGAGACCTCTGGAATGAGGAGGCTGGGAAGGGAGATTATTTTAATGAGAGGGAGCTAGCAGACAAGGAGTCTGGGGACCCACAGTGAAGGCAGCAGGACTGGCCTGAGAAAAGGTCGTTGGTGGGAAAAGGGCTTCATGCCTTGGGAGAACCAAATGGGGGCACTTGGTTGGGACGATGGAAATGTGAAATAGAAGCAGAGTGAATTGGTTCAGCAACAAGCTGTGTTCAGAGAGCCAAGGCTAAGCATGCTTTCTCACCTCTGAGCCTTCTATTGAAGTCTTCTGGCCTGTGCAGCCTCCAGATGTTGCTGTGTGGAAACTTTACATCATGGGGTGGGAGGTAATCTTTGCGCTCAGCTTGTTTTTCACTGGTTGTCCTTAACGGAGTTTAATGCTGAAAGTCTGTGGACATTTATATCCAGAAGAGCCTCTGTCTTGAACAAATGACTCACCACTCTTTTTTTTGTTTGTTTTGTTTTGTTTTGCAGTGAAGGAATTATGTTTTCTGTCATACGGTGGATTTACTTACCTTTACTAGCATATATGTCTAATATTCATCTTACCCAAATAGATTTCTTGGAAATAAAAAACAAATATTAAAGACAGCTCAATCTGCCCTAGCCGGTTAGGGCCAGTGGTTAAATGTCATCCTCCTCGCCCACCCCCACCCCGACCCCTACCCCCAAACCAAAGGGTTTTATTGTCAGTCAAGAGCACATACTTGGGTTGCAGGCTGGATCCCTGGCCCGGGCCAGTGCACATGTTGGAGGCAACCAATCGATGTGTCTCTCTCACATTGATGTTTCTCTCTCTCTTCCCACCCTCACTCCCTTTTACTCTCTCTAAAAATCAACGGAAAATTATCCTCCGGTAAGGATTAAAAAGAAAGATGGCTTAATCTTTCCTATTCTATTAGTCTCTGTAGAGCCACTACTGTACTTATGTTAGTTATATTAAAATCAAGCAGGAAATTGCCTTGGTGAGAAAGAGGACTTGATGTACAGGGTCACTTTGAGCAAACAACCCTTAATGCAATAAAAATGGCATCTTTGAGGAAAAGCAGTTTATCTTGTCTGATAAGGCTGCCTTTACTTAATACATTAATGTTGCTCTGATAACACATTTTAAGCAGTGTTTTTAATTTAAAAGAGAAAGTCCCAAGAGAAGATGTAGGCTGAAAAATAGGTCATGGTACTACTTGAAAACATGCAATTGAGGGACATGTAAAAAATTCTCTCAACAGTGCAGTATGATTCACTATAAAGGGGAAATTGGGTCCAAGTGTAATGAGAGGCAAGATTCAATCCTTTCTTTTCTCAGTTTGATTTAGGAGACCAATTGTTTAGGACGTTAAGTGGTATCTCCAACAAATTTCTTGGAAAGAAGGCAGTGAATATGCCAGGAGCTGAAATTTAAGTCAGGTCAGGGTAGAATGTTACTTTTTAAAATTTATTTATTTTTGTGCAATTTATTTATTTTTATTTTTTTAATCTTATTTTATTGTTTAAAGTATTACAAATAGTAACACATGTGTCTTCTTTTTTCCCCCCATTGACCTTGCCCTGGCTTCCCCACCCCCCAGCACATGCTTACTTTTAAAACAACAGCACACCTGTAATACCTTGGGCAGGCTTTGGAAAACCTAGCAGCACTTGTATAACCTACCTTCTCAGGCTAGATTTATAAAGATTATTGGGATGAAGGTGGAGAGAAAGAAATTGGATTATTTATGAAATGACTTTAAATTTTTTTGATAAATTATTCCAGTTAACCAAGTGATTGGCTTATAGGCTTAAGTTCAATTAGTGAAGCTTCAAGGCCAGGTGAGTCAGAAATGGCCAAGTTCTCTCCCTCACAATGACTGGTGCTGTGGAAAAATGTAATCCCTTTTGCAAAGAAGTCTGTCTTTACAAGAAGCTTAGGAAATTTTTTTCCCCTTCATTTTCTTAAATATCTCCCTGGAGGCTTCTGAGATGCCTTTTTTCAGTGGTTCCCACACTTGTTGCCCATTGGAATCATTTGAGCATCTTTAAAAACTACTGATGCCTGGTTGATTCCCACCTGTAGATCATGTAATTTAGTTGGTATGGGCTGCAACCCAGACATGGGGAGTGTTCTTAATTATATTGAAATAATTTTTATATTGAAATGATTATGGATTTTCATGCTAATATAAGAAATAGTACAGAGATATGCCTTATACCCTTGAGCTAGCTTGCACCTATGGTAACATTTCCTAAAACTGTAATATAATATCACAACCAAGATATTGACACTGATACAGTCAAGATCAAGAACATTTCCATCACCACAAGGATCCCTCCCTCATGTTGCCATTTTATAATCACTTTCCCACCCACTCCAACACCTTCAATAACTTCTGGCAACCACTCATGTGTTATCATTTTTATAATTTTGTCATTTCAAGAATATTATAAAAATGGAGCCATCAAGTATGTAACTTTTAGGGATCAGCTTTTTTCACTCAGTCGCGGTTGTTCAAACCTGGGTTGAGATTCACCCAGGTTGTTGCATCTGTCAATAGAACTTCCTTTTTATTATTGAGTAATAGTATGGCTATGCCACAGTTCATTTAACCATCTCTATTGTATTCAGGTTTTTGCTATTAGGTATGTGTGAATATACCTTGTCATTTCTCTGGAATAAACAGTAAGGAGTAGAACTGTTGGGTTGTATGGTAGGTGCATGTTTAGTTAGTAAAAATGCTGAATGATTTTTCAGAGTGGCTTGTGAAAGTAAAAGCAAAATGGAGTTGATATTGTCAAGAGAGCAATCTAAAACGGAGCCCAATCTTAACTGGGCTAAACCACAAACAGATACCTCAGATACAGCTTCTGGAACTGGCTCTGAATCACTGTCCTCTCTATTAAGAAATATAATTTTCAGAGGCAGAGTGCGGTGGAGCTGCATAGGATGCCGTGTAGGAGTTTCTGGTGGAGATTCTTGGCATTGGGTGAACCATATCAGGAGCCCACATGGGCCAAAGGCACCATGGAAGCTGGGGCCAGAGACACATCTTTTCTGGTTCATTGGCCAAGAGGAAGGGCGGAAACCACATCCCCAAAAGGTGGAAAGACTGTCTCCCAGTTGGACAGAGGATTCCTGGGGCATGTTTCGTTGCTTTCAAAGTTGCTTTGAAAAAGAGTTTTTGAAAACAGACTTGGTCCTGGAGAACGTTTTTTGCCCCTTTAGATATTTTCAACAAAATCCAAGAACAGAATGAAGAACTTGGACTGATTACTGAATTAACATAGACTTATCCCTATTGCAAACCAGAGCTACACTGGGAGGCCTCCTCGGAAACCCCTTTGAACTGGCACCTAGGGCCTAAGGTTGTTCAATGCCTCCCGCACATGTGTGTCTATTGCTCTGGCCAGTGTGAATGGAGGCATCCAACAGATTTTCCCTTTGGCTTCAGTTGATGGCAGTGTTTAGACAGCAGCAAATAGGGATCATGCAGGAGACCCTGGCTAGCCCTTCAAGTTAATATTTAGGCTTCTCCAGATGTTTGATCTCGTGCAACACTAACCTCTGGATGCTGTACTCTGAAAGCCAGGTTGGGCACCTACAAATAATGAAGACAGAACTGAGACAGGCCTCAAATTGAGGCTTTACTCCACCACATGCAATGTGACCTCAGCCCATTGCTGAACCTCATGAGTAAAGTGACACAGGGATACTGGCCTTGGATGTTGTGAAGATTAACTGAAGTGGTGTATTAGTGGGCCTGGGCATTAGGGGTTGAGCAAATGATAATTTATATCCCACACCCTGTCCTGAGTGGGCCTCTTACTGCATAGGTTCACTAGGCTAGGCCGCTATTATCAGCTGCCCCCAGGATTACTCTAAGCCCTTGCCACTCACCAGGTAGATTCCCCTGACTTGTACTCACTTTCCCCAGATACAATTATATATGTACTAGAGGCCAATGCATGAAATTCGTGCAAGAATAGGCCTTCCTTCCCCCGGCTGCTGGTACCAGCTTTCCTCTAGCACCCAGGACCCAGGTTTCCCTCCAGTCACCAGCAAGCACCTGGGACCGGCCTGGCTTCCCTTGGGCCGCCCGCAGGCACCCGAGACCCAGGCTGGCTTCCCTCCAGCCCCAGCATCTTCAGGAAGGACGTCCGAAATGATGTCCAGAATATGTCCAGCCTAATTAACAAATTACCCTTTTATTATTATAGTTAAGGCATTCAAACCTTTAGGAAATGTGTCCTGAATCCTTTTTCTAAAATACTTATCATGAGACATAAGTCCAACTTCCATGAGAGACTTTTGACATTTCTCCTGATCAACCTAGACTCAGCTTCTGCCCTCTTCAACTCTATTCAAAGTTTCCTCTTTTAACCGTAACTGCACATCCTGTGTTTTGCTTTTACCATCCCCAACCTCCTGCTGCATTTTATAACCACATAACTTCTCTCCCCTTTTGGCCTTAATGGCCATGCCCTACGTTCCTTGCTACTCCTCATTCGCCATCCAACTTCCAATTCTTTCCTTATCATGCAGCCTTTGATCCTCATACCCACCAAAGAAAGAGCACAGTTAACAGCATCTCAAAACACAAAATACTTCTTTATTATTAAATGCTAATTTATAATACTTATTCAATTTTATTAAGTTATAAAAGATACCAATATTGAGAAATTTCTATCTATCTATCTATCTCTCTATCTATCTATCTATCTCTCTATCTATCTATCTATCTCTCTATCTATCTATCTATCTCTCTATCTATCTATCTATCTCTCTATCTATGGTCTATCTATCTATCTATCTATGATCTATCTATTTGTCTATGGTCTATCTATCTATCTATCTATGGAAAAACAGCAGGTACCCAAATGCACCAGTACTCCCAGCATCTCCTACATGACATAGCCATAGTACAGAGAAATGTCCATTTCTTTCTCCCTGTCAATGAAATGCTGCATTTCCCCCAATTTGGCAGCATTCTCACGCTCTAGTTGAGCCTTCCTCTTCATGGCCTCTCGATCTGGCCTCTGCTCATTTGTGATGGGTGTTGACATGACTGGCCCCCGAACCTCAGATTTCCTCCATGGAATTGGTTGGAGGGCGAAATCCTGGAGTAGATAGTGGTTGTGAGGCTTGAGCGGAGTCCGGGGCCGGCTCACAGCGAAGTGAACAGGCTCCCGCTGGAAAGAAGCCCAAGATGAGGGTTTGTAGGGCCCAGGCCGAGAAGCAGGAGGCTGAGGGACACTAGGGCAGTCGCGGTTGTTCCAACCTGGTCCAGCTGAGTTGGACGATACTGGCTGAGCTGATTTGGCAGGACCTATCAAAGACACAGGATTTGTCAGGGAGGCATTGACTGCAGCAGGCTTGACA
>NW_006291125.1:0-455 GCF_000327345.1 Myotis davidii
TGCCTTATATTTTATTTGAAATGTATCCTAAATATAAAAGTATTCATTTGAAAAATGCTATTTAATTTGCTATCTAAGATTTAAAAAAGTTCTGCAATATAATGTTGGCCATCTATCTTTTAGGGGTTTTGGTTTGCTCTTCCCTTGTCCAGACAGTGAAAAAAACTTCCCTTGTTTATTGTGAAAATGAGTAATTCATGTTTTCTGTCAGAGAACAGTTTAGACAGCCACAATGTTGAGCTGCCTGACTTGGCAGCCGCCATGTTGGCCGCATGGCATGCCATGCCCCTGGGGGCCGCCATCTTGGAACAGTAAAGGCCCTGCCCTCTGACTTAGTCAATCACAAAAGGAATGTCTGCTCACTGAGGCACGATGGGATTTCAGGGGTGGAGTTTTAAGGTGGAGTTTTCTAAGGAAATGCAGGATGGGGCAGAAAGTGTGCCTGCCTCTCAGAT
>NW_006291126.1:0-244 GCF_000327345.1 Myotis davidii
CTGGCCAGGCACCCCAGCAGGACCCCCCCACCCCCCATCCTGAAGGGGCTGCGTCCAGCCTACAAACAGCCACCAGACCCTCATCCAGGCTGGCCAGGCACCCCAGCAGGGATCCTCACCCTGAAGGGGCTGTGGCCAGCCTGCAAATAGCCATCAGCTCTTCACCTACGATGACAAAAAACGATGACCACACACTCGTGGGGTGAGGGTCCCCACTGGGGGCCTTGGACAGCCTGAAAACAGC
>NW_006291127.1:0-517 GCF_000327345.1 Myotis davidii
CTTCTCAGATCACAGTGGAATGAAACTAGAAATGAACTACAATAAAAACACCCCCAAACATACAAACACATGGAGGCTAAATAGCATGTTATTAAACAATGAATGGGTTACCAATGAGATCAAGAAAGAAAGAAAAAACTTCCTGGAAATAAAAGAAAATGAACACACAACCCAACATCTCTGGGGACACATCAAAAGCATCCTGAAAGGGAAGTTCATAGCACTACAGGCATGCCTCAAAATAACAAGAAAAATCAGCAATAAACTTTTTAACTCTACAAATTAAAGAACTAGAAAGAGAACAATAAGAAAAGCCCAGGGTAAGTAGAAGGAAGGAAATAATAAAGATTAGAGCAGAAATAAATTAAATAGAGACTTAAAAAAATACAAAAAGATCAATGAAACCAAGAGCTGGTTATTTGAAAGGACAAACAGAATTGATAAACCATTACCCAGACTCATCAAGAAAAAAAGAGAGAGCACCCAAATAAATTAAATCAGAAACAAAAGTGGAGAA
>NW_006291128.1:0-210 GCF_000327345.1 Myotis davidii
CAGTCAGAGAAAGACAAGGACCATATGATTTTTGCATGTGTGGAATTTAATGAAAAAAAAAACACAAAAAAACAAACAACTACAAGCAAAATAGAGACAGATTCATAGATAGGGAGCCAGTAGACAGTTCTGGTGTCTGTGTATGTCTGTGTGTGTGTGTGTGTGCGGGGGGTCGGGGGGTAATGGCAGGGGAAGTTGAGAACAGGAGGG
>NW_006291129.1:0-421 GCF_000327345.1 Myotis davidii
ATTACAAATGTGTCCTCATCCACCCATTAACCCCAAACCTCCCGCCCATACCCCGCACACTCATGCTCCCATCCCCCTGTTGTCCATGTCCATTAGTTTGGCTTATATACATGTATACAAGTCCTTCGGTTGATCTCTTCCCCTTACACCCTCCCTCCCCTACTTTCCTTCTGGGGATTGAAGGCCTGATCACTATTTCTCAGTCTTTGGATCTGTGCCTTTCCATCAGTCTATGTTATTCTCTATAATCCACAAATGAGTAAGATCATGTGCTATTTATCTTTCTCTGACTGGCTTATTTCACTTAGCATAATGCTCTCCAGTTCCATCCATGCTGTTGTAAATGGTAGGAATTCCTTCTTTTTTTTACCACAGCGTCGTATTCCAATGTATAGATGTACCACAGTTTTTTAATCCACTC
>NW_006291130.1:0-15309 GCF_000327345.1 Myotis davidii
ACTATCCTGAACTTGAGTGAGTGTAAGGATGCTGGAGCATTTCTGTGGTTTTTCCTTCTGTAATGACTTACCCTCAACAGGTCCGGAATTAACCAGATTCTAAATATATCCATCCCAGGGTTCCATTTTTTAAAAAAGAGTATTCTATAATCTTATTAAAATATATTTGATTATTTCTTTTGATTTTATTCCTCACTTCAAGCTATGTTTTCCCCTGATTCTGCAGAGAGAGGAGGAGAAGGTGAGGGGGAGAGAAACATTGATGTAAGAGAGAACATCAATCAGTTTCCTCCCATACACACACAATCTGGCTATGTTCCCTGACTGGGAATCAAATCTGTGACCCTTTGATGCATAGGAAGATGCTCTAACCAACTGAGCCACACTGGCTAGAGTGCTTATTATTTGTTTTATTTTACACATGATCCTTTATGGAACATTTTTTTGGTTTATTTATTTAACTAGAGGCCCAGTGCATGATAATTCAGCCCAGCCTGCCCCCTCTCACAGTCTGGGAGCACTCAGGGGCGGGAGGTGACCCAGTGATCAGGGGAAGGCGACACCCCATCACACCTGTACTTCTGCCACTGCCGGCAGCAAAAGCCTCGGCCAGCCCTGGTTACCTGAGCCTTGGGCCGGCCTTGGGTGGCTGGGGGGCTGAGGGCACTGGGGGACTCTGGAGGCAGGCATGCAGAGTGGCTATGCCCTCCTTGCCGCGTTGGGTGCTGCCACCTTAGAGGGTGTGGCAGCCAATTAACATATTTCCTCCTTATTGTCTGTGGGCACTGTCCTTTCTTAGACAGGATTTTTAAACAGCTGTAATGAAGTGTAGTTTACTTAATGTAATTATTCACTTGATTTTACATTAAGAAGTTCTTATTTTAGTGAAGATCTTCTAAATTTAGACTCATAATTTAAACAAGCATATAAATCTCTGCAGCTTTGGCCATAAGTGTAGAACTGGGCATCAAGACTCCTAGAAACCTCAAAGGTGCAGAGTGCTATAAAAGACCTGGTTATAAATGCATTAAACCCAGTAAGAATTCTCACAATGTAGTTCACAGCTTCAACACCTCAGGACTCTGTCTTGGAGAGTTTACCATGTAGTATTTGTTTTTGTCGCCAGTTATATACTGTGTTGCCTTGATAATGAGTGCTAAACTCAAAGTACTCAACTGTTATTTTCTTTGGCATTGATTTTTTAATTTCAAGGTGACCCAGTCTGATGTATGCCTATACCCGTATACAAAGTTCCCAATATATCCTAGCAGGCAACGCTAAAGATAATAAAAGTTGGAAGTCATCTATCTAAAACTACCCGGATAATAAAAGATTATTTCAGGGAGCTGAATAGATAAGATATTGATTCTGGTGAAAGACAATGTATGTTCAACTCACGGTCTGGTAATGGAACAGAATTAGAAAGATTGGCTGTCACCACAAATAACCTGAATCTCCTCATGAACTAAGATGGTTTCTAAATGCGTAAAACTTTCAACTTGGAGGAACTTGAAAAATACAACATGGTCAAGTAAAGCAGAAAGAATGTAGAAGAGGATTTCATTATTCAATTATAATCCAGATACTAGATGTAGCTCTTCAATTAAAATTAGCCCAAGTTACTAGTCTACATTACATATTAAACTGAGGTACCTTTTTCTTCTCCACTATTTTGTTAAAGAGAAGTGCTTTTTGTTTGTTTTGTTGTTTTATTTTTAGTGCCGTATGTCCCCAGGCATTGTTCTAAGTTTTAGAGACCCAGTATTGAATAATGAATGAAATAGAAAAATAACTGAGTTTACAGAACTTGTATTTGAGTGGAAGAGACAAAAAAAAAGAAGCTAAATGTATAATATTATTTTTCAGTAGTGAAAAATGAATAGTATAAGGAATTTTAGGAAAATAGAAACATGTTTTTAGATAGAGTTGTCAGGGAATACCTGTATGAAAATGATACTTGAGCAAAGAATGAAATGAAGTGAAATTATAGCTCTATGAATATCTAGGCATGAGCTTTTTAACCTGAGGGTAAAGCAGTATCAATCGTCAGAAGAAAACATGATAGGCATATTTTGTGGAAAAAGTCTAAACTATTTGAGCAAGAATATGAAAAGCCATACATGAGGTCTCAGAGTTATCCAGGGACAAAGTCAACTATGGCCTTATGAGGACTGGCTAGTCCTATGGATGGTATTCTAATATGGTTGGAAAGCCATGCAGATATTTTGAGTAAAAGAACAACAGTCATTTTTAAAAGAAATTGTCTGTTGAGAGGAGTTGCAAAGGGAGGAATCATAGAGACAAGTTGGTAAGAGTTTCGGACTAAGTTAGACAAAAGATGAAAGTGCTAATATGAGAATTTTAGTTATTATAGTGGAGATAATGTGCCAAATTTAGTAAATAAATCAAAGATGAAGTATACAGATTGTCCTTATGTATTAGATATAGTATCTGAGAAAAGAGTGAAAAATGATGACAATATCTTGAGTTTGATGGACTGGTAGTCCCATATACTTACAAAAGACTGAGCAATGAAAAGCATTTATGGAGGTCATGTGGGAATAAAGAGATTGGACTTGAATATATTATGCTTTAAATTCATTTAGATATCAAGAGGAAAAAAAACATGTGTCTGGGTTTTGAATAGTCACAAGAGAATGAGAGAAAGGATGAGTTTTTAAGTAAATATTTCTGGGTCATCAGTAGAGAGAATTTGTATAGTCATGGGTCTGGAAAAATGAAAAAAAAAATAGTACATAAAAGCACATAGAACTTTTGCGATACTATGTCACCTCAAAGGAAGAAAATCAAGAGGAAAGGTATTTAAAAAAACTCATTGATTTCTACCAGAATCCAAGAAAAAAAAAATTGTTTTAAGAAAGTGATCAATGGTATTGGTTGCTCTGAAAGTTCAATTTAAAAATAACTGAATTTTAGTAGATAATGCTATAACATACAACCCCAAATCTCCAAGGGGTAACAAATATTTATTTCTCATCGACATAGGAATTAAACATGCATCCGCAGTGGGAAGAAATGGTGGAGTTTACGCCATGGACTCATTTTCATTCCAGGCTTCTTCTGACTCCAGAAGGAATAATTTAGTTGTAGGAGCAGGTCAACCTGGGGTAGAGGCACATAGCCAATGTCTTTTGCAATGTCTCAAGGAAGGAGTTAGATATACATATGCCTACGTTACTTAATCCTGGCCTCTCATCTCTTGCTGATCCTTCCATTGGTTAAATTCAGCTGTAAAACGAGAATAAAGGAAAGCACTAATGCAGTTCATAAGTTTAAAAAATGTGAAGAGAGTTCAAGTGTAGATTTGGTGGGGCAAACATAAGATATCAATACACCGCTGTTTTAATTGCTAGAATTATGTAATAAATATTGATGTGTGGTTATATGTTCTCCTCTTGTGTAGCATTTTGGATATTCTTACACATAGCATACACTCTATAAATTTAATTTGCATATAAAAATGTGCTATCATTATAATTGAAATATTTTCTATTTATGGATCAATTCATGAATAATTGATTTTTATGACATTAAGCCCCTACATCCATGAAATTTGTTTATTTAATCATTTAAATCCTCTTACATAGCATTCAACAACATCTGGTAATGTCCTGCCTAGAAATACTACACATTCTTTCTTAGATTAGTTTCTGTGTATCCTATAGATTTTTCAAAATGTATCTTCCAATTGGTTATCACTGATGTTTAGTATCACAATGTTTTCACACACATATTTCTCATGTATCACAGAATGGTATTATCATTAATCTCTAGGTGTTTTATCCCTTCTACCAAATATTTTTCCAAAAAATAAATAAATAAATAACTGAACTGTTGATAAAATCGCTTGCAGGAAGCTCTGGGCTTCTTATGTATTCATTTTTGTGAAGAAAGCACAATTGGTGCTATATTTAAAATTTTTCCCTTAGTATATATTGTTTTACTCAGGTATTATATCTAATTTTAATTAAAAATAGAAAATAACCAAAATTGGAAAATGTACTTATTTCTCATTCCCTCCTTCATTTGACTTAGTCAAGTTTTATGTATTCCACTCTCTCTGCCATATATTTTCTCCACTCATTTTTTAAACAACAGCTTTTAAGCTCCTTTAGCAATTACTCTTAAATATGCATATCTATGTGTATCTATCTATATAATATATGCAATTAAATTATTATTATGCATTAAAGTCTGACTTCTGGTTCTGGATTTGAGTAAGAGGCATCAACATGAACTCATACTGCATGTTATTGAGGAGTATTAATACATACACAGAAGATACAGGAGCAGATACAGAAATATATATGTGTGTGCATACATGTGGTTAGTGTATATACATCTCCCAGTGCTCTTCACTAAGAGGATCTATAAACAGTGTCATTCCTATGACACACCCAGATATTGGTGTCTAAATTCCATTCCCAGTAAAAGAAGCCAGAGCTCCCTGAAGAAGTGGCTAGTTCCAGAGCTTAAGCAGGGCAAATAGGGCACAAACTTGGGGTATGTTGGGGTGCAGGAAGAGAGCTCACAGTTTGTTTTCATATATATTAAACTGTTAAATTAACATTATAATCAAACCAACAGTTTGGAGGTATTTTATCAAAGTTATAAAAAAAGACAAAATTTGGTTAATTCCTATAGGGAAAAATATAATCCACAGATTATTATTTTGATAGTTATTGACATTATTTAGACATTTATCTTAAAATTATTACTCCTTATTTTTAAGTCATGCTTACTGCTGTTAAAACCACTTATATTTATTTTTTCTCTTCAAGAGATCTTGATGTACAATTTTTATAATTAATGGGTTAGACCTCTGAGCACAGAATACCAATTTATACTTTAAACTGATATATGTAAAAGAAAAAGATGATGCATGATTATTTCCAGGCATGTTTCGTATTCTCTATGCCCTCCTTCAAATAAAAGTCACCACTTTTAACTGCTAAGCATTTTATTTACAGGCACCATGATAGCGCAAAATCGCGAATCCTTTAACTGCTAAGCATTTTATTTACCTAATCAAAGCTGATGGTTTGAAAAAGATACAAACTCCTAAACCAAGGCTATCTGGATTGCAGAAAAAGCATTTTTTCAAACAGAAAGGGAGGAGGATAATATACAATACAGAACGGAGCTGCAGAACTCATGAGTCAAAAACTCAAGACTTCAGAAAGACTTTTTAGTTGGGTATTTAGAGTTGAAATGAGAGCAGTTTCAGGCAGCTTTCTTGGTAAGGAATTATGACAAGGGTGAAATGCAAATAATTGATTCTAAGAAGTGTTTGTTAACCCTCACCACCTCCCCCACAAATACTCTTCTACATCAGGGGAGCTTTACTGAGGGAGTGGGGAAAAGGATACCATAAAGTATATGATTTTTCTTTGTTCTTTTAAGCTGGTACTTAGGAAGCCATGACCCTTGACTTCATTAAGGTTTACATAGCCAAGGAGAGAGAATTTAGAGGACATAAATCTTTCCAGAACATTGCAAGGCAGGCATGTAATAAGCTGTTAACTAGTTCTCTCCTCCTTAATTCTCCTTTCTTGCTACTTCTTTTATTACTGATTCATTGACTCTCTTGAGTCTACTTTTAATGATAGTCTTTCAGATTTCTGAAAACCTGGGTCGTCTTTTAGTTCACTCCCTGTTTGTCTAAGTTTCTAAAATTTCATCATTAATGCTAAAATATTTTTTCCTTCCAGAATTATTGGTTAAATAGAAGTTAACAAAATAAGCATTAAGATTAATTCTCCTTTCTTGCTACTCCTTTTATTATTGATTCATTGACTCTCTTGAGTCTATTTTAATGATAGTCTTTCAGATTTCTGAAACCCTGGGTCGTCTTTTAGTTCACTCCCTGTTTGTCTAAGTTTCTAAAATTTCATCATTAATGCTAAAATATTTTTTCCTTCCAGAATTATTGGTTAAATAGAAGGTAACAACATAAGCTTTAAGAAGGATATGGTTTAATGTGATTGAGAGTAGGAATATTAATGAAAATATTTTAATTAATTCCTAATATGCACACAATAAAATATGATTACAATGTGGACACTAGCTTTGGAGAATTTAACTTTCATTAACAGGGTAGAAAGAAATATGTACTTAGAAGGATATAATCAATCTATTTAAAAAGCAAAACACAAGTTGATTAAAGTATTAATAAGATACAGGAAAGGATTCAAGGAGTAATATGCATTTAAAGTCAAACTTTAGGGCAAAGAAGAGCTTTATTATGGGACAAACTGAATCCATCACTGAGAGAGAGAGAGAGAGAGAGAGAGAGAGAGAGAGAGAGAGAGAGAGAGAGGAAGAGAGAGATCTGGCTTCAAGAGGAGAAAAAAGAGGACAAGGAGGAGGAAGGAAGGGAGAGCAGGAGGGACAAGGGGGAAGGATGGGGGAGAAAGAATGACTGACTGACTTGATTTTAGAGAGAAGCTGTTAAAAGGATGGATGGACCATTCTGCTTGAGATTTAGCAGAGGTGCTAATGATTAATGTACAGGTCCTTTGTTATGACATATTAAGAAAAATACATATGGACTCATAGGCCTGATCTTTCCTTTATTCAAGAATAAAGAGGTACACGTTGGGAAATGTGCTGGCACACTTCCCTGATGGTCTGGCTTTTCTCATGGGCAAGGAAAACACTGCATCAGGGGAGGTTAGAGAGGAGGTTGGCCTTAGAGGGCAGCAGGATGGGATGATAGACAAGACATTGAGTTCAGGGTGTCAGCAAAACTAAGTAGGACCATGCTCCAAGTACAGCTCACTGCTGCCCACCTGGGGGCGGGGGCGGGAGCAAAAGTAAAGCAGTGAAAGGCCTCAGCAATGGGCAGAGGAGCTGCGTTTGAGCAAATGTCCTTAAATGAGGCCATTTCTACCATCATCAGTGAAATGTGATGTTTTTAATATTATAGTTTTAGTCTTCCCAAATCTCTAGGAAAGTTTTATTAAAAGTCACATCTTCACAAGTGGGATAAAACATTAAAACAGACAAATCTGAGTAAAGGGTACAGGGATTTTTTTTTTTTGTACTATCCATATTCTTGCAACTCTTCTATAAGGATAAAATAACTTTCAAATAAAAAGCTGGGCAAAGAAAAAAATACATATGTACCTTTAGCAAAACCCAGTACTACTATATATGTCAAGGGTCAAATTCATGTAAGGCATTTGGAATAAAACCAGCCAAAGCTCAGCTGGCTTCAAGGTAAGTGTTTAGCTTCTATTATCTAACAAGGAAGGTCAGCAAATCCAAACTAGCTTGTGAAACTCAGATATTTTAGTTTTGGTTCACCTCCAAGGTCAAATTTCAAGCTATCCAGGACATATGGATTGTACACATATCACACCTTTGCCAGAAGCCCTGTCTCCAAAAAGTAGAACGCTTTTAAATCCCAATTAATTCAGTGGCTGGAGCAAGCAAGACTTTTTTTTTTTTTTTCACTTGTATGGAGCTCCACTTAATGTGTAAAGAGTTCACCTGACCTATATATAACTTCTCAAGGCCTGTTCCAAAGCTGGGAATGTTTTTGTAATGTAATTCAGCAAAACCCAGCAAAAGTTTAATAATTCATCCAGGAAATATTTGTGCAAACTTTCTGAAAAAAATGTGATAGAGAAACTGTTAAAAAAATAAGAAATCAAGTAATTCACTAAAAAATTTTTACTAAATAAAATAGTAGAAAAATGAGGCACTCTGTGACTTCATATATTCATGGATATATTCTTTTATTATTATTACTTTTAATATACATATATATTTACTGGTATTGTTGAGAGTATTACAGATGTCTCGCATTGTCTCCTCTTTACCTCCCTCCTCCCAGCACCTACTTACCCCACCCCACACCCGCTCTTCACCACACGATTGCCCATGTCCATGGGCTATGCATGTAAGTATATAAGTTGTTTGGTTTATCTCTTCTCATCTCCCCAAACCCACATCAAGTTATATCAGTCTGTTCCAGGCCTCCGTGCTTTGAGTTCTTATTTTGTTGGTCAATTCATTTACTTCATTAGATTCCACAAATAAGTGAGAGTATGTGATATTTGTCTTATTCAGATTGGCTTATTTCACTTAGCATAATAGTCTCCAGGTCTTCTGAAGTAGAAAAATTTAAGGTATTTTATGAATGATTCTGTTAACTATCCCGACTTACTTTGGTATCTGAACTGCAATATGAATAAATACTCATGGTCTACAGAGAAAAAAATATACATTCAGAAAAAAGAAATTATACTTAAAAGTACTATTAAGATACAGATAATCTTTAAATAATTATTTATAAGTCTCTTAAGATTCTGGAGAAATTAAATTTAGGGCATTTTAGATTTCTATAGGCTGCTTACAATCTTAAAGCAAAATCTTAATGCTATTAATTTTTCTCTAAAATTAATATATATCTGTTAATATGATGTTAACATGTCAGAAAATTGAAAGTTTTAAAATATTCTCACTATATTTTTAAATATTTAAAATTATTTGCTATTAAATTTCAACATGTGGTTTAAGAGATTAAGAAATTATTTTAAAATATCTATCAAAGCACCACATTTTAAAATGAGTTAGATTTATATAGTCTTTATTTCTAAGTAAACTAAGGAAAATGTAAAAGGCATTAGTTTTCCCCCAAGGAATATTTAAAAATAAATTGGATTATTGTGATAATATGTAAATAAACTTTGGTATTTTGCATTGTTTATGCAGGGTAACAAACCCATCATAAAGTTTAAAGACAGAAATCATTTTTGTCATTATTCTATGACTAAAGATATTTATGGCTCACAGAAAGTATATTTCTCTCAACTTCATAGAGAATAAAAATTGATCAGCTTTTTGGTTTGGATTGGTATAATTATTTCCACCTATAATATAATAAAATACATTTTATTTCAACTGTGAACATGGTAGATTTAAGTTTAGAGCTCAATATTTAGCCATATTTAATAATTATGAACTCTTAAACCCAAATTTTATTTTTATCCTGTTGCATAGTAAAGACTATCGGAAGTTGCCTAAACACTTTTGAAGAGGGAATTATGCGGTAGATAAGTAAATATACAGATGTATACAGCTACGATTTTTTTATATGGGAAGCACATATTTATCTGGACCCCTTCCCATGGAATTAGTTCCAAATCAAAGGTTAGAAAACATCTGCCTTCCACAATCACTGGTTTACATCTTGCACTTTCCCCCTCTATAAACGGAATATCCCACAGCTCTCCTGAGGTAACAGCATACAAGGGATGTGCTATTTTGATTCTATTTTTCAACAACACAGACATCAGTGTTTATAACAGTGTCTGCTGTGATAAAATCCTTGCTAAAAATAAGACAAATGATGAAAAGCAATAGGTAGGCAAGGTTCTGTGTTGTGAAACACAATAAACAGAAGTGAATAGGAAAGAGGAAAAAATAGAGACCAAGTTGCTTATTGAGTACATGATGTAAACTTGGCACTTCTTCCAGCAACCCCAGGTTCCTCACCCAAGCTCCTCTCAGATAGCCTCTCTCAGAGTTTCCTTTCCCAAGCCGTTAAGCAGAATAGCTACCTAATTTTACCGGTAAGGAAATAAAGTTTCAATTGTTACACAACTTACCAAAATCATACTTCATTATAAAATGAGCTATTATATAATAAATAAAAAATATGATTAAGTGTAGTTTGTAGAAAATATACAAGTAAAGAATAATACAATTAAAAAGCAATATTGGAATGGAAAGGATTGGAATTTCTGTCAGTTTCCTGTGTGTGCATGTGTCACCATTGTTTGCCAAGAAACATTTAACAGTGCTTTCTAATGATAAATTTGGGTTCTCTCCATATTTCAGCTCTCATATAAGTTAATATCTGTCTTTTACAAGTCAACACTGCACAAGGAATCTAGCCCATCCCTTTTACATGGAAAACTGACAAGTGTTTTTCAAAGTCAGGATTCATTTATTTAACAAAACTGCCTTCTTGTCTCCATTTTGAAGTAAAAATGTGTATGTATTGTGTCTGTACGAGCTAACTAACCTTATGGAAGCTGGAGAGGTAGAAAAGTTAAAGGTTGAACTTTAACCTATCATATCCCAAGCTAGATAAAACAATATCCCACCAAAAACTGTCTATAATTTTATTCTGTATTGTTGCAGCTTAGTCACAGACTTTTATCTGAAAATATTGTTTTCAATATTAAAGGGTAAGATTCTATTTTGTTAGAAGATTGGTTATATGTAAATTGAGGCCGCATGCAACATGGGGAGGAGATAAAAGTTCAAACAATGATAATTTTCTTTGGTGAGACAGCCGTACAGAAAGCATTCAAGTACCTGGCAAGCAGACGGTTTTGCAAGGCCGGTGAAGCGTAATCACCAGATGCTGGCACGATGCAATAGGCAAAAAGATGAACCCCGATTTAAAATGCTTAAAGGAGAGGCCACTGATAAGGACAATCTACCTTGAGTCCAATTTAAAATGTTGAATTTAAGCCAGTCATAAACATCACATGATCTCACTCATTTGTGGATTAAAATGAACATCATAAACTGAAGAACAAAAATAGATACGGAGACAAAGAAGCATCAAACAGACTGTGAAACTTCAGCGGGAAGGCAGGGGAGGGTTGAGGGGAGGGTAAGAGATAAACCAAGAGACCTGTATGCATGCGTACAAGCATAACCAATGGACACAGACACTTGGGGTGGGGGGTGAGGGCATGTGCCGGGTGGGTGGGGGAAGCCAGGGGGAGGTCAGTAGGGGGAAAAGGAGATATATGTTCTACTATTTGTAATACTCCAAACAATAAAAAAGACAATATCATTAAAATAATAGCTGATAAAAATAAATAAATAGATAGATAGATAAATAAATAAAATGTTGAACCTAAGTACTACATAATTCCCTACTATTCACTTTGAAAAATTGCTGTAATGATTAATGCTTAGAAAAAGAGAACACCAGTCTGTCATGCTTACTCTCAATTCTTTTTGTTTGTTTGTTTGTTTCCTCAGTCAATATGCTTTATTCAGAGATTCTAAGCAGGTAAACTTGCTATTCGTGGCACATACCTAAATGGAAGCCTGTGAAAAATAATGGATAAATATTAAGATTCCAAAGTTCTTATCCATTGGGTCACCAAGCTATTGATCTTGCTTATTTATATATTTTTTGCCAATAAAATTTTTCTTACTCATCTGAAAAATCATAATATCTGTAATATCTGAATAAATAGTCAGATAAATAGTGTGCCTTCATAAGCTATTTTCCATTGCAAACATGACATTATGTGATTTCAGATTAAATAATATGTAAAACTATATTTTTATGTTTTTATTTGGAAATAATACTTAAAACAAAATCTTAACCAAATGAATCATGATGACTTATTGATGATCATGCTTTATGCCATTTATTTTTTATATGAAATGCAAACTCCAAATCATTAAGTTATGCTGGAAGCTTTAACTTGCATTTATTTTCATGGAGTCATATCAAAATAGTTATCAATACTTGTATTGCATTCATGTATTTGGATTTCAGGTTTCCCCCAAAATGAGTTGCTTAAAATACAAGCCAAGTCACTGACATAGAGGTAAAAGTCTGATAAATGAAACAAAATGATGTGCCTTGAAAAATAGTATAATCTCATCTCTATGCCACAGTAATCCTGGGCAGTCTGCAATAATTGGCAACTGTTGCATTCTTATTTTTGGATAAATGGGACTGAAAATATTTAATTTGGGACTTAATGTGTGCTGATATATTTTCCCACATGTGTCTTTATGGAAGATGATAACTATATTAATCAATGTAAGTATTAATTAATATCAGCATGTATTATGGGCCTATAGTGTATCAAAACTATATGAGTGACTTGAATACCTCATTTCAGTTATTCCTTTCAACCCTCTGGTACCTAGAAATAGAATTCTGCAATAGAAGATAGTAAGGCTCAGAAGATACTAAGGCTATAATATTCTCCAAAAAAAGTGGGGCATCTGGAATAGTCTCAACAATAAGTATAAAAGTTCACAGAGACTAGTAAGTGACAGAACTGGGATTCAGGTTTTCACATATTTTCAAGTACTGCATTCATGGATTAGAAGAATTACAATGCCCATACTACCCAAAGCAATCTACAGATTCCACACAATCCCTATTAAAATACCAACGACATATTTCACAGATCTAAAACAAATATTCCAAAATTTAATGTGGAACCAAAAAAGACCCCAAATAGCCACAGCAATCTTGAGAAAAAAGAACAAAGTTATCAAAATATTAGATATCAAACTATACTACAAAGCCATTGTAATCAAAACAGCCTGATACTAGCACAAGAACAGACAAATAGACCAATGAAACAGAACAGAGATCCCAGAAATTGACCAAGGCCATTATGCTCAATTAACAATAAATAAGAAGAGATAATAGCATACAGTGGAGTAAAGATAGTCTCTTCAGTGAATAGTGTTGGGAAAACTGGACAGGTACATGCAAAAAAAAAGTAAATTAGACCACCAGCTTACACCATACACAAGAATAAACTCAAAATGAATAAAAGACTTAAATGGAAGCCATGAAATTATAAAAATCCTACAAGTAGAAAACACAGACAGTAAAATATCAGGTATCTCACATAGCAGTATTTTTATATCCCCAAGGGCAAGAAAAACAAAGGAAAAATAAATGAATGGGATTATAGCAAAATAAAAAGCTTCTGCACAGCAAAAGAATCCATCAATAAAATTAAAAGGGAACCCATTATATGGGAGAACAGATTGGCCAATGATACATCTCATAAAGGTTAATTTCCAAAATATATAAAGAACTCAGCCCTGGCTGGTTTGGCTCAGTGGATAGAGCATCGGCCTGTGGACTGAAGGGTACCAGGTTCGATTCTGGTCAAGGGCACGTACCTTGGTTGTGGGTACATCCCTGGTAGGGGTGTGCAGGAGGCAGCTGATTGATGTTTCTCTCTCATCAATGTTCCTAACTCTCTATCCCTCTCTCTTCCTCTCTGTAAAAAATCAATAAAATATATATTTTAAAAAAAAGAACTCATACAATGGGCAAAGGACCTAAGTAGACACTTCTCGAAGAGGACATTAAGAAAGCCAAGAGACATATGAAAACATGCTCAAAGTCACTAATCACCCGAGAGATGCAAATCAAAACAATGAGGTACCATCTCACACCTGTCAGAATGGCTATCATCAACAAATCCACAAATGACAAGTGCTGGCGAGGATGCAGAGAAAAAGGAACCCCCATGCACTGCTGGTGGGAATGCAGACTGGTGCAGCCACCGTGGAGAACAGTATGGAGTTTCCTCAAAAAGTTAAAAATGGAACTCCTATTTGACCCAGTAATTTCACTTTAGGACTATCTCCCAAGAAACCAGAAACACCAATCAGAAAGGATATATGCACCCCTATGCTCATAGCAGCACAATTTACAATAGCTAAGATTTGGAAACAGCCTAAGTGCCCATCAGCAGATGAGTTGATTAGAAAACTGTGGTACATCTATACAATGGAACACTATGCTGCCATAAAATAAGGAACTTTTACCATTTGCAACAGCATGGATGAACCTGGAGAGCATTATGCTAAGCGAAATAAGCCAGTCGGAGAAAGATAAATATCACATGATCTCACTCATATGTGGGATATAATGATCAACATAAGCTGATGAACAAAAATGGATTCAGAGACAAGGTGGCACGGAGCACACCATCCAACCTCAGGGAGAAGGCAGGGGATCGGGGGGTTTAGAGATCAACCAAAGGACTTGTATTTATCGCATATTAGCATGACCAATGGACACAGACACTGGGGCCTCGGGGGCTTGGCCTTGGGGGTGGGAGTGGCCAGGGAGTTAATCGTGGGTGGGGGCGGGAAGGAGACATGTAATACTTTAAACAATAAAAGTTGTTGGATTTTAGTAAAAAGAAAACAAACACAAAAACTCATACACTCAACACCAGGAAGACAAACAATTGAATTTAAAACAGGCAAAGGACCTGTATAGACACTTCTCCAAAGAGAACATACAGATGGCCAATAGCCTGTGAAAAAAATGCTTAACTTCACTAATCATCTTACCCTTTGAGAAAGCATGAAAGGACCGAAGATTTTTATGCTAAGTGAAATAAGCTAGTCATAGAGAGACAAATATCACATGTTCTCCTTCATATATGAGGTGGAATCTAATGAACAAAATAAACTGATGAATAAAGTAGATCTGTTGCAGAATTTACCAGGCGACTGGAAAACACACAATGAGTACTCAGAAGAGTGAGGAAAAACCCTTTATTTGCAGATGTACTAGTACAGTGACTCAGGGGCATCAGTTTTCAAAAGCCTGAGTGATGAATATGGAGGAAGCTTTCCTTTTAGCCCTTAGTTTCTTTGTTTCCTAATGTCTGGGCTTTCGTGGCAGGCTTTTGTGGCAGGCTTTCGAAGCCCTACTAAGTCAGTTAGAATGGGGAAGTAAGATTTTATCTACAGGCCTGGCCTGGATGGTGCCAGTGACCTCCCCTCTGGCTAAGCTGTTAAATTCTTGGTTTATGGCCCTTGTAAACTGGGAGCATTTAGGAAAACAGATTATTGCTTAAGGAAGGGGCAGTGACTTAATTATAGGCTAACAAAAATATGTCATCAGAATACTGGTTATTGGCACAGATCCAGATTGCTAGCGCCCCCCCCCCATTGTCTTATATTCCCCCTCAGATCCAGAGGCATAGAAACAGGGAACAGACTGACAAATCTCAGAGGAAATGGAGGAGGGAGGGTGGGAAGAGATTAACTAAAGAAATTATATGCATATATGCATTCCCCATGGACACAGACAATGGCGGGGGGTGGGGGGGGATGGGATGAAGGCTTGGAGCATAGTGGGAACCAGGTGGAGAGAGGCAATGGAGGGGAAAAGATGGGACATCTGTAATACTCTCTCTCAACAATAAATATTTAAAAAATAACTACAATGAGGTATCACCTCACACCTGCCAGAATGGCTCTCATCAATAAATCAACAAACTATAAGAGCTGGCAAGGATGTGGGAAAATGGAACCCTAGTATGCTGCTGGTGAGAATGCAGACTGGTGTAAAGCAGTATAAAGTTTCCTCAAAATATTAAAAATGAAACTGCCATTTGACCCAGTGATCCCACTTCTAGGAATATATTCTAAGAAGCTAGAAAGAATATATGCACCCTTATGTTCATAAGAGCATCATTTACAATAGTTAAGATCAAGATGGATTTTTAAGTAGCATCACTA
>NW_006291130.1:15508-28614 GCF_000327345.1 Myotis davidii
ACCCTAGTATTGCTGGTGAGAATGCAGACTGGTGTAAAGCAGTATAAAGTTTCCTCAAAATATTAAAAATGAAACTGCCATTTGACCCAGCCATCCCACTTCAGGAAATACATTCTAAGAATTCAGAAACACCAATCAAAAAGGATATATGCACTCTTATGTTCATAGCAGCATTATTTATAATAGCTAAGATCTGGAAACAGCCCAAGTGCCCATCAGTGATGAGTGGGTAAAAAAGCTCTGGTACATTTACACAAAGGAATACTATCCTATATAATAAAGAGCCAATATGCTAATTAGACTGAACAGCAGAACGACCGTCTGGACGACAGTCTGGACAAACTTCCGGACAAAGATGGGGCTGCGAGGGCGGCCAAGGCTGCAAGGGCTGGCCAAGGCAGAGGGAATGTGAGGGCCGAGCCCCTTGCATGAATTTTATGCATTGAGCCTCTAGTGCTGCTGTTAAAAAGAAGGATCTCTGAGACTTTCATCAGAATGGAGGGACCTGGAGAGTATTTTACAAAGCTAAATAAGCCAGACAAAGGAAGTCAAATATCGCATGATCTCACTTATAGTGGAATCTAATGAATAACATAACTTGATGAACTAAATAGGACCAGTGGTACAGATGCATGGAACAGACTGATAGATCTCAGACAGGAGAGCAGTGGGGGCATGGGAAGAGATTAACCGAAGTATATACTATATAGATGCATAGCCCGTGGACCCACACAATCGTGTGCTGAAGGCCTGGGCTGCGGCAGGGGCTGGGTAGAGGGGGACAATGGTGGGAAAATGGGGGACATCTGTAATATTGATAACAATAAATAAAATAACAATAGGTAAGTGTGACTTTCTCAGTAAAATGGTTTAAGGTTACTTGAAGAAATAATATCAAAGAGAAAACTGCCTTAGATTGGTAACTGATTTAGGCATATTTAAGAAATGACATTGTCAATAAATCAGGGAGGCAGGGGTGCAAAGTACATATTGGATGCATTTTCAACCAACAGATAAGAAAGGACACTTTGGAGAAGATTGGGATGAACTTTATGAACTGTAGTAAAGTGAACAAAATTTTCCTTCCTTCTCAAAAAACATATAACACTGTTTGCAGTGGTTATATTTTATTGCTTAGAGAAGGGAGGTAGAAAAATAATTGTTTTAAGCAGCAGCATAAGAATTTGTACAATTAAATTTTAGGGTTTATTCACTTGAAAAGCAGCACAGTCCCTGAAGAGCACCTCCATTATTGACAGGGAGGTGACTGAGTTCCCAAAGGGACTTTCAGGGTCAGATGAAACATATGTCTAACTTAATGTAGAAATATTTATGTACCCTCAGTTTGTGGCAACCTTGTGACATAAAGTCTGAAGAAGAGATTTGAGGTGATGGTTTCAAAAATTAGAGGGAAATCATGGAACAAGTCCAATAAAGTTTCCTGCAAGTCATGAGCACATAAAACAAATTAATAGTATATGGGACATTATAGAAAGTATTGTAAGGTAAAAGTTAACTCCTGAAAATGGGAAGAGAGTTTTCCAACCGAGGGTGCCATGTCAGATTTTGGATCAGAAACAAGCAGAATCAGAGCATTGTTGGAAAGTAACTGAGAATTAATAACAACACATGAAACTCCAGAAACTGAAGAGTAAATAGACATGAAGATGCCACCAATTACCCCTTTCTGACAAAGAAGAAAAAAGAAATCAATAGTGTATGCTTGATTTTGGAGTGGTCTAGATTAGATTATCTGATGTAGTGTGCACAGAGGTCAGGACTATCAGAGCATTAAGCAAACAACAACAACAAAAAAAATCAAGAACCTTCATTTCCTCACCCTAGACATGGAGAATGATGGGAAGGAGAACTATCAAAAGAGGTCGGTATTATTAGTATAAATGTCATTCACTTTGCTTAACCTTGATTTTTCACCAAAAGGCCATATGTAATTATGGCTTCCAATTTGAAAAATCATCCAATAGGTCTATTTAGAGCTAGTTCTACTAGTTCTATTTTTTATTATTATTTACTATTTCAAATAAACTAGTATTTTTTACATAACTTTTTAAAAAATCCTCACCCAGGCACATGTTTATTGATTTGAGAGGGAGGGTGGAGGAGAGAGAGAGAGAGAGAGAGAGAGAGAGAGAGAGAGAGAGAGAGAAGTGTCAGAGACAAACACCAATCAGTTGCTTCCCACACATGTCCCAACCAGGGCCTGAAGTTGTCATCCAGGTGTGTGCCCTGATCAGGAATCAAATCCGTGACCATTTGGTGTATTGGATGATGCTCCAACCAACTGAGCCACAATGGCCAGGGCTCAAAATCTTTTATGAAAGTCTTAATATTGAATAAAAGCTGTTAATAAATGTTTAAACAGTAAAGAAATTTAATTTCTACTTCTGGTTATTAAAAGTAAATGTGAGGATAAAGAGAGGTATTTTAAAACAAAACATATTAAAATTTGTGAAGTTATTTGAACAATAAATTGCAACCTTCCTTTGGACACACTGTTTCCATGATTCCATATGACTGTCATTATATTTGAAATAAAGCATTACAGATACCATCTTAAGGACTGTAAAATATGTCAAGAATTCAATTTTCTATAATTTTCTTATTTTCATTTTTCAATAGGAGAGTGATTCTGTTTGGGGATTTTTCCCCCCCTAGCTTTTATTTTTGTGGAGTTCCTTCAAGGCAACCTTCTCACAATATAATATCAAACATCTGTTTTCATTTAAATGGCAACATATGGCTTGAAATTATAGAATCTCTTTAAGTGACTTACTCCATTGCCCAACCACTGTAGAAGGAGACAGGTCTCTATGAATCAATTATTAGAAACTGATGTGGAAATAGCTGAAATGTTCCCTAGGCAACATGTTATGAATGCGAGGATGGTTTTTGTTCATTTATTCCTTTTCATTGTTTGCAAATATAGTTTTTTTGGTTTTTTTTTAAAGATATATTTTATTGATTTTTTTACAGAGAGGAAGGGAGAAGGATAGAGAGTTAGAAACATTGATGAGAGAGAAACATCGATCAGCTGCCTCCTGCACACCCCCTACTGGGGATGTACCCACAACCAAGGTACATGCCCTTGACCGGAATCAAACCTGGGACCTTTCAGTCCACAGGCCAATGCTCTGTCCACTGAGCCAAACCGGTTATGGCAGCAAATATAGTTTTTAAATATAAGAAAACCAGACGAGTAGAAACTGAAGTAATTGAAGCTACCATGACACTTGATCTCTCTCATGACTTATTTTGAACTATATGTAGATCAACTTACAACGCTTTTAGGGAAAAGATCCGGCACAATGTCAGCAAGAGCACAAGATAAAATAAATTTTCACATCTTTGCTATTTTGAACTTATAGATTATGCCACAGAGTCAATTTTTATATATTTTTTTATTTTCTTAAGATTCAACATCATTAATGAAAAACTAGTCAACATTTGCTAACTGTATGGACTAATATGGTTACTTGATTGCTCTTAGAGAAATTGTAATTCTAGATATTTTTGCAACTTTTAAAGTATAATTGATATGTTGCTATTTTACACATGTACATACATACATACATACATACATACACAAAACTTCCCTAGCTAGTCCACTTGAAGACTTGGGAACAATGATAATGCAAAGGCATTAAGAATGCTAACAACAGATCTTTTTCACCATCTCCACTTAAAGGAACATGGTTCCTGTTTCCTGGGTTGGCACAGGAAAAGCACAAAATGATCCTGAAACTCTAATTGTTACAGAAAAAAAAAGAAGCACAAATTAGTGAGAAGGACTTGTCCAGGATATGCCTGGAGAAGGCCTCCCCTTCTGGTTGAGATATAGTCATGGGGACTCTTCTTCCTGCAATAACTAATACATGAACCATAAAACATATGAAACCGTGGTTTTTAAGACGCTGGGCATCAGAGAACAAAATACAGTGATCCCTGAAACGCAGAAAACAAACAAGGTGAACAGGACGATTGTCCCTACTTAGAGCTTGGACAAGGTCAAGGAGAGGGGTCTCAGATAGAGTCCAGTGGAATCCTCCAGGGGAGGAGAGGAAGCTCGGAGGCTTGGGGGATCCAAGTATCTATAGGACAAGAATTCCATTCTGAGTGGGGAAAGAAGTCCATTAAAAGTGAGAGCAAAAGAAAACTCACTCAAAACCACAAAAGCTGAAAGAATTCATTCCTACATCTTCACAGCCTAGAAGTGTTAAAGGGAGTCTTTAAGTGTGAAGGAAAATGATACCAGATGAAAATCTGGATATACATAAAGGAATAAAGAACATGCTAGGCAATTCAATGGGATTTCATTTTATAATAATTAACTATCTTTAAAATTTAAGACAATTGACTTCTGTTTCAGGGGTCACCAGGACACCCCCCTCAGACTTGAAGATGTGTACGGGTAACTCACAGGACTCCTGAAAGCAGCTATACTTACAGCTACAGCTACTTACAGCAAAATGGTACAGTTTAGAATCAGCCAAGGAAAAAGAGTGCATGGTGAAGTCCAGGAGAAACAGGCACTAGTTTCCAGGTGTCCCCTCCAAGAGGAGACGTATGGATCTACTCAGTCCTTCCAACAACATGTGTCAACATATGTGAAATGTGAAAAGCTCACCTGAACCTTGTTGTCAGGGTTTTAGATGGTCAGTCCTGTAGGCACTGATTGAGTCGTCACTTTCTGCAATCCAAACACAGCCTACTGTCTCAGACATCTTTACAAACAAACTTCTTTGAGGTAGGTGTATGAATGGGTGCCAATAATATTCGCATACGTGAAATACACATCCATCTTTCACTATCCATAGCCCAACCAAGTGCTTTGTTTGCCTCTTGCTTAGTTCCAAGGGTAAGAAACAACAGTCGTTTATTTTTTTAAATATATTTTTATTGATTTCAGAGAGGATGAGAGATGGGGAGAGAGATAGAAACATCACTGATGAGAGAGAATCATTGATCAGCTGCCTCCTGCGTGCCCCCTATTGGGGATCGAGCCCACAATCCAGGCATGTGCCTTGACCAGGAATTGAAACTGGTTCATAGGTCGATGGATACTCAACCACTGAGCCACACCTGGGCAACAGCAGTTTATTTTTACTTGCCTATGGAGTGTTACAGGTGACTCCTGCCCAGGCTCTTCCAGATAACCTCACCTGGTACCTCTGCTGGATCTATACATGGGCCTCTGTTAGGTACTCGTGTCACCTGTGCACGTCAGTCAGTCTAGTTTAGTCTTCAGTTTCTGATACTATCCTGGTATCAAGAAGAAGTGTATTTTCACGCTCGGACTCTGCATCAAGTCCAAATCCCTATCAAATAATGACAATAAGCTGGTGATTTCATATCACCCTGTGAATACAGGAAACCAGGCTTGCGTCTGGTTTCTACTAGACTTCACCCATGCACCGTTTTCCCTTTGCTGGTTTTAAACTATATCATTTTGCTGTAAGTAGTTGTAGCCATAAGTAGAGCTGCTTTCAGGAGTCCTTTGAGTACCTGTACATGAAGGCAAACTGCTGTTGGCTCCTTTCCAAGACTGAGATGAAGAACAAAAGCATTTGTAAATTCAATCGCTAGCACCGTTGTCCTTTAGCTTGATGTATATTTTGCAGTTTGGAAACCATATCAAGGACTGCTGATGCTAGAGGTGGTGATTAACTATTTTATTATAGTCTCAGTAATCTACTGTTGTTCTCCACGAACCCTTTTTTGTCATGAGCCACTCAGGGCTATTGCACATATGTTGATAGCAGCACTCTAACTTCCAGTATGCCATTCATTTAACTGGTGTTTTAGTTTCCTGGAGCCATCGTAAAAACATGATTACAAACTGGTAGCTTCAAACAACATACACATTTTTGTCTCACTGTTCTGCTTCTCAAAGCCCAGACTGAAGCTGTTAAATCTGAGGCAGTTCAAGCCTTTCGATCCAGCTGCCAATTTGCAGGACATGCAGAAGACAGAAGGACATAGTGAATCGTTCCATGACTGTGCAATCAGCCATTCAGATTGTGGGATACTCCATAAGTTAATGGCTTGGGTGAGTTAACTGATAGAATGTAATCAACAAGGTTGCATGGAATGAAAGTTGTGCATTAGTGTTTTTTTAAAGATGTGACTTAAATTTATAATTTAAAGAAGCTTAAAAATGTCACTGGTAAATGCAGATGTTTTGACATATTCTCTGATTTTTTCTCAATTTAGATATGTTGGTAGAAAATTAGAAAGTAAAATAGAGAGACTACAAAAATTGTGCAGTCTAATAGGACTAAAGGCAATCCTTGTTCTAACTACTGTTTGAATAATTTTGAATATTCTAAAGAATTAGTGCCAATTATATTTTTTATTCACCTGAAATGGCATATAAGAAATGTGCTAATCAATTAGGCTGATAAATACATTTTAGCGATAGACAATTCTATAAATTGAGGAGATTGTTAAGAATCTGCTGTTTCTGTCCTGGTGCCCCAAGGTTGCGGGTTTATCCCCAGTCCGGGCACATACAAGAATCAACCAATGAATGCATAAATAAGTGAACCAGCAACTCGCTCTCTCTCTCTATCTCTCTCTCTCTCTCTCTCTCTCTCGCTCTCAGTCTCCCTTCTTCTGTCTCTCTAAAATCAATAAATAAAAATTAAAAACAAAAACACTACAAAAAGAGAATCCACTGTTTCTAATTATTGGCAAACTGCGCCTGAAGACAATTAGCTATTTCATGCTAATATGTGATTTACATGTCTGGTACAGGCAAATGTTGACTCCCGAACCATTCCATCTGTTTGCTGCCCTATTGTTCGTGCCTTGCAGTGGTTGCCTGCGCTGGGTACCCTAGAGTCTCACCCTTTCATAAGCAGAGAAGCTACAAGACTGGGGCTTGAAACTGATGTAAATCCCCAGATAGAGACAAGATAAGAAACTTTACCTCACAGATGGGTGAAATAGTCATGTGTTGCGTTCTTTCATTAGCTCACTGAGATATTAAGTGTGTAAATGAAAGTGCTTTCAAAGGGGAAAAAAAGGTATAATTTCTTAAAGTGAGAAAAATCTTGCCAACTGATTTTAATGCCACTTCGATTCCTTTTGAATCCAGTCACTCTTTAACACCCACAAGCTGTCTGTAGAAAGAAGGCCACAGGGCTGTTGGCTGCCCTTGGTGTCTGGCTGTCCTCCACCAGGGCTCCGATAAAATAAGCTGTCTTTATAATAACAGCATTAAGTTGGCTGTAATTGAAATACATGTTTTACACTGTTTTTTATCTTTAACCAAGGCTTTACAAGAGGTAATGTTTTCATTTTATATAGCTGGTGCCTTATCTTTGGAATACGAAATTTCAGGGTGAACTTCTTGAGATGTGATATCCTAAAGTTATCTGCCTGTTCCTCTTGACAATGCTGAACAGTGAAAAAAGAAAAACGTCAAATTCATAAATGGCATTGAACCCAAGATTTAGAGAGTTACGGAGACATGTTTTGATTTAAAAACTGAGCAGAACATGTCAGATGAGAGGGAATGAGAATATACACATGCCAAAATGTCATTTTCGTAAAATACCTGTTTGAAGGATACTTCATTTTAAGCAGAACTTTAAATAAAACTGCAAAGAAATAACTAGGACCACTTGAGAGCACTCAGGATATTTCTTTGTGTGGATATATATTGTGGATAAAAGGTCATTATCACTCCTATGCCAGGAAAACTAGGTGTTTGTGACAGATTGAAAATAGATCAATAAAATGCATCATCAGCAACGTTATCACCATGCTTATCAAAAAGATTTAAAGTTAAGTCAGAAAAATGCCCATTTCCAGTCTATAAGAATAATGATCTTATAGACTGTATTTAAGTCATATAAGTCTTTTCAACTTCCTAAAACAAAATAGGAGAGGTCTGATAGGAGAAACAATATAAACTCTTCCCTAATTTAAGCTAAACTTAACAGGCTTCTTGTCATTTTCAATTAGTGATATAAGTTTGGTAAAATGTTGCCTTTTAGCATATGATTGCTAGCTTTAGCTAAAATTATAAGTAATTTATTTTTTAAATATATTTTTATTGATTTCATAGAGGAAGGGAGAGGGAGAGAGAGATAGAAACATCAATTATGAGAGAGAATCATTCATTGGTTGCCTCCTGCATGCCCCACACTTGGAACCGGGCCCACAACCTGGGCATGTGCCCTGACCGGGAATCGAACTATGACCTCCTGGTTCATAGGTCAACACTCAACCGCTGAGCCATGCTGGCTGAGCTAAAATTATAAGCAACATAAATGTTACATTCTTATCAATTTCTCTAAGAGATATTGGCAAGTTTCCTATTATGTTTAATCAGTTAATGTTCATAATTCTGTTTCAAATCAGTTTGCTTCTCTCTATCTATACTGTCACTAACTTAGCACAAACTACCTTCATGCTGCATCTATGCTAATAAAGAAGTTCCATGTTTGTCCTTTTCATGTGTAGTCTCGCCTTTTCTAAATACTTTATACTTAGGCCAAAATGACCCACCTAGTGTGACAATTTTATCTGACCAATTCCTGCCTAAAATCATTGATTATCAATTACCAGTTGCCTTTTGTTTTGTTTTGTTTTATATTGTTTTGTTTTTAATCCTCACCTGAGGATATCTTTTCCATTGATTTCCAGAAAGAGTGGAAGGGAGGTGGGAGGGGGAGAGAGAGAAAACCATGGATATGAGAGAGATACATTAATTGGTTGCCTCCCCACATGCTCTGGCCTGGGCTGGGGTACCTGCAACTGAGGTACATTCCCTTGAACTAGAATAGAACCCGAGACCCTTGGGGCTGAAGGCCAGATGCTCTAGCTACTGATCCTGTTTTTTTCCCCTCGTTGTTGCCTTTGGTAGAATATGAGACCCAAAACTGCCATGAGCTCCTCATGATTTGGTTTTGTTCTTACTTTGTCAACCTCATCTATTACTACTCTCTAACTTGGCCTTTAGTATGACCCAGATCTGCTGAACTAATTGCAAAACCTCTAGTCCTTTGCATAATCTATTGATCGGGCCTACCTATAACAATCCACCCTCAATCTTATCTACTCTCCTTCACTAAGTCAACAAATATTTACTGATCTCCAACCAGTAGGTTAGCTTGCTGCTGGGGTCTGGCCGATCGGGACTGAGGGAGATGGGCTGGACACACCCTGGAGCCCTTCCACAATCCCTCCCTGGCTGGCCAACCTCCCTCCCCAGCCCCGATCATGCACCAGTGGGGTGTCTAGGCCTGGTCTGCATCCCCTCACAATCCTGGACCCCTTGTGGAATGTCAGAGAGCTGGTTTCAGCAGAACAACTGGTCACTATGATGCACACTGACCACCAGAGGCAAGATGCTCAATGCAGAAGCTGCCCCCTGGTGGTCAGTGTGCTCCCACAGGGGGAGCACCACTCAGCCAGAAGCCAGGCTCATGGCTGGCCAGTGCAGCAGCAGTGGCGGGAGCCTTTCCCGCCTCTGCAGCAGCGCTAAGGATGTCCAACTGATGGCTTAGGCCCGCTCCCCACCATCAGTTGACATCCTCCGAGGGCTTCTGGACTGCAAGAGGGTACAGGCCAGGCTGAGCGACCCCCTCCCCAAGTACACGAATTTCATGCACCAGGCCTCTAGTTGTAAAGAAAGAGATGCTTCTGTGACTCACAAATTGCCAGGTGGTGTCACTGTGTGATAGCACAGAAGAGTCAGTCACTAGTGAATATATGACATAAAATTGGTATATGAGGATATCAGTTATTAAGAAATAAAGGATGGGCTGTATGAAAACTAACGATTTTATCTACTCCTGTGTCCCAAGCCCCTGTGTATTTTGCTTACTTCTCCCAGTATTGTAGAATTCTAATCAATAAATATGTGCCCTATTATTCTTTCCTATTTTCATAGTTCCTTTTCTTGAAGACAAACACTTTATACATGATTCAAAGGCCAATTTGAATGTGTTTAAAACCTCTGAAGGTTTATAAAGTTAACTCAAGGTAAATGAGACATATATAAGATTCATTTTGTTTATTCCTGCTTATTACCCAGAATTTGGAGGCATTCTTGCAGTGTTTCTGACTTCCCTTTGACATACTTTTATTTAAAAAGAAATCAAGTAATATTTCTAATTCCTCCCTCTAATTTTAACTAAAACCCCCTATTAAAGGGAAGAGGGAAAAATATATACACTATCTGGATAATCACCTTAGGTGTCTATTTCATTTTGCCTTAGTAAAACTAATTTTCACTTACTGGACATAATTTCTAAAAATGGTAGTACTCTAAGGCTTTCAACAGAAGCATTAGCAGCAGTTATATTTATTGCTCCCCATAAATGCCCTGCTAAGTTGAAGGAAGCATTCGATGCTGTATTTGACTTGCAGCCCAGCCATTCAGCAAAATTCCGTTCCAACATCCTCTACAAACATGTAAGCGAAGCAAAGGAAGTGTCTTTTAAATGTATTATCAACAAAAGGTCCTCATCCAATGCATTAGTAACAATAATAAAAGCGAAGTGCACGCAGAGCAGAGGCACGGAGCTGAGCCAGGGGCCTCTGGAAGCTCTTTGCATTAAGCCATTTATGAAGCCTTTCCCATGGAGTAGCCAATGAACTGTAAGTAACACTTCAGACACATTTAAAAATTCTTTCTTCCCCTAAGAAATGACGGTCAGAAATAGGCCCCTGATAGCAATCATTCCTGGCTTTTACCAGTTAGCACAAAAGCCCTGGCCATGGCTAAAAGGTTTAATTTTTATGTTTCAATGGTCCCAAAGTCAAAAACATGGATTTATCTACAATGGCAAAGAAAACTATAAATTCTATTACTGGTGACAGCAATATTCCTTCAAATACCTTAGGCTGAACGTAACTTTATTGCTACTTCTAGCAGGGACTTACAAGCCATTTTCATTTTACGGTGCCCACCGCCGTGAGTCGACTCCACAATCTCAAGCAGCAGCAGTCTCAAATCGGTGCATAATTGAAAGGCAGCGTGTAGGCCGTGCATGGTACCATCCACCTGCACCTGCCTCTGCGTCCTGGCTGCTTCATCATCCGCCAGCTCCAGCCAATCAATATGTCTGGCCTGTCAGGTCGGATTGACAAGGTGCTTGCTGTGGCAGTTTTTACAATGCGGTCACTATTATCTTTGCATGGTGTTCTTCCCTGTCCCCGGTTGGGAGACTGGCATCAAAATGCAGCCGAAGTCAATAGTTTGCATGGAACCGTTTTGTAAATGAGAAGTCACTAACTTGAGGCCCCTCTGATGGAATTAGTGCACAAATGACAGAATATGAACGTTTTCCACAGCAAATAACAAGGTTTTAAAAAGAGTTTAGAAAAAAAAATTGTTTTAGATGTGAGATTAATAACAGAACTAGTATATTTTGGGCACAATTTGAAGGAAAAAAGTCACCCATATAATAAAGGTGTATAAATTTATGTTTATAAGTTTACTTACTAGAATATTAACATAGAGGACAGAACTATTATGTTTTCATTTCAGCCTGGTTAACAGAGAAATATCCTGACTGCAAATCTCTGAGGCTGGACGAATACTTGAACACATCTGTTATGATAGTATTACTATTACGAGGAAAAACATCCATATTCTTAGTTTTGACCTTACCAAGCCTTTTCAGATATTTCAAGGCATAGGATTGTCTCAACATGGAAAAAAATGAGTAATCCTATCTAATAAAGAGGGAATATGCTAATTGACCCTCACACCATTGCAAGTATGGCAGCACCTACATCCAATAAGGAGGGAATATGCTAATTGACTGCCCTACCCTCAAAGATGATGGCACCCACAGCCACAGGATGGCGGCACCCAGTCCCCTCAGTCCTGCCAGGATGGCAGGTGCCCAGCCGCTCTGCACACCTGCCTCCAGAATCCCCCAGTCCCCTCAGACCAGAGCCGGCCTGAGGTGCAGGCAAGCCTTGGATGGTGGTTGGGCACCGCCCAGGGCCGCCCGAGGCTTGCGCTGCTGGCAGTGGCAGCTTCAGAGGTGTGATGGAGTGTCGCCTTTTCCTGATCACCGGGTCGCCTCCCACTCCTGATGGCTCCTGGACTGTGAGAGGGGGCAGGCCGGGCTGAGGGACCCCCCCTCCAGTGCATGAATTTTCATGCACCAGGCCTCTAGTGTATTATATAAAATTGTATTGAAACTCAGAATATTTAAATTACTTATTTAGGATAACACTGCTATTTAATGAGCAGTGTCTTTTTTTAAAATATGTTTTTATTGATTTCAGAGAGGAAGAGAGAGGGAGAGAGAGATAGAAACATCAAGGATGAGAGAGAATCATGGATCGGCTGCCTCCTGCACACCCCCTACTGGGGATTGAGCCCGCAATCTTGGCATGTGCCCTGACCAGGAATCAAACCATGACCTCCTGGTTCATGGGTCAATGCTCAACCACTGAGCCACACTGGCCGGGCAACCAACAATGTCTTGTATGTTGCTAAATATCAGAATTATGACCAGAACCCAGAAACAAGTGTATAAAGATAATGAGCACTTGATGAACACCTGTGGACCAAGCAAATGAAGGCTCTTTTGAATACATGATTGGAGCTGTAGAAAAAGATCTACTCACATATAAGCCTAATTCATTTATTTTATTTTTAGCCATTGTTTCCTTATGTCAGATGGAAGTGCTTTTAAAAGAATAGGTCTCTATGAAAAAAAAAATGACCTAAGTTGACTGGCCAACTTAAATTTGTTTGTTGTCTTTACTCATATGGCATCCTAACCAAAAATAATGATGCAAGACACATAATGTACAGCCAGACATTCTTGCACTCATTTTCCCTGACATTTGGTATAAATGACATTTATAAATGTATTAAATGTGATTTACTTCTGTAGTTTAATTCAATATTTGTGTCATGAATGGTGTTCAAAGACAAACAGATGTGCAAACATATGAATGATGGGAAAATATTGAGAAGAAAACATGTTCATAAAATTCAAAATTAAAAGCCTTAATTAAAAATTCAGCAGATGCCCCAATCTGCCCACCCAGTTTTGTTCTTTTTATTTCTCCCAGAAATTTTCAAAATCCTAAGTCACTTTTAATCT
>NW_006291130.1:32957-41167 GCF_000327345.1 Myotis davidii
CATGTTCTCTCCAGCGAAGTTCTTCTGGCTCTCGGTTCTGTGTAGGTTCTATCTTCTAGGTTCTGTCTTCTATGTTCTGTCTTCTAAGTTCTGTGTCTAAGTTCTGTGTCCTGTTGTCTTGTTACATCTGTATTTATACCAGTTGATTCCAATCCTATCAGTCTCTATTCCAAAGGTTAGGGCGTTTCTTATCTCCATTCCAGGGAGTAAAGAAAAGCATGATTGTTCGTAGTTAGTGATTAATTACCCGCCTGGCACTTAGTTAAGGGGTTTTATTCCCTCCCTAACTTCAGGGGAAAATCCCTACCTGGGGAAACAATCTTTCTCAGAGAGGTGACCTTGGTTAAAACACATAGTGCCAAGAAGGTGAGCAAACATATTAAGAACAGTATGCCATATATGCCAGGTCCCTTGAAACAGCAAGGATGGACCGGCTCCCGGCACAGCTATAGACAATAACTTAATACCTAGATACTGCCCAACAAATACTCATTTTGCAAAACCTACAGCTAACAACATACTCTTCCCAAGGTTAGGATCCAATCCAAGGTTGTCTTCTCTCATCAGTTCTATATAACATGTGGCTTGATACCTAGCCAGTGAAATAAAGCAATATAAGAAAATATTACTGGAAAGGCAGTAATCAAATTAACTACTCACAAATGACATACTTGTTTAGTTAAAAATTGTGAGGAACACACAGAAAAACTTTAATCTCAAAATTAATAAGTGAGATTAGCAAGGAACACAATTTGAAAACAAACATCAACTGCATTCTTCCTGTATTATCATTAAACAATTGGAAAAAAAATTAAGAAATAAATACTTAGAAACAATCTATGCAAAGCATCTACACTGAAAACTAAAGCTAATCTCTCTATATAAAAGCCTAAGCGACCAGCTGGTAGTTATGATGCTCAATGACCACCAGGGGCAGATGCTCAACACAGGAGCTGCTGAGTAACAGCAACTTTGCAAAGTGGCCTGTAGCACTCTGGGACCCCTTGGGGGATGTTGGACTGCCAGTTTCAGCTCAATCCTCACAGGCCAGGCTGAGGGACCCCCCCTGCCAGAGGGATGCCGCTCACTCCGCAGACACCCTTCAAGCCCCAGTGCCACCCCAGGTGCAGCCAGCCAGGGAGGGACCATGGGAGGTTGGCTCCAGGGTGTGTCCAGCCACCCAGTCCCACCCTGCCCAGTCCTGCCCTGCTGGCCACCTTCTAATTAATTTACTTTCAAAGTGCATGAATCCATGCACTGGGCCTCTAGTTATATGTAAAAGGTATCCCTGAAGAAAATTAAAGTTCTAAATAAATAGAAATATTCTATATAATAACAGCTTAATATGCAAATTGACCAAATGGCAAAATGGCCACCAGGGGGTAGACCAGGGGTGGGCAAACTTTTTGACTCAAGGGCCACAATGGGTTCTTAAACTGGACCAGAGGGCCGGAACAAAAGCATGGATGGAGTGTTTGTGTGAAATAATATAAATTCAAAGTAAACATCATTACATAAAAGGGTACAGTCTTTTTTTTCAATAGTTTTATTCATTTCAAATGGGCCGGATTCGGCCCATGGGCCGTAGTTTGCCCACAGCTGGGGTAGACACTAAACACAGGAGTTGCCCCCATCCTGTATGCCCCAGGCCAGCCAAGGTGGGTGCCAGCAGGGGCCCCCTGACTGCCCGTCAATCACCCCACAGATCGGCCCTGATCACTGGCCACCTAGGGACCCTACCCATGCACAAATTTCGTGCACTTGGCCTCTAGTATATTCATCATTAAAATACTCATATTACTAAAATGTCCATGCTTCCCAACTTGATCTATAGTAATCCAAATCATAATCATAAAATGTTTTTAATGGAAATGAATAAAGTGAACCTAAAATTTTTATAGAAATGCAAAGAACCTAAAATATTCTTTTTCTTTTAAAATGGCTTTATTCATTTTAGAGAGAAAGGAAGGGAGAGGAATAGATAGAAACATTGATGAAAGAGAAACATCCATCAGCTGCCTCCCGCACACCCCCTTACTGGGGATTGAGCCCACAATAGTGCATACACCCTGACCAGGAATTGAATTGGTGACCTTTTGATTCATGGGTCAACACTCAACCACTGAGCCACACCAGCAGGGTGAACTTAAAATATTATTTAAAAAAGGAACAAAGCTGGACATCAAATATACAATAAAATTACAGTAATCAAAATAGTATAATATACAATAGAAGTAAAGAAATAGTATAACTTTTAAAAAGTTTTAGAGAAATTCAATGGGGAAATGAAAGCATCTTAATAAATGGTGCTAGAAAACTTGGATATCTAATTGGGAAAAAAACACACAGGAAATATATCACAACTCCTATCTCATATATCACATAAAAGTTAACCTGCGATGGATCATTGGTTAAGTGTAAAAGCTAAATATATAAAGCATCTAGAAGCAAACATGGGAGAATAATGTCATAAATTTTGAGTAAGCAAAGATTTGTTTGAAATGATCATAAAAGGTCATTGATAAGAAAGGCTTTATAAATATTAAATACTTCCTGTCATCAAAGTACAACATTACAAAAATAATGAGACAAGTCATGGACTGAGAAAAAATTATAAGATAGATATTTGATGAAGAACTTTTATCATCCATAGAATCAAACCCTCTCTCTTTGATAATTAAATGACAAAAAGTCTAATAAAGAAATGGTTAAAAGAATTAAAGATATGCTTCCCAAGTAAGATTAATGAAGGATCAATAACTACATAAACATAAATTAAATCAGGATAATATGAATTAAAACAATAATGAGTTATCACTACACAAACACTAGAAGAACAAGATGGAAAAAGACTGACATAAAAATTTGGTGAGGATTTGACACAACTAAAACTCCCCTGTATTACTGGGGAGCAATGTCTAATAAAAGTAAACACACAATTAAAATATTACCTAAAAATAATTCTCTTAAATATTTACCCAAGAGAAATAAATACAGATGTCCACAAATGACCTATGTAAGAAGGTTCATAACAGTTCTACATATAATATTTTAATCTCCCTAAACTTCATATTACACAAATGTCCACCACAGGGGAATGGTTAGCTAACTGTGCTATAGTCATACAATGGAATATTACTTAATCATAAAAATTAGCAGATTACTGATATATGAAACAAAATGGATGATTCTAAAAGGCTTTATGATGTGTAAAATAGCTGAGAACAAAAAGAACATAATGTGTGTTTTCATTCAGATGAATTTCTAAGAAAGATCAAATTAATCTGTGGGGAAGAAAAAAATTAAAATGATCATCTTTAGGAAAATGAAAACATCAAGGGAATTTTCCTGGGTGATCAAATATTCTATCTGGATAGGATTTATACAGCTCTACTTGTGAAAAATAGAAGGTTATACAGGTCTATCTGTAAAAAACATATGAAGTTATACAACAAAGATATGTATATCTTAATGTACTTAAATTTTATGTCAAAATATTGTGTAAAAAAAATTGAACACTAATTGGTACGCATGCTTTTAAAAATTCTATTTGTTATGAATTCTCAAAAACTTTCTGTGTCTGCTGTGGTTGAATGAATGTATAAATATATTATTGATAATGAAAGCCAGATCTATCATTACTCACAAAGAGAGTTATCTGACCTGGTGGAGACTATATTGTGGTTTTACTTTTCATTTCTCTGGTGACTGGTGACACTGAATCTCTTTTCATATGTCTCTTTGCCGTCTGTATGCCCTCTTTGGAGAAGTGTCTGTTAAAGCCCTTGGCCCATTTTTTAATTGTTTTTTAATTGGATTATTTGTTTGTTGAGTTTTATAAGGTCGTTATAAATTTCAGATATTAACTCTTTAGCAGATGTATCATTGGCAAGAATGTTCTAACATTTGTGGGTTCCCAGCAATTCCATTTCTGGGACTATACCAGAAGAAACTGGAAACCCTAATTAGAAAGGATATCTGCACTTGTATGTTTATTGCAGCATTATTTACAACTAGAGGCCCGATGCACAAAATTCACGCAAGAGTAGGCCTTCCTTCCCCCGGTTGCTGGCACAGGCTTCCCTCTGGCACCCAGGACCCAGGCTTTGCTCCAGCCCCAGCTTGGTCTAGAAAGATGTCCAGGGTGACATCCAGTCTAATTAGCATAGTGCCCTTTTATTATTATAGATAGCCAAATTAAGTTTAATTTAGACTTGGAAAAGTAAAATCTTTCTATTTCTTACAAAATGTGATTTTTATATAGGTATTGCCACTTAGAGAAATCAAGTTGTTAGGTTATCTAGCAAGGACAACTACTGAGTTTTCTTGGACAAAAATAGTTTGCCCAAGTGACCATGTATTAATAAAGAACGTGGATTCGATTTGCCATGCTTGCTAGTTCCATGTTTGCATCCCCACAAGGAGCTGTGACAGGCAGTATGTGGCCTTTGGGGAATTGTTCATAACCTCCTGTTGTGATATCTGACAGTGTATCTTGTTCTGTTCCCTGGCTTGACAGGAATTCTGCAACAAGGTTGAGAATGGTTGAGAACCTGGCCAATTTATGCCTGTCAACCTTGTTGACAGGCAGACACTGGAGCTGCCCTCCTCAATGCCATCTAGCTCAGCTTCTAGGCACACCAGAATAGCGGAGCGGGGGCGGGGGGGAATCTTTTCCAATGAATAAAAGGTAGCCCATGACACAGAACTGTGACACTTTAACTATTGCCACTCCATTCTGGTTTGTTGCTTGAACAGATTGTTCCTCCAACCACTCCTGGGTCAGATCATCCCTTAACCATTATGCAAATCTAAATTAATCCCCAAGAACCTGAGCATTTCACTATGTACTTACATATAAAAGTCCTTTCATGCCCAGCTAGTGTGGCTCAGTGATTGAGCATCGACCCATGGACCAAGAGGTCCCAGGTTCGATTCCTGGCCAAGGCACATGCTCAGGTTTCAGGCTCCATTCCCAGTGGGGGGCATGCAGGAGGCCGTGGACTGATATGTCTTTCGTCAATGTTTCTCTCTCTCTCTCCTCCTCTCCCTTCCTCTTTATCTAAAAATCAATAAAAATATGTTTGTTTGTCTTTAAAGAGTCCTCTCAAACTTGTCCTATTATTAACTCTCCCCCCCGCCCCCATTAGTCAGCATGGCTGTATAACAAAATGCTAAACCAGGGACACTGATTTCAGAGTCCTGGAGGCTGGAAAGTTCAAGATCAAGGTGCCCACTGATTCAGTGCCTGATAAGAGCCTTCTTTCTGCTTTTCAGGTAGCCACCTTCTTGCTGTAGCCTCACATGATGGAGACAGAAAAAGCTATAGTCTCTTTTTTTGTAAGGACATTGATTCCATCCTCGTGACCTCACCTAAACTGAATTACCTTCCAAAGGCCCCATTTCCTAATATGTGAGGATTAGGGTTTAGGGCTTCAACATCTGGATTCGGGGAGAGACATTAACAACCTGTCTATAATACCTACACCTTATTTTACATGATTCTCCTCTTAAGTACTGACATTAGTATTTGACACATCTGTTTTATTTTGTGCAAGGATATTAATTACGGGGTCATAGTAATTTAATTCAGTTACTGTAAATAAAGCTATTTGCTTGTTTATTTATGTTCAGTAGAATAACCAACATTCTTTAAAAATACTCAGTTATAAATGTGGCAGAGTTGGTTATTCTCTAGTTTCTATCACCTTTACAATATGTGTATTACTAGTAGATGCTCAGTAAATTGTAGAGTATTGGATAAATGAAAAAATTATCAAATATAGTATATGAAAAGCAAAGTATGGAATGTATCATAATAATTTTATCATTGTAAATTTTAATCTAAAATCAGGTTTTATAAATTTTATATTAATACTAGAGGCCCGGTGCGTGAATTCATGCACAGGTGGGGTCCCTCAGCCTGGCCAGTCCATGGGGAGGGACTGCAAGAGGTTGGCAGGCCACAAAAGGTTGATTGTGGGAGCACACTGACGACTAGGGGACAGCTCCTGCATTGAGCGTCTGCCCCCTGGTGGTCAGTGTACATCATAGCGATCAGTAGACTGGTCATTCTGTCAACTGCTCATAACAGCAATTTAGGCTTTTATATACATAGATTTGGATAAATACTGAAAGGACAGCAGAGAAATTAAAATGGTGTGATTAGCTAAAACTGAAAATGAGTTTTCTTATGTTTTTATTTTTAATTCATATGATCATTATGTTATTTTTTTGGGGAAATCAATATGTAAAAGAAATGCTAGCTATGAATATTGCATGAGATGTAAAAAAACTAAATTTCTATACTACATCGCTGTTTTTATTCTCCGAAAGTCAATTGGGTGTGATTCTCCCATGATCACTCTAGCCAATAAAATCATAACTACCTAATGGACATACAAATACTCTATTTTATAATAAATCTCTTTACTTTAAATACATACGTATTTCTCCTTAATGTAACATATGAAAATATTTATTTTAAGGTATTTATTTTTTAAAAACTATGCATTTCTTAAAATTATTTTACATAATCACAATATGTAACACTAGTGGCCCAGTACATGGATTTGTGCACAATGACAGGCAATGGATTTTTATAATTATTTTTTATTTTTCAATTACAGTTGACATATATTATTTTATATTAGTTTCAAGTACTGTATAGTGGTGAGTCATTTATTTTATTTGCAACATGATACCCTCTATACATCTAGTATCTATCTGGTACCATATACATTTCTTACAATATTATTAACTATATTCCCTATGCTGTACTTTACATCCATGACTACCTTGTAACTACCAATTTGTATTTCTTAATCTCTTCAACTTTTTTTTGCCCAGCCTCTAAAACCTTTTCAACTTGGCAACCATAATTTTGTTCTCTCTATATAAATGTGCTTCTTTTTTAATTTGTTCTTTAGATTCCACTTGTAAGTAAAATTATGTGGTATTTGTCTTTCAAGGTCTGACATATTTCACTTAGCATACTACCCTTTAGATCCATCTAAGTTATTGCAAATGATAAGATTTCATTCTTTTTTATGATCAAGTAATATACCATTGTATATTCATATTACATCTTCTTTAACCAATTCTCTATTGGTGGGCACTTAGGTTGCTTCCATATCTTGGCTATTGTAAATAATGCTGCAATGAACATAGCAATGCATATATCTTTTCAAATTAGTGTTGTGGGTTTCTTTACATAACTATGCAGAAGTAGAATTGGTGGGTCATTGGAAGTTCCATTTTTAATTTTTTAAGGAACCTTCATATTGTTTTCCATGTAGATTGGCTGCATCCAAACTACATGCCATCAACAATGCATGAAGATTCTATTTTCTCCGCATCCTCACCAACACTTGCTGTTTGTTGATTCACTGATGATAGCCATTCTGAAAAGTGTAATCTGACATTTCATTGTGCTTTTAATTTGCAAGGCAATATATTTTAAAACATTATGCTGTCCTGAGTATGTAAATAATTTAAAAATAAAAATTAGAAGTTCTGCAATATTCATATTCATATGTACATATATGTTGTACATTTTGCAATGTTGTAGCTTGAAAATAAATCTCTTTACTTTAAACACATATGTATTTCTCCTTAATGTAACATATGAAAATATTTATTTAAAGCTATTTATTTTTTAAAATCTATGCATTTCTTAAAATTTTACATAATCATAATATGTAATACTAGTGGCCCAGTCCATGGATTTGTGCACCTTGAAAAGAAATTAATTTATAAGAAATATTTTAATATTGCTATTCACCATTTCTCTATAATAGAAGTGTCAGAAATGAAAGAAAATTAGTAAAATGTATATGAAAATAATATATAAATTGATTAATAAATAAAACATAATATAACAACAAGACATGATATAAAAAACAACAAAAACATGATAGAAAAACAACATTGATAAAAACAATGACTGATAAATTGATTAAACTTATTCTAATACCTCCCTGTATACCACATTAAGAGTAAAAACATTTTCAGAGCGCTTGACTAATTTCCCTTGTGATGAAGTATTTACAACTTTAACTTTAATGTCACACGCTCTTTGAACTCGAGAGAGAGCAACATATAACTGACCATGTTCAAAAACGGGTCGAGGTAGGAATATTACTACTCTGTCTAGAGTTTGTCTTTGTGATTTATTAATGGTCATCGCAAATGCTGGCATCACGGGGAAC
>NW_006291130.1:41807-43608 GCF_000327345.1 Myotis davidii
TTGACTGAATAGCAAAGTGACCTGAGGAACAACCAGTCGCTATTATGTGCACTGACCACCAGGGGGCAGACATTCAACACAGGAGCTGCCTCCAGTTCTCAGGCCCCAGACCAGCCAAAGCAGGTGCCAGTGAGGGCCCTCTGATTGTCCTGCTGGTTGCCCCATAGACCAGCCCTGATCGTCGGTCAGGCCTAGGGACCCTACCCTTGCACGAATTTCGTGCACTGGGCCTCTAGTATAATACGTAGTAACCATTAACATATTATTTAACATATAAGAACTGTATATGTTAGCATTAAAATAAAATATTTTAGCATTCAAAATTACAGCTTGTTGATATCCATTTATAAATCTTTAGTTCTTTAATGAAGTCAACTTATTAAATGATCAATTGTGGCAAAAAAAAAAAGGGGGGGGGAATATGGTCTTCCGTACTCTTTTCCAACCCCATTATTAATCTTGAAATCCCAATTGACCCACCCTCAAGTCACCATTATTTCAATATTCAGAAGAGCAACTGCGGTTAAAGGACAACTTCGATCAATTGCTTAATAAATTAATAGGCTATTACAGTAAACATGCACACAGTTTGATGGCATTCTCCACAGCTCCCACTTCACAGAGATGGTGAAGGATCAGCACTGGCACCGCAGCATGTGCTCGGAGCGATTTCATCCCTCTGTCTCCACAGCAGCTTCACGCTGCACAGGGATTACCTCCACTCTGAGTAATAACAGACTTAAAGTGACCGGCGTGCTCAGCCCAGAAGCCAGAGTGAATGAACACGATAATGCACTGTGACTCAGAAACAACAAACTGAGAAAACTTTAACTTCTCTATAGAAAAAATATACACATCTGAGAAAAACAGCTCATGACACAGAGATCTGTTAAAACAGCACAAACAAAAATGTTACCAAGCATGGAATACCAAGCATTGTCCTAGCCACTGAACAGTGACCCCTGGCAATGAAAAACCAAGAACAACTCTTTGCCCTCATGGAGCTTATAATAAACCATAAGTAAACAGAAATAAAAAGAGCCCTAGGTCAGGAGTTGATTAGTTTTATGAAGACAATAACAGGATAAGGGCATAAAGAGCAACCAGATGTGGGAGTCCTAATTTATAAAAGAGAAATCAGGAAGGATCTCTCTGGGAAGGTGATCTAGAACAGAAACCTGAAGAACATGGCATTAGCAAAATGTACATCTAGGAGAAGAAAAGTAGCAATAGAGTCAGTGTGACTTGAGGCGTAGGAGTGGGAATGGGGTGGTTTGGGGTGGTCAGGGGCTAAATGACTTAATATTTTTTTAATATATTTTATTGATTTTTTACAGAGAGAAAGGGAGAGAGATAGAGAGTTAGAAACATCGATGAGAGAGGAACATCGATCAGCTGCCTCCTGCACATCTCCCACTGGGGATGTGCCTGCAACCCAGGTACATGCCCTTGACCGGAATCGAACCTGGGACCTTTCAGTCCGCAAGCCGATGCTCTATCCACTGAGCCAAACTGGTTTCGGCGACTTAATATTTTATAGGTTATGATAAGAACATTAATTTTATTTACCTTAAATGAAATGATATATCACTGAAGGGTTTAAATTCAGAAGCTGAGTTTGATTTTATCTTATAGGTTAAGATAAGAACATTAATTTTATTTACCTTAAATGGCATGATATATCACTGGAGGGTTTAAATTCAGAAGCTGAGTTTGATTTTAAAAAGTTGTTCTGGGAGGTTTAGAAGATGGCGGCGATATAGGCAGACGCGTCCCAGGTCGTGTCCCGGAGCAAATGGAG
>NW_006291130.1:43639-51447 GCF_000327345.1 Myotis davidii
TCACTCAAAAAGCCGATGCTCTATCCACTGAGCCAAACTGGTTTCGGCGACTTAATATTTTATAGGTTATGATAAGAACATTAATTTTATTTACCTTAAATGAAATGATATATCACTGAAGGGTTTAAATTCAGAAGCTGAGTTTGATTTTAAAAAGTTGTTCTGGCCTTGAGAAATTACAAGAAGGGGTAAAGTTGCAGCTTGCAGACAAATTAATAGTCTATTCCAATAGTTTATTCAAAATATGATAGTGGATAAAGCAAATTGGTAATAGTGTTTGACATGCTGATTAAACATTACGTGTTTTAAATGCATATTCAATAGTCCAATGGAGAGGCTGAATAGGCAGTTACTTTTTTTTTTTCCTAAAAATTCTGTCGTTTGTAATAGAGACTCCTGCTGGAGATGTAATTTGGAAGATTTTTATAGTAGGGACAGTATCATCATTTGGGCTCAGACAAAGCCATATTACCTGGGGCAATGCACTGATGAGGGACCTCTGGAAGTAGGGGTCACAGTAAGAAAACAAGCATGGTGAGACAGAGAGGAGAAAACTCCAAAATAAATGTTCATTATTGAGGTTGATGTTACAAGTTTTGGGAGTTTGATTCCACAGGAATCTCTAGAGAAATATGAACAGACATCTCCTAGAATTTTCCATCTGAATAATGGAGGCTGGGGAATTTATCTTTGGGCTCCAGTTCTAGATCATTATTTGAAAGTTGTTCCTAGGAGCTTTAAGTCACCCTCTGTATCCCAGCTACACTTTCCCTCGGTCAAATATACTTCTGACGATCTGGGGGAGAAAATAAAAATGTGCTTAGTGCATGGCAAAGGTGGGACCACTGTACTGTGGGTAAGTCTGAGCTTGCATGGAACTATCCACCATAGGGAAGTCTGCAGTCAGAGCTGACCTGAATGAACATGGCATAGGATACCAGAGACATTATATAATGTCTCGGTTACAGATTATATAAACCGAGGTTAGAAGATGTGAAGATTCTCTCTAAGGATGTAACGAAATTAGAGAAGAACTCGCTGGCCTGGAGCATGTGGGTATTGCCAATATTTGGACTTTGGAGAAATGTGGAAGGACTGGTATAAAGGATTGAAAAGGAACCTCCAGGTAAGTAAAGAGAACCAAGAATGGATATCTCAGAGGCCAAGTGAAAAAGACAAGTGAAAAACCAAGAAAGGGTTCGTTTTTAAGAGTGATCTGCTGCTAACAGATAAATTAAGGTTTGAGAACTCATTGATTTCATCAATAATGACACTGAAAATACGGCCCACGGACCTAACTCAAATACATTTACTTGTGAATAGAAAAATAGGATGTGAAAACAAGGAAACAAAAATAAATAATAGACAATACTGGTAAATAAATGAGTAAATACATAAAAGGGGTTCTTATTGACTCCACATTTTTCTTAAGCTATCACCACTTCTTCACCACCTTTGCCTGCAAAATCCCTTAGGGTCAATAACAAATAGCATTGTGTTAATACCGTTATGAGTCCATTGTAATGTAGTAATGAGTTAAGCCGGGTATTGTACTTGAAAATTAAAACTTGTGGCTAGAGGAGGACAGCCCAGGTTGAAGTGCACTGCTTGACACTGCTTGGCATTCAAGATAGAATACACCACAGAATAAATATTTAAGGTGGCATTCCTTCCATCCATCACTTCCCTTCCCCCCTTTCATTTTCTTTTCCTCTTCTCAAACATTTTTTTCTTTCACCACTTAACCTATATCCCTCACCAATATCAAGCCAAACACATTTTTTCTTGTTGTTTGTTTCTCTCTCCATTTTTTAAGGTAGGCATCTGTAACGTAGAACTTTTGGGCCCCAGTCCATCACAATGCCATGTAAGCAAATATAGAAACAAAACCAATATAAACAGCATAATTTCCAGTCAAGAGCGTGTAGTTTAGAGTGTGGCGTGAGATCAACAAAAAAGAATTCTCAGCAGACTAGACAAGAACATTTATGAAGCAAGTGCTTGTGCTATTCCAAACCCGTGGCCAAAGAGTGTAATGATGCAATAGACAAGGAAAGCAGTTAAGCAACATGCTTTGCAAAAGCATTTAAAATATTTTAAATATATCAAGTGAGACAGTTACATCTCTATGACTATTAATTACATATTTTTGTCAATGACAGCAAGAAGCTTGTTTGTATTGTTATTTCAACTTGAAGGATAAAGTGCTCAAATCAGGAATGTGTTTTTAATGAACTAAAGTCATCTCACATGTTTACATAATAATTATACTATGTAATAATATTTAAAGTCACTAGTAAGAACTATCAGAGTAGTTACTAATCCAGGAACTAGACTGTTCTAGTTTGGTTAGAACAATTTTTTATAGTAAAAACTATAATTTTATATAGGAAATATAATGAAGAAAAGAATATAATATTTATGTTATAATTACTCATCTGTTTTTTTATCATCAGAACACTGACTACATTTTTTTTTCAAAAGATGTGAGCACAATTGCATATTATTTATTCACTCATCCTCTATGCTGTTTATAAAGTAGGCATATAACTTGCTTGAAGATTAAACTTGAATATAATTAAACCAGTAAAATATACAAACATAGAGGCTTCACTGCTCTCTGTACAAGGTAAAGAAACAATTCCTTGTTCACCAGAGTTAATGCTAAACAACAGAAAGGTCCATATTCATATTTTCAGTGAATTAAATATTTACTAAGTATTAAAATGGTGCTATGAGAATAGCATTATTTGGAAGAAGTTTAAAACTACATAAATTTAAAGTTAGTATTATTCACAAATAAGCGTTTGAAAATAAGAGAAGAAATATCATTTTAAGAGATTTAACAAAATGTCACTTTCTACTTGAATTGTGTAACTTACGTTTTTCCTTTTAAAATCAATTTCATTTTACTTTTTTATTTAAGCCTAAATTCAAGCTGAAAGAAAAATATATCCAATAATGTTCACTTTCAATGTAATCTTTGTCTCAGAAGTTGTTGGAATGTCACTCTGCTTTCTTTAAATTTTTAAGGTAATTAACCTAGATTATACCTACAATTGTGCTATTGAATAGGTAACTACCAGTCACTTATGGACAATTGTGTGCTTGAAATAAAGATTGGGCAGAAATCCAGATACACACTGGATTTCTAACATTTTCCATTAAAAAAAAAAGTGATCTCATTAACATAATTTTATACTTATGACATTCTGAAATAACATTTTAAATATATTTGGCTATATAAAATATGTATTATGAAGTTTAATTTACTTATCGCTTCTTATTTTTTAATGCAGCTATTAGACATTTTAAATTTTAAAAATATATGTAATAACTTAATCAATAAAAAAATTTAAACAAAAATAAATAAAAAACAAGATGAAAAAATAATGCAGTCTGGAAGGCTGAATTCTAAGACAGTCCCCAAGACTCCCAGCCTCTGGTATATACATACATACCTTCTCTCAGTTATTCAATTAAGCAATAATGTAGATGTTGCTGTGAAGGGATTTTGCAGGTGTAATTAAAGCCATAAATCTGTTGACCTGTAGAAAAGAGTATGATCAGAGTGGGTTTGACCTAATTATATGGGTCTTTATTTCCTCCACCTGGCTGAAAAAGAGGAAGTCCGAGAGACGCTCTCTGGCTGGCCAGAAAAAGGCAAGCACCTTTGGTGTGAAATGCTTATGAGCTGGCTTAGTTAGCTCTTGATGCCACAACAAAATATCATAGATTGGGTGGCTTAAACAAAAGAAATGTATTTTCTCATAGTTCTGGAAGCTGGAAGTCTAAGATCAAGGTGCCAGCGTGGGCAGGTCCTGGAGAGAGAGTGGTCCTTGTGGTTTGCTCCTTCCTGCTGTGTTCTCGTTCTAAAAGGCCACCAATCCTATTGGATTAGGATCCCACCTGTCTGACCATATTTATCCTTAATTCTTTCTAAAAGCCCCATCTCCATAAACACTCATGTTGGAGTTAGAACTTCAACATTTGTATTTTGTGGGACACAGTTCAGTCCATAGCAGGTGGCCACATGGAAGGAGCTTCCTGTAGCAGCTGAGAACAGTTCCTGGCTGATGGCTTGTGGGAAGTAGCACCTTCTGTCCTACAACCTCCAGGAACGGAACCAGTGAGTTTGGAAGACGATCTTGAAACCCAGATGAAAGCCATAATCACATGACCCACTGATTTCAGCCCAGGAAAAATATTTAGCCTCATTTTCCCCAGATTTCTTACCTACAAATATTATGAAATAATAAGTGGATATTGTTTCAAGCTGCTGAGTTTGTGGTAATGTGTAATGCAGCAAGAGAAAATACATGCAGCTCATATTTTGGTTTGCATTATATTTTGTTAAACAGTAGTTACCCAATAGCTGTGATTCTGGATTTCATCTGGTTAGGAAAGCTGCAAAATTCTTTAATTGTTTCCTGAACTTGAAGATCACTTTGAAAATCGAGTGGCCTTCTATGGAAAACAGGGTGGAGATTCTAAAAAAAAAAAACCAAAAAACTTACAAGCTAGCCTTAGGACCCAGCAATTCCACTTCTGGGTATATATTTGAAGAAATCTAAAGCACTGACATAAAGATGTATGCATCCCTATATTCATTGCAGTGTTATTTACAATATCCAAGATACAGAAGCCACCTAAGCATCCATCAATAGACAAATGGGTAAAGAAGATGTGGTACATATATACAATGGAATGTTACTTGGTCATAAAAAGGAATGAAATCTTACCATTTGCGACTGCATGAATGAACCTACAGGGTATTATGCTAAGTGGACTAAGTCTAACAGAGAAAAACAAATATCATGCTATTTCACTTATATGTGAAATCTAAAGAACAAAATAAATTAACAGACAAAACAGAAACAGACCTATAGATGCAGAGAACAAACTGATGTTTGCCAGATGGGAAGGAGGTTCAAGGGCTGAGTGAGAAAGGTGAAGAGACTTAAAAATACAAATTGGTAGTTACAAACAGTCATGGAAGTAAAGTACAGCATAGGGAATATAGCCAATAGTAGTGTAATAACTATGTATGGTGGCTGGTGGGTACTAGACTTACAGGGGGGATCACTTCATAAATTATATAAATGTTTACCTCTATGTCAGTGGGCTGCAAACTCATTAGTCAACAGAGCCAAATATCAACAGTACAACGATTGAAATTTCTTTTGAGAGCCAAATTTTTTAAACTTAAACTATATAGGTAGGTACATTGTTATTACCTTAATTAGGGCACTCCTAAGGCTTAGGAAGAGCCACACTCAAGGGGCCAAAGAGCCGCAACTGGCTCGCGCGCCACAGTTTGCCAACCACAGCTCTATGTCATGCACCTAAAATTAACATAAAATAATTTAAATGTCAGCTGTAATTTAAAAATTAAAAAATAGTTTAAAAAATAAAAAAGACTACATTTTCCCTATCATACAGTCTCTGTCTTGAATCTTCATTCATTCATTCATCAAACACTTAACAAATGCATACTATCTACCAGGACATAATATAGTTATTGATGACTGTAGTGTTAAAATGTCATCATCCTGTAGTCATGGAAATTAATATATAAAATCCACTCTGAATTGTATAAAATAAAATTAGTGGTTCCTTTTTCATGAAAATTTTTTTAAAGCCAAATATGTATATAATTTATATTTTAAATGGGTTTTATTATATTAGCTAAATCTCATTCCTAAACTCAGAATCAGTTCAATTTTAAAAAGTCATTATATTTAGCCAACCACAGCATATTAAAGTGGCAAAACAAGAATCAGATAATCCGGAAACTTTAAACACACCGATCATTTCTACAATAATCTAATGGAGAGTCTGTTGGACAAAGAACTTTTATGATTTAGGCCCATGAAAACTAGCCTTGAAGAATCTATCTTCCCCAAATTGCCTTCCCAGTAAAAATTCTTTAAATTATTCCACAAGCGATAGAAAATGTCTCTAAAAGTATAGCTTGTGCCAAAAGTCATGGCAGAAAGAAATCAGCATGAGCAGTTTTTTTTCATTCCATCAAATGAATGCAGACATGTCAGAATCAAGTGATAAAGACCTATAGTCATGTGCTTCAGTCATTTGTGGAAAGGGAGAAAGTAGCTTGAAGAAGAGGTTAGCTAACAGCCTGAAAGTCGGTTCACCTTTTCCCAGAATTAAAATGACATACAAGTATAAGGGCCATAAGCAACAGTAAAATCTTCTTAAGGCATTTCTATTTATAGACCCCCCCCACTTCATTAGCATTTTAGCTTCTAATTTTCATATTTTGGAAAATGTTTTTCATAAAAAATGGTCTTGAAAAACTCATCCATGGGTTAAGTTACTCTCATGAACACTAAACCCAGGAGCACCCCAAGCTGGTTGATGTGTCTCTAGTACCACAAACCCAGTTTGTGATGTGTCACAAACCCAGTGACTGCATATAAAACTCTATCGCAGAATTACTTCACTCCACTCTGTCAAGATAAAAAATTATTCACTTAGTGCCTGCCTTTCCAAAACTTCATTATGGTTGTAGAAATAAAAGGGAGTCTTGGAATAAAAATAGGGATGTGATAATAAAACTGTGATAAAGAAAAGAAACAAGACAAATGCTTCACTAGAGAAACTCATCCATGGGTTAAGTTACTCTCATGAACACTAAACCCAGGAGCACCCCAAGCTGGTTGATGTGTCTCTAGTACCACAAACCCAGTGACTGCATATAAAACTCTATCACAGAATTACTTCACTCCACTCTGTCAAGATAAAAAATTATTCACTTAGTGCCTGCCTTTCCAAAACTTCATTATGGTTGTAGAATTAAAAGGGAGTCTTGGAATAAAAATAGGGATGGGATAATAAAATTGTGATAAAAAAAAGATACAAGATAAATGCTTCATTAGAAAAAAAGAGCAATCAGTTATACTAAATCATATTTGCAGAATTCATATTAAAAAGCAAATTGTTCACAAGATGAGAAAGAAAAACAGGTTTAGGAATGGCAGGATGACATGCTTGCATGTGAATGGAAATCAATTGTCTATTCATTGACATAAACAAAGCTCTAAAGAAAAGTGATCGCAAGGCATTCCAGAGAAAGTAGCCCAGAGAGCAAGAATGTGCAGCCCACCAAACACTAAGCCGAGTAGCTCTGGTCACAGTTGGTGAATCACAGCATCACTGATCAGTTGCAATATTCCTGGATATTTCTCAGGGATATTTATTTTTGCTTCCATTTTCCCAAGTACAGGCAAAAACAATAAAAGGGAGTCTTGGAATAAAAATAGGGATGTGATAATAAAACTGTGATAAAGAAAAGATACAAGACAAATGCTTCACTAGAGAAAAGAGTAATCAGTTATACTAAATCATATTTGCAGAATTCATATTAAAAAGCAAATTGTTCACAAGATGAGAAAGAAAAAGAGGATTAGGAATGGCAGGATGACATGCTTGCATGTGAATGGAAATCAATCGTCTATTCATTGACATAAACAAAGCTCTAAAGAAAAGTGGTTGCAAGGCATTCCAGAGAAAGTAGCCCAAAGAGCAAGCATTTGCAGTCCACCAAACACTGAGCTGAGTAGCTCTGGTCACAGTGGGTGAATCACAGCATCACTGATCAGCTGGAATATTCCTGGACATTTCTCAGGGGCATTTATTTTTGCTTCCATTTTCCCAAGTACAGGCAAAAACAGTTATGTATTTTTACTTATTTTACATCTTGCCCTGATAGAAGAAAAGAAGTATTGTCAGAGGTACAAGTAAATAATCTGCTCTCTGGAAAGCACTCACTGAATTAATTAATTATC